>NC_050526.1:9556198-9604586 GCF_002922805.2 Oryzias melastigma | reverse complement strand
ATGTCTTGGGTCAAAAAAACACAGACTGGTGATGAGTTTTGTAAAGTTACAAAATAGATTTTAGTAGCTCCTTCTAACCAGCACAGCTGACGCACTTAAACATGTCACCATATAAATGAGGCAGTGAAACCTGCTGCAGGCCGTTCTGCCTCCAAGTGACTTGGGTAGCTTTTAACAGTCAAACAGGACCTAAGATCGGAGTTCAGAAAGTCTTCTGGGTCAAACGTCCAAAAAAAACAGGGTAGATTGATGGGGTATAGGAGGTAGAACATTTGAATCAAGTTACACTAAAAAAACAAGGAAAGTACGACCCAAAGGCAGTTTGACTGATAATATTATAGTAAAATATTCATCTCAACAAAAAAATCTAAATACACGTTTTTAATCTAAAACTCCTGCTTTTCTGAGCCACAGTAAAGGTGAAAACCGTTCACAACACCAATGTTCTTCCTGACTGTTTTCTTAAACTTCCCTAGAACTTTAATAATATCATCAAGATATCAGTCCGTGTTTTTGAAATTCTGATTTCAGTTTGTTCACCAAACCGACTGACTCCACCATTTGGTTAAAAGGCAGCTAAACGGGTAATGCTCTAATCAGTATTTTATGGTTTTCCAGATTTAGTAGCATGAACAAATGGACGAAACCAGAAACTTCCCTTATGTGTTTGTCTTGAAAAGTTGTAGAAATCTTTTCAACAGGGTTCAAAGTGAAATAAAAAGAATGAAGCAGTTTTGTTTAAAGATTTTTATCAAGCAGAACCACCGAGTTTATCTGGAAAAGAGTTCTCCAGATGAGTTTTAGGGAAAGGAAGATTTAGATCTCCATTGACCCTTTTACTCCTCGAGTGCTCCACATCAATGCTCAGGGACAGTTTCATCCTGTTACAGTCAAACAATGGACTACTGCAGACTCAAGGTAACGGCTCTCTGCTTTTTTGTACATTTGGGGTTATTTTTGTCTAGAGCTCAGTTCTGAGGACAACCAAGTGGAGGTTTGTGAGAGCGTCAGCCATAAAGCTGCAACACGTTGTTTAACAAGCCAAATACAGTTCTCAGCTCGGAAATCTCTTTACATTTCTGATATTATTTACTTTAATTTCATTATTTGATACACTCAGCAGTTTCTAGGAAATAGTCCCTCCTGTGATAAACTAATGAACACTTATGAGTGCAGCTAATGAGTTCTTTAGTTTCTGACTAATACATTGTTTTTTTTCCATTAGTCAGAATTATTTTTTGAAATAATGAATTTGTGCTTTCATCCATTTATATCTGTTTCTGTAATTCAGCAGAAAGAATCTCTGGTTTTGTAAAGAGTTTCAAAAATATCTTTGTGGGTAAACACTTCTTATTTTTGATTGATGTATTTGAATGTAGTTGTTTTTAATCCAATAAGGTCGGTGGAGTTTGTGTGTATGGTTTAATAAATATCTTTCTCTTTTTCACAAAGACCTTCATTCTACAGCTTGTAAATGTTTTTAGACATCAGTCCTATAGGTTAGTGGAAAACTTTAAAAAGAGACAAATATTTCCAACACATTGGAGCACCTGTCTAAAACTAATGGAGAGGATTTTGGATTTTTGGTGTAAAATATTTGTAAATATGGAAATGTTTGAATGCATTTAGCTGCTATTTCATGGTCTTGTGGGCGTTTATCTGAACATAAATGTGTTTTTGTTTGTAGAGAGTAAACAAAAGAGCTACAAAATGTTTTTTTCACATCTAAATAACAAACAGAAGTTACAGAACTTACAGAAATCCTGCTGGCTAGTTTGTTAGCAACTATGTGCTAACACCATCATGGTGGTAAAACTACTTTAAGACCCACTCTGTTTTGTGTCGTTAACATGTTCGTGTAGTATTTTCTCATAGTAGAGGATATATGTATATATATATATACATATATATATATATATAATTTATGATTAAAACTGTGTTTCTGAGTATTTCTTAATTCACGGATCAGAAAACTGGATACTAGAAAAGCTCAGACTAATGATGCAGCTACAGAAATGGGCGTGCCAAAGTCTCCTTTTGATTTTTGATTTTGGCTAAAAATGTCATAGCCATAAGTAAAAGATCACTGGGAACGATTTTATGATAGACATAAATATTAGGGCTGAGTTTTGATTATTTCCAGAAACGATTCGATTCAGTTCACAAGATCCTGAAAATTATTTCATTTCTTTAATTCAATTCAATTTTGAGTTTACACATTTATACACATTTGTTCAGAAATACATTCATAATCTACTATGTTATTTGAATATATTGATATTAATCTGATCCAGTTCACATACTGTAAATGTATCAGTGAAATACTGAGATTGTTAATATCATCCAGTGTTACATGGATTCTCTAAAGGAGAAGTTCTAACTAAAATGTTCAGATCATTAACATTGTAAACATTGTTCTGCTTCTTCTGGAAGAAGTTTCAGTTTGGACACTAGGTGGCGATCGCACTATAGATGTGCATTTTATTCAAGAAGAAGAAAAAATGAGCAAAGAACTGTGTTTTAGATCACAAATGGTTACTTTAGAAAACATTTCCTTAAAAGAGTTTGTAACAAGGATCCTTCTACGTATGACTGAGGTATCCTAGAATTGCAGCCCTGTTGCTGGCTGACTTCTGCTCATCTCAACTCTATATAATTATATTTTTATAACTCAGTTGTTAATTAGTTGAAATGAAGTGTTTGTGGTTGTCAGAGCTTCTCTGAATGAACCGTTTGGATGCTTCACTCAATACTCCTGGGATAACCGGTGGATTATTTTAATCATTGATGGAAATGTTGATTTATGGTTCCTTTTCTGCCTCAAATCGTCAGTTTTTCTTCCCACACACGTTTTGGCTGATGCTGTGCTGATGTGGAAACCCTCTCGTCTTCTCCTGTCCTCAGATTGCGGCCCAGATCTGTCGGCAGGCCGGCCTGGTGCAGAAGTCCAAGGACGTGATGGACTACAGCGCTGACAACTTCGCCATCGTGTTCGCAGCCATGGGGGTGAGCAGACGAATGGCATCTTGTAGCGTGCAGGTTTTCAAACCCCCATCCAGCTGGAGCCTCTAATCCCCCTCTTAACCCTTATGTGACACCCAGTCCCTTCTCTCCCGCCCTGCTTTTCTTTTATTCACCAGGTGATTTAACCTTTAAGTCCCTCTTGTTACTTCTGCACTTGTGAGCATATCCCCGACCTTGTAGACAGGTTACTAATTCAGCAGACCTTTCAGCACCACTGCTCATGCAGTATCAAGTTCTCAGCTTCTTATGTTTTGTCCCATTCTGGTTACTGTGGAACAAGCATTAACATTCTGCATGAACAGGGATTTGCACAGTGGGGCGCATGAATAATAAGCTCTAAAAAAGGACAGCATACATAGTGGCATAAGTGCCTGTCTTTACCGATGACGCATCACTGCTTTGGGCTCAGCTTCATTCATGCTCTTACATCCTGTGTCCCAGGTCAACATGGAAACTGCTCGCTTCTTCAAGTCCGACTTTGAGGAAAACGGATCCATGGACAACGTCTGCCTCTTCCTGAACCTCGCCAATGACCCCACGTAAAAGTCACACGTTACTAGAGCCACTGAAGGCAGTCAGACAGGGGTTTATTATTTTCATTATTTATTTTGAGTTACCTAATAAAAGTCAACATAATAAGTTAGTAAAAGTCAACAAGTTGTTGACTTTTATTGTAGGGAATTTATAAAAAAAAGTAACTAATTAATCACAATTTTTTTTTTCTTTTTTTTTTAGTTACAGTATTTGCCAGCCACTTATTATCTGCAAATAATCATAGTATAAAAACCCACACAAATTTGTACATTTAAAAACATTTATTTTTAACCCTTTGGAACCTGGGGTCTAAAACTCGGTTTTTTTCTATATTTGAATTTTTTGTTTTTTCAATTTAAAAGACTACCTGATGCTTATTTCCTATCATTTTAACCAGCACAACCTCTCCTATGTGACACTATTTTTATTTTGTCCTGTTTCTATGTTCTATTAACACACTAGACATAAAATCATGCAAAAACAGAAAACTCCATCTGGAAAAATGAGTCATTTTCTTGTGGAAACCCCAAAACTTTTTAACAAACTGTTCTTACAACATAGAATGAAAGTTTTAGTTGTAATTTTATATAAACAAAAATAAAATTTTGTCAACAAACTAATCAACCTGTTTTTGAATAGAAATGAAAAAATCCAGGCTAAAGTCACATCAAGCAGCCCCAAAAATAAGAATTTCTCTCTGCTGTTTAATTTACATTTTTCCTGAAATTCTGTTGTTTTTTTTTTCCTGCTTTTTCTTTTTTTCTTATACATTTTCTTTATTGTGAAAAATAAAACATTTTTTTGGGAGAAGTTTGATCCAGTTGGATTCCAGGTCGGCTCAGCTTGAATCTACACAGGTGGAGGCGTGTTTGTCCGTTCTGAAACGCTCACCTCCCGCGACGTCGGTGGGCGGGACTTTCATGGTGAACCGCGGAGTTTCCGCAGTTTTTAGTCAACGTCCGTGCTCGTTATTGTGGAAAATTCATGTCGGTCCCCATTCCAAACTAGAATAATGGAGCACGCTGCTCTGCATTACAGCCGTCAGATTGACATTCGTTTTCTGCCTTATTTATTAAAATAAAAGATCACTTCTGCGCAAAAACTAAAAAAATAAATGCCATATTGTTTCTTAAATTTAATAAAATCTCAATCACAGAATGTAAAAAAAGTTTAAGTTTATTTTAGATGAAGTTTTATTACGCTGATCTCACAGCTGCACGTCAGGACGCCTGAGGGTGATAATGGATATTAACAAATTAATTATGTTTTATTCATCTTGCGCGTTAGCGCATCAACATTCACAGCTCTATTTTATTATTCAAACTAAAATTCTAAAAACTGAGCAAATGCATCTGAGGGAAACTTGAATCTTTTTAATGCTTGAAATGAATTTTCTCGTTCTTCTTTTGTGTACTTCACAATAACGTTCCTTCCTTTTATCTTCTGTGACCAATCAGCATTGAGCGCATCATCACACCCCGTCTGGCGCTGACCACTGCGGAGTACTTGGCGTACCAGTGTGAGAAGCACGTCCTGGTCATCCTCACCGACATGAGCTCCTACGCTGAAGCTCTGAGAGAGGTACAGCTGTTCTCACTCAAACCCCAGTAGATCCTCTGTTTTCAGGATTTAACCTCTTAAGACCCGCGCTGTGATAGTGTTTCGAGTCGTTTTTGTGTGACAAACATACATTCATCAAGATTTACCTTTAATTGATCTGTCCTGAGTTCCTCCTCATTAATGTACTGACCCATTGAGGAGTTCATGTCCAAAAATATATCAAGCCTGAAATAAGTTACAGTGGTCTAAATGGAAGGATTCCTACATTTATCTGCTGTAAAGCCTGTCTGTGTCCTGCTGCAGCTGAATGCATGTTAGACCGACCAGTAGGAGGTGATGCACACGATTCACTTTTCAATTAAATTTTATTTATATAGTCCAATTACGCAACAGAATTGTCCAAATACATAAAATCAGTCATAGAATATAAAAAATAGGTAATATCTGAGCTAAACTAAACTGGGCATCCCAGTATGGAGCTAAATTGTGGCCAATATTATCTGAAACCCAAATAAAACAACTTGAATATAATATTGGTGTTTCTCCCAAAAAATGTTAAATGTCTGAAACTTTTTGCTATTCTAAAAAAAAATATATATATATATATATATATATATATATATATATATATATATTCAGCTTCCAATGTTCGATTTTTTTAGGTTTCACAACTCAAAATTTCAGTTTCAAAATATTTTTTCAGTTTCAAATCTTTTTTGACTTTCAGCTCTTTTTATTTCCGGTTTTGAATCTGAAAATTTCAGCTTCAAAACTGTTGTGGTGCGTTGGGGCGGGGATAAAACTAAGGACCAATCCAAACCGGGTTCAGTCCCTGTGCATTCACTGAAGCTGGGAAATTGAGACGTCCTTAAAGTTTTGAAACTGGAGTTTTCAAACCTAAAAAACAGAAAATTTGAAGCTGAAAATAGTCAAGTTTATTTTAGAATAGCTAAAGGTTTTGAAGATTTTACCTTTTGTAGGGCCAAAAACCAATATTTTTTTCAAGTTGGTTTAATTTGGGTCTCAAATAATGTTGGCCCCAGTTTAACTCTATATCCCAGCCCTTAGACCTTCCAACTTGCATGAGTGTTTATTAAAATTCTCCTATGACGATTTGTTTTATTTAAAGAATAGTTTCCCAGACTTTAATGTTTAAAAAATTGTCATTGTAGGGAGACTTCAGAAACAAAAGCAGCAGCCTTAGATGTCTGGTGACAGTGCAGCTGCAGCTCCTTCCTCCAGTCCTGCCGCTTACCCCGCCGTGTTTCTGATGGTTTCAGGTCTCTGCTGCCAGGGAGGAGGTGCCCGGACGGCGAGGCTTTCCTGGTTACATGTACACTGATCTGGCCACGATCTACGAACGTGCAGGACGAGTGGAGGGCAGGAACGGCTCCATCACCCAGATCCCCATCCTTACGATGCCCAATGATGGTGAGAGCCCCGCCCAGCTGAGGCAGACCGTAGGGCGCCTCCAGAAGAAGTTTCCTGTTCCCAAAGCAGCTGAAGCTGCGTTCACACCGCCCTCTGCAATCCACGTTCAATTGGCCACTTCCAATGAGAAGTTCATGTAAACGTGCACATATGCACGTTTCCGGCTTCCAAGACTCTTGTATTCTTGGAAAGCTATGCAAGTTTTCAAGTTTTGGGGCCAAAACTAGGACTGCCACGATTAGTCGACTAATCGACGACTAATCGACTATTAAAATAGTCGACGACTAATTTAATAGTCGATTAGTCGTTACTTTATATTATATAGAGTCAGAGTGTAGTAAATTTGAAAGTTATAATGGCATTCTGCTAGATTTATGAACTATTTTGGCATTTATTGAGGTTTTTTAGACTAATTTGGAGTTTAGCGAATATTTCAGCTACATGCAAGCTATTTTGGCTAATTTAGTTTTGTTTAGTCTATAATGGCATTTACCGTAACTAATATTTTGGTTGGCTATCAATTTCAGCATCTTCAGCTATCAGCACTAGCATTTTCAGCAGCCAAATTCAGCTTACAACATTCACACTAGCACTATTACAGGTAATGCTGTATATCTAGTTCACAATTATATTAAAAGTTGCGGCTTTGAAGTTTAAAAAATAGAGTGTTCAATAAATGTTTATCCTGTTCGGCCCGTGACCTACGGTATATTTTGGATTCTGGCCCCGTGTGATTGAGTTGGACACCCCTGATGTAGATGGAAGGGTTTTCTGGAAGCACAGGGTTTTTGTGCCTTGTTGTGACAGTCATTGTTCTGTGCTCTACAGACATCACTCATCCCATTCCTGATCTGACCGGATACATCACAGAGGGTCAAGTCTATGTTGACAGGCAGCTGCACAACCGACAGGTAGGATTCATCCCCACAAAACAAGGAACAGGGAGGTCTGGCAGTGCTGTTTTTCCAGTAGTGTACAAACAGAACATAGTTTTGGGGTTTAAAATGAGGATGCAGTCTTTCATTACATTAAGTGAAAACAGGTCAGAATCAAAAGACGTCTCTTTCAGATCTATCCTCCAATCAACGTGCTGCCTTCACTGTCCCGTCTGATGAAGTCTGCCATCGGGGAGGGGATGACCAGGAAGGACCACGCTGACGTGTCCAACCAGCTGGTAAGCGTTCCGTCCCTGAGGGCGGAGTGATCTGTGACGAGCAGCCGTCATCGGTGACCCTGTCTCTGTGTGCAGTACGCCTGCTACGCCATCGGTAAAGATGTGCAGGCCATGAAGGCAGTGGTGGGAGAGGAGGCGCTGACCTCGGATGACCTGCTGTACCTGGAGTTCCTGCAGAAGTTTGAGAAGAACTTCATCGCTCAGGGTAAGAGGGAGACGGATCAGAGAAGTTCCAGATCTCAAACTGCTGCATCTGTCCTCTAAGTCTCAGAAAACGTTTTCTTTAGGTTCTAAGTCATTTTTAGTATCCTAAAACTGGTCTGGTGGTTCTCGATCAAAGTTCTGGTCCTCTGCTATTTGTATCCTTTAGACATGTTTCATATTCTAATACATGAATGATGTCTCCGCTGAAAATGTGAAGTCTTAGTCTTGGGTTTTTGGGTCCGTAGAGTGCAGTTCCACTAAGGCTTGTACCGCCACCTTAAGGGTCGTCTGGACTTTGGAATTTTGTGTATCATGAAGTGTCTGTAAAAATAATGTAAATCACACGAACTTATGCTGTTAGTGATGGTCACACTCGTTGACTGTATAACCAGGTGTGATGTCACCCATACAAAATGTCTTAGCTCCAACTCCAGCAAAATGACGCCAATTCAGTCGCCATTTTTCCTCCATTTAGAGCCAGTCGACAGTGATTGGTCCGTCGGTTTGAGTCATGTTTTTTTGAGGGCAGCTGCAGTCAGTCATGGAAGTCTTCCCCCCTTCCACTGAAAGTGGCTCGGGAGCATCTGTCAATCAAACATTTGGTCAGTTTATAACTTGAACTTGCAAGAAAGAAAAAATATCAGGAAAAAGTAGAATTAGCAAGAAGAGTTAAAAGCAGGAATGGTTATTCTGACAAATAGAATGACTGGGCAATAGCGGTTTATTTCTTTATTTAAATCTGTGGGATTTTAGTTTCTTGGAGTCGGCAGGTATTTCCTGTTTGGCATGCAAAAGGGGCGGGGTCACTCAGGCCAGGTCCTATATACCAGAGGTCTGCAACCTGCGGCTCTGGAGCCACATTTGGCTCTTTTACCCCTCCATTATGGCTCTTTGGTTAAAAGTTGTTTTAAAAAAATTAAAAAGTAACTGTAAAGGAAAAATATGTAAGTAGTGAAGTGAAAAAAAGTAAATGAACTAAAACTTTATTGAACTCATTCCTAAACAGTTGAAGGACAGTAGGAATCATCAACGAGGATCCTAACAACAGTAGCCATAATTCTCCATCAATCTATCAATCGTTTGTAGTTTATTAATGTCATACTGACACATTTAGACTTCATTTATCACAGATAAAGCACAACCAGAATTAAAGCTACGTTAAGTTATAATATAAGCAGATATATTACAAAGCAGATTTTCTATTTTTGAACAAAGTCAAGGATTTAAAGTGTGTCTAATAGTTTTAATAAATGGTAGGGGTCACTTCACTAGCTCTGATTTGGTTTTTGTTACTTATGTTTATAATGCACTAGAAATGGTAAAATAAACAGTTTTTCTGGTTAGCATTGGTGACTTACCTACTGCATTTGCTCCATTGACATGATCCTACAGGATGTCTTTTATTTTGAAAGGAAGTCATACAAAGCTCTGTCAAAAGTTATAAACTATTTCATTGTTTTTTTAAAGGTATTTTATTTTCCTGTTTGTGTTTTATTTATGCAAAAAAGATAATAGTTTATTTCAATGTATAATGTCAGGAGCAACAACATAAACATAAATCAGAATCTTATTTTTTTAAAGAGCGAGTGACGGGTTTGTGGCTCCTACTGAGTTTTGGTTGGTGAGAAGTCAATCTAAATGGCTCTTTAACCCTTGTTAAAGTAGGGTCACCTCCAAGGATTTTTTATCTTCACTGATGTCTGTGGCAGACATGAAATCCTGTCCACCTCTGTCATTGGAGGAATCACACATCAATGTTAGGGTGGAGTCATCTGGGGTTGAAGGTTGCAGACCCCTGCTATATGGCAACACTAGTCATTAGTAAGGTGTGTGTACTGGATCCTTACTGAGTCGATGCAAGTACTTCACTCTGGGGGTGTGATACCTAAGTGCCCGTAGAATGTACACAAACGAGTGAACAGAACTCAGGAGCTCCTTCCACTGTCCTCGGGTTTGAGGGGTAGAAAAGAGGAAAATCTGTACGACTTTCCTGCGTCTCACCTACTTCATCCTTGTGTTTGTCTGTAGAAAAACATGAACATTTTTGCTGTACGGGTAGTCAAGAACGTTAATATTTTGTGCCTCGAACAGGTTTCTCATTTGTTTTCCACAGACGGCTCATATCCACCCGGTGTGACTGAGACTTCAGATACATAGAAACCTTTGCAGCTCTGTGTCTTACGTGAACTGTTCTAGGTTCTTGTATCTTATATCTTTGGGGTCCAGATGACTCCAACCACTTATTGATGTGTGATTCCTTCCATGACAAATGTGGACAAAGGTGGACAGGATTTTCTGTCTGTCATGGACATTAGTGAAACTCAAAAATCAAAAATAAAAAAAGTTCAGCGCTCTGTCTTGTGGGGTCCAGATGACCCCACGTTTAATGTAAACAAGCTAAGGAGAGCAGAAGGGTTACAGATGTAATCAGTTCGACACAAATCACAGCCTGTTTGTGGTCCTCGTCCGCGTGGTGAAATGTTTTTAAGACAGTCACGATACAAAGATTCCTCCAGTTGATTTTTTGGACTGTTACAGACGTTTGAGGGTGAACGTTCACAGGTCCAGTTATTGGAGAGCGGTGCAAAATGCCACATTCACCACACAGATGTTCAGAATTTCTGCTCTTTGACAAAGAGACGCACAAGCACGCAGGCCGCTGTGCAGTTTGCATACTTGATTTGAATAATTACTGTGATGAAAAGCAGTCAAAGTGGAATTCACATAATTTGTGATTCTGAATATGTCCTTGGAAAATAATAGTCTGCTCAGCTTCCTTCTTTCTGAGGATGTTTAAATCTTTTTGGTAAATGTTTCCATGGAGATGTTTCCTCTTTTGAACCATGTGGGGCTCAAAAAGGAGAAAAATCCTCACAGCAAACCGCCATGGGAAATGGAAAGAGAAGCTCTTCTGTCATGTTTCCATTCAGCACAGCCGATTCATACCGTCGCTGTGAGGACATGACAGAAGGTCTGGAGTAGAGGTGAGACGTCTGCTCACAAAATAGACAAGCACTTCAAGACTTTAGTTTGATATTTTAATGTCTCTAATTGCTGCAAAACTTCTCTTTTAATGCAGGATGGAGATGCAATACATATCAGTATACACATGTCATGATGCAGTATATGTATTCTGATATATCTCAAGACTGTACCTCAACCGAGCTGATATCTGGATCAAAAACCATACTGCTGGACCTTTTTATGTAGCAGCCATGAAGATTTATGTTAGCGAGACACAGAGCTATCAAAATCAGACGTGGGAGTGGGGGTATCAGGGGCGGAGCAACAAAAGCCACGCCCCCTCAGAGGAGATTTTGGAAACGGAGGCTTCAGATCAATATGAAAAATGTCTCTTTTAGACATTGAGGTTGTGGGATTTTGGTTAAAAACTTCATAATATTAATTAAAACACTACTTGGAACGTTTTTTAAATAAAAAAACTTGTCATAGGGGACAGAATTAAGAAACTGCTCAGATGAAAACGTCTTCAAGGCCGAAACTTTGTCCAATTTAGTTTTTTTTTCTTCATCATCGTGACCTGGAGGACTGATAATCTACACCGACATACTCAAACACTGTTTTAATCTTAATGTTCTTTATGTATGTCTTACATCAACAGAAAAGTTCTACTAGAACATTTGGTCTTCAAATCTTTGCTGTCTGGAACCCGGATTATGTCAGAAAACAGAAACCCCATAAAGTCCCGATAATGTAGATCTGGTTGGCCCTGTGTGGATTTCTATGGATCTTTTTTCATGATCTCCAAACCATCATAAGGAGCGAAAACTGTTCCATCACATTCTGTTTTAACTTGATCTGACTGTGGCTGAAACAGCTGATGTTCAAACAGACCTGTTGACCCAGCAGATACAGACATAACGTAGTGCTGCAGAAGTCGTGCTTTCACTGCACGTCCTCCCCCGGCTGAAACGGGGTTCACAGAGGACAGGTTTTTCCTTTTTTGTGGATCGATCTGAGCAGATCCATGTTTCCGTTTTAAACTCTATGTTTTATGCAATCGTTTTTAGGGTTTGATTTGAACTCTGAGGACCTTTTATAATCTGATTCAAACTTAAAACTAGATATATAGCACTACCTGTGATGATGCTAGCGTGAATGCTGTAAACTGAATGTGGCAGCTGAAAATGCTGAAACTGATAACTAGCTAAAATGCTGAAGCTGAAAGTTTGCCAAAATATTTGCTTAATTAGTGTAAAAAAAACTGGGAAAATGTCTAATTTTGACAAAACAGCTAGCATAATGCTAAAATATTAGCTTAACTCCCAATTAGCCTACAAACTGGAACATTTTCTAAATTTGCCAAAACTGCTAGCATAATACTATAATATTAGCTAAACTCCAAATTAGCCCAAAAAAACTGGAGAAATTTCCAATTTTGGCAATATTTTAGCATTTTGTTTAATTTAGATAAAACAGCAACCAGTTGCTAAAATGAAAGCTAAACTCCAGATTACCCTAGAACACCCAGTAGTTGCTGAACATTTCTAAGTTTGATGGTGTCTCTGAACATATGCAGAAGTTCACACGTTTCAAAGTGCAAAAGGTTTTTGAAAGATTTAAGCAATTTCTCATTCATTTCCTATGGGGTTTATTTTGCTCAATATTTCAAAAACTATACATTTTATGAATGCCAAAAGTGCAAGCACCGTACAAGTATTCACAGAATTGTAGAGAATTCACATAATAACTTCATCAAGCGTTAGTGTTTAAAGTTCTTTGTGTTTTTCTAACTGCATGCATGTGTGTGAGTTATACCGCATGTTTTTGTGGAGCAGGCAGTGCCGTGTTCTCACCAGCGTCTCTGTCGTCTCCTTCAGGCCCGTACGACAACCGGACGGTCTACGAGACTCTGGACATCGGCTGGCAGCTTCTGCGAATCTTCCCCAAGGAGATGCTGAAGAGGATTCCTCAGAGCACGCTGGCGGAGTTCTACCCCAGAGAGTCTGCTGCTCGCCACTGAGCCACACTCAGGGATGCTCTGGTTCAACGCCTCCACCCCTTCCCTTACCTTCAGCAAAGCACTTCCCCAGCAGGTGGTAGACGGTCGATGCTGTCCAACCTTCATCCATAACTCTTCATTCTTCTCCATGCATCAGTGCAGCCCCTCCCGGAGGAGAACCAGGCAGAAAGTCTCGCCATCATCTAGATGTACTGTTGTGTATTTGTGCTCTAAAGTCGTCTGTTTGACTGAAAAGTGAACATATCAATCATAGGTTTATCTGGATCTTCTGCAGCTGGGTGTTCCTTCTCTATCGTTTTTTTTAAAGATGTCACACAATCGTAAATTAATAAACTCCTAAATTAAGAGGGAGAGATTTGCAGCTTCATGTCCCCACATCAGCAGACAGATTTTAAGGCCTGGAGTCACAGGAAGTGTCAGATTTATGTGTTGTTGTCAGGACAGCCTCCCTAACTTGAGCCACAAGCAGAGATTGGATGTTTACTGGACGTTTCCTTCAGGTCTTCTCTTGTTTTGGCCCTTGTGTTTCCTCTCAGAGCATCGTTTACATTTCTGTTTGGTTGACAAATAATAAATATATGAAATTATATTCAACATTCCCAACTATCTGCAGAAACTCTTTGTTGTGCAAACATAAAGGTTTTGTGAGTGTATGTGTCTATGAATAAATTAAATTATATGTGAAAGCTTTTCTCTTCTGGTCTTCCTTCAGTCATTGATCCTTTGGAGCCACAAGGTAATCATAGCATCTGAAGACACATTTGTAGCTGTATCCTCTCATTTTTATATGGAGAAAACAAAGTCTGCATCAACCCACTAAAACATTCATAGCTTGAAATCCAACATGGATTTATCAGTACTCAATGCAACATCAAATAAATGAACAGATCTTTATAACTATCGAAAATACAGCTTAGTCTTTAAAAACCTGAAGAAAAAGTTTTAAAAAATGTTCAGATTTAAACCAAACCGTATGTTACACCATTAAACTGAATCGGCCCAACACAACTCCAGTGCATTTACGATAAAAGTGTCAAAGGTGTTGTGCTAAATTTAAGAAATATTTATAAAGTATTGTGTTTTACATCACACAAGGATTAACTGAAATGTTTGTGTGAATGTTTTTTTAGGATTTTAGTTTGTTGTTTTGTAACACACAAATCATGTATTGAACAAAAATTTGTCACCTGAAAATTTGGTTTGAACCAAATTGTGGTTTTTTCACCCAAGCAAGAGTATTACACGTGTCAAAGTCAAGGCCCTGAGGCCGGATCCGGCCCTCCAGGTAATTCTATCCGGCCCTCCAGATCATTTTATTTTATTGTTATTAACGGCCGATGTTATTTTGGGTTTATTTCTAACTTGTGTAATTTTTCTCAAAATGTATTGTGTTTTTATGGAGAATATAATATTGAAAGTTATTTAAGGTTTAAGTAGATTTATTCTAGAATAATTTTCCTGTCTTTTTACAATTTTTAATTATGTTTAAAAGTTATGCTTTTAAAGTTTTAAAAAATGGCATTCTGCTAGCTTTTTAGACTATTTTGGCATTTACTGAGATAGGCTAGATGTTTTGGCTAACATTTTGGCTTTTTTCAATTTTTTAGGCTATTTTGAAGTTCAGATATTTTTTCAGCTACACGCTAGCTGTTTTGGCTAACCCAGCTAACTAGCTGTTTTATGCTAATTTGGCATTTAGCTAATATTTCACCTGGCGATTAGCTTCAGTGATTTCAGTAATAAACAGTGTTTTATCCATCAATTTCAGCATCTTCAGCTGCCAAATTCAGCTTACAGCATTCACACTACTATTATCACAGGTAATGCTTTAAATCTAGTTCATAATTATGTTAAAAAGTTACGGTTTTAAAGTTTTAAAAATGTAGTTTTTGAGTGATCAATAAATTTGTATCCTGTTTGGCCCGCAACCTAAGGTGTGTTTTGGATTTTGGCCCGTTGAGCAATTGAGTTTGACACCTCTGATTTACAAAATGATTAATATGTTGCATTTTTCTGAGTGGGTAAAGTATCACATGTCCCAGAAATGGGTGGACTAAAGGAGAAGTCTGCAGTCCGACTTTTCTGACCCAATCTGTTGATTTTATTAAATACATTGATTACTATCTTGTTAATAACCTGGACAAGTTTTCAAACAGGAGGTTAATCAGTGGTCATATAAGGTAAAGATATTTAACTCCACATTGATTCAATGATAAAAGTATTATATTACTTTATTGTATATAAGGGTTTGTTATATTTAAATACCAATAAAATTTTTTTTTTTTTTTTGATAAAATGTCACTAGATTGTGGAGGATGTTGAGTAATAGACAACAAAAACAGAAGTGATAGTTTTTGGTCTTAAATGATCATAAGAACCTCACATCAGTCAATACTTTCCAACTTTTTATTGGGCTTACTTATAGGAAATAATAATGTAACAGTACAGTCACACAGAAATTTTAAAAAGTAATGGAAGATCACCAAAGCCATTTCATCCTAAAAACAATTTCCTGTTTTTGGTTTTTCAAAATAAAACGTTTCTGTTAGAAATTAATTGAGTATTTATAACTATTTTTGAGTTTCTGTGTGTGTTAAAATCGGCTCTCATTGGTCTGCTGTGAACACGTGAGTCATTTTAAGGAATGTATGTCTGCTCCACACCTTTGACCCCCTGAATGTCTCTCTTTACCTGGGACAGGTGTGTCGCAAACCCCACTTCCGGTTGGACTTTGCCTTGTTGGTGTTTTTTTCTGGCCATGGCGGAGGAAGAGCTTAGCAGAGTTAAAGTCGTCTCTGACCTGTCAAAGAAAGGTAAAGTGTTTAGAATCTGCTCTCAGTATTTTAGCGGATTTCTACGCAGCACGCGGGATCGCGCCGCGCGCCGCTGCGGTTTAACACAGGTGTTATTACCTGAAACTCAGGGAGCCACTGGTTTGGCAACAAGGCGTGACTGAGCCATGGTGCAAGGGCCACGTTTCCCTGCTCATTCATGCAGGAAGGATTTGAGAGAAAACAAACAAACAAACAACTTTGGTTTAGAGAAAAATGGCCAAATGTTGCATATACCACTGAAAGCTTGTTCCCTTAGATTCCTGTGTGTGAAAACCTCAAAAGCACCAAATACATTGTATATTTTTTTAAAATAATCAGATAAAAAATATGCATGCTCAAAGAAATCCCATTAGATAAAACTTAATGAAATATTTATCAGATTTCTAAAAAAAAAAAAAAAAAAAAAAGACACTATCTGATAAAAATATCAGATTGTGTTGTTTAAGGGATGACTAGAAATTAAAAAAAAAAAAAGAAATATAACAGAAAGATTTTGGGTGGGCCTGATCATGCCAAATAGACACTAGGCAAATAAGAAATTGAAAATCAAGAGATTTGGCATCTTCACTATTTAAAAATCATGGATGGTCTGGGATTTTCATAGGTGCATGTCCACTGTGAGATATAATCTTTAAAGAAAATCTGGAAATTACATGATATGACTTTAAAAAAAATATGTGTAGGCTACTAGTGCAAATAAGTATTTGAATACCTGAGAAAATCAATCTTAACATTTGGTACAGTAGCCTTTGGTCAAACATTTCCTGGGAGGATTTTGGCCCACTCCTCCACATAGATCTTCTCTAGGTTAGTCAAGTTTGTGTGCTGAGAAACACAGAGTTTGAGCTCTCTAAACATTTGTATTGTAGGTCTGGAGACTGGCTGGGCCCTTCCAGAACTGTGACATGCTTCTTACAGATCCACTCCTTGTTCTCCTGGCTGTGTGCTTCATGTGGCCTTAAATTTCCTCCATAAGTCTCCCAGGAGCGTATATCAAACTCCACGCACGCAAGCAGCGTTCCACGGGCGCAGGACTTTCTCCACGCCCGCTCCTCTACTCCTGTGCACTCGTGAAACCTCTTCTCCGCGCTCGTGGGAGTATTATTAAACTCCTGTGACCTCCTGCTCTCTTGTGAAAGTATTCTTACGCCTCTAAAACATGTTCCGATGGAGAGAGTGGTTACCATAGAAACGTTGACTAACACGGCATACTGAGGATGTCCGGTTCCAACATGGCGACATACATATCGCGGGATTGGCATTTGGTTAGAACTGGAAATAATTAATTTTCAATGTGTGACGTCTTACTCCAGTTCTCCATATACAGTCAATGACTTATACAGGGAAATAAATAGCTATTAGTCAGTCATTCTATTGGTCAGAATAACATTCTCGCTCTGGTACCTTTTATTAACGTGTTCTTGATAATCCTCTCATTTTTCCTGGCATCTTTTCAACCGTTCACTGGGACTTTATGTTTAACTTGCATAAAAACTGTCCTTTATGTAGCTGGATTTGCCTCATTAATAAACAGTGTTGCTTTTTTCAGTTCAGTTGAAAGTTGATCATTACACTTCAGTCATTTTCAGCTGGAAATAATATTCCGGTCTTTTTTCTCTGCATGCAATGGATTTTGTGGAGTGGAGGTGCTCCAGGTTTTCCTGAACTTCCTACTAAGCAGAAAAAAGATCAACTACGGAGAACCATTTATGCAAAAAAAAAACATTTCAAAGCTTCAAAATGTATAATTTTCCTGCATTTTCTTTGGCGTTAAAGTGGCCGGTTTTATTGTTCATGGTGGTTTTGAATGGATGATTAAAGGTGTCAGAAACATGTTTTTGCCCAAAGGCGTGCAGTCGTCTTAGGTTTTCCTTTTTCTTCCTGACAGCGTTTGATCCAATCAAACACAGGTGAGGAAAAGGAGGTACTCTGAAGCTGTTTGTGCATCTTTTGCAGCAGACAGACAAAAAGTTTGAATTGAAATTGACCGTTTAAGTTAAATGCAACAAATAAACATCTCTGGAACTGGAGACAGTATCTCATCTATGATTTATTATCCAATAAAGTAATCTGAAATATTCTCCACGTCAACAAAATGTGACTGGCATATTAGAGGAAATGTTTGGCGTCTTGTTTTAGTTCAGTTTCCTGTGTGAAGCAGTGACTCCTCAGAAATCATCACATGCTGGATGAGTCTGCGTTGGTCGGCCGTTCGACTCTGTCGTCTCTGCTGAAAAATGTCTCACTGGCCTCCTCTGCTCCCCACAGCCCTGCAGGAGTATGAGGAGCTGCAGAAGAGGAGCGAGACCGCGGCCGTGGAGGTAGGTGTCTCACGCATCAGCCTCTCATGGTCCCAGCAAAGTTCTAGAAGCAAACAGGGTGTGTGCGGGCAGCAGAAGTGGAGCGCTGTGGTTCACACATCTCAGAAATATTCACGTTTATTGTTTTATTTGAACATTTTCTTAAAAACATTCTTACAGCTGCATGTTTGCTGCTTGATTCTTACAGAATTGATTAAGTCTATGGGGTAAGAAAACTGTCAGAATAAAAAATTCATGTAGTAAAATTTGTTCACAACTTTGCAAAAAAAAGTGAATATAGCATGTATTTTTATGTTTGACATTTCTTTTGTGAATTGTCTTTGTTAGGAATACAATATTTTTTTACTTCAATACAAAAGTAAAAAAAATACTATCAAAAATATACACACTGAGTCATGAAACATTGATGCAGCACAGTGTACACGTGTTCTGAGACTTATTTATTAAACTAAATTAATCTGTTTTCAGTGACTGTATATGAGAACTGGAAGGAGTGACCCCTCCCCCTGGTGTTCCAAACAGGAAGTGCTGCTGGCTCAGAGAGGCCAAAATCTTTCTAATACATTTTATTTTTTTATATTTTTTGCTGTAGTTCAAGTTCTTCAAGTTATAAACTGACCAATCAGATGCCTCAATAAAAGTGATTGGTCTCATGTCGAACGTTCAAAGTGTTTGATTGTCAGATTCTCCTGCGCCTGCTTTTATAGTGAAAGGGGTGTGGCCTTCTAACATGCTCATTACTGATTGGAGGGAGAGGTTGCCATAGAAATGTAGACTAAAGCTGACACTGATCAATCAGTGCTTACAGAGAACATCTGGTTCCAACATGGTGGAAAAATGGATTGACTTCATTTAGTTCGAACCGGAAGTGAGTCATTTGCTCTGTCCAGTTCTTTATATACAGTCATTGCTTGCTATCAAAGTTCTGTTGAAAAAACTAACAGGTGATAATGACAGATATTTCGGGTCGTTTCTTCAGTGGTATTTTGTTGTTGCACAACGACAACGACTGATCATGTAAACAATTCTCCTCCAGTCTGTTTCAGAGCCAGAAGTGGTGAAAAAAGGTTGATAATATGTGAATTATCAGACAACTAATGTACCTCGGAGCTAAAGTTACTGATAACCGACTGTGGCAATTGTTAGAAAAAAAACAAAAAAGTTATTATGATCAAAATACTTTATTTTTTTCTGAAATATTTGCTAACATATGGCAATAATTGTTTTGGTTTAGTTTTGCCAACACAACTCTAAATGTGGTGTAATTGTGTTGTTGTAAGAATGATTATTCATAAGAACTGACAGTGTCTTGTTTACGATGTTATGAATATTGGTAAAGATTTGTTGTGACCAATGATTTACATTAACAAAGCATTAATAAAGTAAATAATAAAAAAATATATATTTTTTTTCAATATAACATGTTCACCAGTGCCTGATTATTCACCGTTGCAGAGATGTCTTCAATCAATGGTGTTCTCTCTAGTCGTAGTCAGTACACTTGAGCTCTTAGTTGTCATGACTTGATAAACATGCCTTGTTTATTGCAATGTGTTTCTAACAGAAACTAACAGCAAATTTGGTTCTGTACTCACAGAAAAGTTGTTTTCAAGACAAAGGAAAATCCTATCTAAAACAAATCAGACGTTAAACAAATGTATTCATATTTTTTCCAAAGAGTCACAGCTTTTTCATTCTGACAGTAATCTTACCCCATACTAGTCTCTCTGACTGTGGATGAAGTGCTGAGTCAGTACTTCCTCATGGTAACAGTCGACGTCTCTTAGGGTGTATTCAGACTGGACACATTTGGTTCCTTTGAAGTGAACCGGAGTTAATGTCCTTTGATAATCCAGAACAAATTTTAAGTCTGAATACACCAAAGCAGTTCCTGGTCCAGGACCAGGATCCACTCTCTGATCCATCTTCTGAGGTGTTCTGAGTTACTTTCCAATCAGACTGAGCTTCGGTTTGCTCAGAGGCTCCTCAGTCTGAATAGACTCCATACTCGGAGTGGAACGACTAGACCAAAGGGCCACCATTATGGGATGTAATCAAAGTAGGAAGGACGCAACGATGAGACACAGCAACTCATTGAAATGTGATTGGATGAATGCAGGCTGAGACAGCTTTTAACGTGACACACATTAATTCTCATAGTGTTTTCCCAACAATCTATATGTTAGGGTACTTTGGTGCAAAACATGAATGTCCGGTTGACAGCAGTCTGAATACAGACCAAACACCAGGTTCAGGACTCGGTCCGGACCAGCTGACTTTTCTGGTCTGAATACAGTCCTAATTAACCATCAATGTTTGGAACATGTTTTCAGCCTTTTGTGACCACAGCAGTTCATTCAGTTCACTATTCTGGAAAAGGTTGGTGACAAATTCTGATCCAAGAAGAGTTTTTACTGCAAAAACTATTTTCAGACTTACTGAAGATCAATGTTGTTCAGAATGACCCACAACAAAAAATAACAGTTGAAACACAAAATGGTTCAAAGTAGAACAACAATGACAGCATTATAACAAGACAGGTACTAGAGGAGGGACCACTTTTTAAAAAATCTTCCTCTGGTAGTTTTATTTAAACTGAAATGTCCGTGTTTGGTAGACTGATTTATTTAAAACACACACAGACATGCTGTCATGGTGTGCTACTTAGATGGAGGATCTGTGTGAGTCACAGGAAAAAGAATACACAAAAAATAACCATCCGCCAAAACAAGAAGCACAAGTCCAGTGAAGACAAACTCCTCCTGCGGTCGGAGCTCTGCTGGAGTTTGATGCTTGACAGAAATGAGCGGCTCGAGTCGCCTCCACACTTTGGATTAGTAATAAAAAGGCTCTGCAGCAAGAACAAAACTGCCAAAAAGTACGAGATGGAACCAGGCAGTAGGAAATCTGAATGATCGACGGCCAACAGAACGACAAAACCCTGGATGTTTTTCACAGACGGATGAAGACGTTTCTGCATTGATGCACCTGTACTTACAGGCTGCTGTTTGTGGGGTCAGAAAGGTCAGCTTGAAGTGAATCACAAACCAGATTGTACTTTAATTTAAATTGACAGTAAAAATAATAAAAGTTTAAAACAGTTTTTAACTTGAAAGTATACATTGTAAACTTAGAAGAAATATTGAGAATTTGAAACTTGTATTAAAAAAACTATAAACCAAATGAAAAATAATGTTTAGTTGTAATACCTGCTGTTTTATATTTTCTTTTATTTTGTTTGTTTCTCTCCCTCTTTGCTTTCTGTCCTCAATTTACAGTTTCGAGTTTGACATTTTTACATTTTTGGAGTGGAAGATAATTTCACATGGAGCTTTTAACCCAATGGCTGACCATCATGATCATGTCCTGGTAGCCAACGGGGTCAAAGTCACACCCCCACGTAAAATTATGCTCAAATTTCAAAAGTTAGTCTGAATCAAATTGAGGACTGAAAGCGAAGGGTGAGAGAAACAAAAATATATAGTAAAATACAAAATAACAGCTGTTACAAATAAACATTATATTTCATTCAGTAACATTTTTTTCATTATAGCTTTTTTATTTCAAGTTTAAAATATGAGTTTTAACATTTAGAATTTTTCACAAGAACTTTGATTCAATGACAAATGTGCACAAAACTTTATTGATATTCTTAAAATGTTAAAAAAAACATAACTTTGCAATTACACTGTTTCCATTAAATCATAATTGTATAAATAGACACAAACCAACTCACACAATAAGTCATTCAGAAACATGGTGACGGATGTGAACATGACAATACACTTCTGTCGGGGCACTAGCGCTCATCATCATCTATCAAAGGAGACGTCGGCGTCTTTTTCAGGCCGAGAGGCGGCAGGGTTGAAGCGGTTATGGGAAATGGTTTTTGGTGATTTTACAGAGGAGCTGTGAACCCAACAATTCTACATGACACGCTCAACTCTTGATAAACTGTGGTGCCTGCTGTGCAGTGCGCAAATCATTGTTGGTCATGTGACTCTTAACTTGAAAAAGTATTTTAATTGCAGCTTTGTGACATAAGTCAATTTCATTTCGCCTCAAAACCCTTCTCCTCCAAGCACAAAAACTTTTTTTTTCTAATAAATTCGAGTTTTTACGAAACTGCCGTGTTTTAAACAAATGTATTAATGCAAATCCAATTTGTGTAACTTCATAGTCAATAGATCCTTTTCACAGTGACGTCAGACAAAACGGCAAGATGACGGTCAGTGTGTAAAGTGACTTCCTGTTTATGGGTCTAGACCGGCAAAGCTGTCAGCTGAACACTGTTTAACACAATTTTATGAAAATAATAAAAGGTAACCATGTCAATTGTGAAGGAAATTTTTACTTTTTATG
This sequence comes from Oryzias melastigma, assembly GCF_002922805.2. Classification (NCBI taxonomy): domain Eukaryota; kingdom Metazoa; phylum Chordata; class Actinopteri; order Beloniformes; family Adrianichthyidae; genus Oryzias; species Oryzias melastigma. The sequence continues at coordinate 9,582,158 of NC_050526.1, read as the reverse complement.
TTTTAATAAATATCCTACCCAACTATATTTGTTTTCCTCTCTTAGATCGTTCACCAATCAAAATATAAATTCATGATATCCTCCAGTATTGGAAAATATTGACTTTTCACTCTAAACACTGTAAAACTACATTTTTAAAACTTTAGAACCATAACTTTTTAACATAATTATGAATAAAAGCAACTGGAATATAACATCGGGCCATTAATAACAGAAAAAAATAAAATGATCTGGAGGGCCGGATCCGGCCCCTGGGCCTTGACTTTGACAAATGTATTCTACTGGATATTTTAAGGGGTACTTATAAAAATAGGAATGGTTTGGTTTCGTGAAAATGTTAAGTAAAGCTATTAAGCCACGTATTTTCAGCATTTAAAATAAGAGGGGCAAAGAAAAAACTCAGCACTGGCCGTACTTATTAAGAAAATTACGTGCAAATAGTCACTTTCATATATTTGGCAACAGTTTTAATTAATTTGACCATTTTTTTTCACCTTTATTTTCCCCAGACATCAGACACAGTTATGAACAAAAACAAAGAGGAGTGATGTTAGAACCACGGCTGAGCTAACAGCAGCTCACTGACCGCAGGAGAAAACATTACAACAGTAACAAGTTTGACTTTAATGTCAGACATGCTGGAATTGTCTGAGTTTTACTCTGTTTACAATGATTATGTGAAAACAGAAATTTAGGAACCTTTTACCTGGTGAGAAAAGATCTTCTGCAGCTCCACGTCTCATAGCCAAAGCTAATGCTAGTGTTAGCATTAGCATAAAATAAATAAAATCCTAATAAAATCATAATTGCCTTCATAATCAAACAAGCAGCATTCAATGAAGAACTAGTAACATTCGTCTAACTTTAACCAGGTTGTCAGAGAGAAATAATCCACGACTCATTTAATATCATCCAGGATTTTGGGGAATCAGCTGCAGCTGCTGTTCTGACTGCAGACAGGATTACTGACATTTGTACTCTGATTTGTTGAACGATCAAAAGAGGAAATTGAATACAGTTCGCTAGGACATTTTCAAAATAAATATTGTACAATTTTCCGTTACAATTACCTTTTATTATTTTACGCAAAATTGTGTTGAGCAGTGTTGAGCTGTCAGCTTTGCCGATCTACATCCATTAACCGGAAGTCTCTTTACGCTCTGATGGGGATGTCGCCATTTTGTGTGACGTCTCGTGAAACGGGTCTATTGTGTGCTTTCTACTTCTTTTCCCAACATTTTTCATTCACTTTAATCTGATCCTCATTTGAACCCATGGTCTCATTAAATCTGTCTGACCTGCAGCAGCATTTTCGGTCTTCTGGTCTGAGACTTGGACCTGGACTTATTCCTTCACCTTTTCACTTTGACTAGCATGAATGAGGCTTGAACATCTTTAAACTTTAAACTATGAAAACTAACACACATGCTGTTTCATTTCCAGTTTTCTAAGTGAAGAGCTGCAAACAGAAACATGTTCTCCACGAGGGTGCAAATGCTTGTCATAGTTCTGCTGCCAACTAGTGGTTGGTGGTGGAACTGCTAACCCACAGGACAAAGTGCAGGCTGAGAGGTAGAAGTTTAGCTCCACAAGTGTTACAGCACGGGTGGGCAAACTACGGCCCACCACCCTAATTAATCTGGCCTGCCAAGATGGAATAAATTATATTGATAATCCGTTTTAATGTTTTGTTTTCTGGTGTCTCCTCATCGATGCTGAATTACACATAAACTGACGTGTCTCTAGGTGCAGAAAGTTCCTCTGCATTCATGTGTTGGAAGATTTGCTGTTTTTTTGACATTTATGTCTATTTTTAAATCAGACGGTCATTTCTCCTGATCATTCCAGCACCGCATGAATGCAGCATTTCTCTAAGTTTGTGTTTTTTTCCTGAAGGACATCAACCCATCAACAAAACCCAGTTTTGAAATAAAAACTCTAAAATGTTCTATTTTAAAATGTATATATTTAATTTAAATCAAGATTAAAGCACGTTTTTGTCAACATTCCATGTTATTTCTTTCTATTAAGAGGTGGAATTACTAAAACATGGCACGGATCTGCTCCTGATCCGGCCCGTCTGTCGAATTTTAGAACTCTTTGTGGCCCAAGAGTCAAAAAGTTTGACCACCTCAGTGTTAGAGTCTGAAATCAAGCAGGAGGATTAACAGTGACGAACACAAAGGGGATTATCTTGTGTTTAAGATTCCGTTCATCTTCTTCCATCAGTGCAAGAGGCTGGAGGAGGAAAGAGATGCAGCCATGAAGAAACTCTCTGAATTCCAGCAAGGTAAGCTTCACCTGAAGGATTTGAATGCACAAGCGGAGACTTTAGTGAGAATAATCAAATTGTTCTCAGAATTGAATGTGATTAATATACTGCTGTAATGTGAGCAGTAGTGCACGATTTAAAAGTTTGAAGGTGAAATCCTTTTTGAATGTGATAAAACTAGAAAATGAAACTATTTCTGGAGACACTGATATTTTTATTGCAAAAGTATGATTGAATTTTTTTATAAAATTCCTCTTATCTCAGTTTCTTTGGGGACATCATGAGTTCATAAAGAAGATATAGAGAAAATGAACAAGATATAAAGGAAACCTCTTGAGCTGACTCTTCATACATCCTTGAAAACACTACAACTCGGATGAATGCTGTGTCTGACAGTTCAGGTCAAACCATCAAGATGTACAAAAAGGAAAATTATTTAAGATTAAGATTTATCTTCTTCATCATCATCATAACTTGTAACCTTAATGATTCAGTTCGCTGATTGGGTTTGATTCCTCACACTCCTTTTCAAGCAATTAATCAAAACTGTTTTTGACAGTTTTCACATTGAATGGTTCAATATGTCGTGTTTTATTATCACTAAGTACAAATATGTGTATTTATGATTAGAAGTAATTGGTTCACTTACGTGTCTGCATATACACTCACCATACACGTCATTAGGTACGCCTGCTAGTGCCTGCTTGGACTTTTGCCTTCAGAACTGCTTTAATCCTTGTTGGCATAGATTCATCAAGGTTCTGGAAACATTCCTCAGAGTTTGGTCCATATTGACTTGACAGCATCACGCAGTTGCTGCAGATTTGTTGTCTGAACATCCACGATGCCGATCTCCAGTCCAACCACATCCCAAAGGTTCTATTGGGTTCTGGTGACCCTGGAGGTCATTAGAGTCCAGTGAAGTCGTCGTCATGTTCTAGAAACTGCAGCTCACTGGATATTTCTCTTTTTCTGACCATTCTCTGTAAACCCTACAGATGCTTGTGGGTGAAAATCCCAGTAGATCAGCAGTTTCTGGAACACTCAGACCCGCCAATCTGGCACCAACAACCACGTTCAAAGTCACTTCAATCCCCTTTCTTTCCCATTCTGAGCAGCAGATTTTCTTGACCATGTCTACATGACTAAATGCATCGAGTTGGTGCCACCGGATTGGTTGATTAGACATGTATGTTACGAGCAGTTGTGCCTAATAAAGTGGCCATAGATTCTTTAGAATCAGTTCCATTCCAATGATGCTACCATCCTCCTGCACATATCAAGAATGGATTACATTGTTTCTAAAACATTTTGGAACGATTAACATTCTCAACTCTGAATATTTTTGTCCAAACATCTGCTAAAATGATTGAGCTGTAATGTAATTTCTGTAGCTTTGGTCCAGTTGTGGCCCAATGGACGGGGATGGTCAGTAATAGTCATTTATTGGATGGGTCACAACTGGATCAAAGTTTATGTCCTGTAACCAGAATCCTGAGGTAGTGTTTGGGCTCTTGTTTAGCTGTAAATTCCTTCTAATGTATATTCAGAGCACATAAATGACCCCACTCAAACTTCACAGGAACCAGTTTAACACTGCCCCAATGACATGTCTGACACTGGAGCTCATGGGTGTGTCGGATATTTACGAGATGCTTTGAAACCTTCTATCTGCATTGCTACACATTTATCTCTTCTGTATTGATTTGAAATGATTTGCATATCCTTGGCATGTCTGACAGCAGCTATGTCAATAAGTGACATTAGATGAAGACAGCACTCTACTAACTTGAAGACGATGGTCGATTCTGTTTAGTACTAAAATCATTCATGAGGTGTGTCTGTCTGTGGGGCTGAGGGACACCATTAGTCCGACTTTCACACACTCTCACACCTTATTTGATCAAAGTCATTTTTCTATGATTTTTTTTATGAGAATTTTGAGTTTTCTTTGGGTCGATCTTGTGGAACTTCTGTTATTGTGTTGAAGCTTGAAGCCATTGTTGTAACCATTGAAATGGTCTTTCATCTCATGTCAAAGACCTTATAGTTCAGACAGAAAACTTTTTTCCATAGTTGGCTGGATTGCTGGTCATTCCTAGAATTTCAGAAACTACAGTGAAACTGGAATATTCTGGAATCAACTGTGTATCAGTTTAGTGCAGGGTTTTCCTCTGAGGGCCACATAACTATTTTCTTCTCTGATGGGGGGCTGGGGTTGGATTGTAGGCTAACAGAAAAAGTGTAAAAATCACAGCCTAAACACAATGAGCTATGGTTTTCCAGAGAGCCACACATAGCCAAACTTTAGATGACTCATTTCTGTAATCTTCACAGAAAAAATAATACTAAAATATTTTTAAAACTAGATATATAGCATTACCTGCCAAAGATTAATAGCTGAAGATGCTTAAATTGATTGCTAAAAACACTGGAGCTTGAAGCTAAAAACGCTGAAGTTGATATCTGAAGACACTGAAGCTGATAGCTTCCTAAAATATTAGTGAAGTGGAAAATTATCAGAAAAAAAACCTAAAAAAATCTAAATTAGACAAAACAGCTGGCATGTAGCTCAAATATTAACTAAACTTGAAAATTAGAAACTGAAAAAGGGCCAAAGTTAGCAAAAACAGCTAGCATAAAGCTAAAATATTAGCTAATCTCCAAATTAGCTTAAAAAACTGAAAAAAGCCTAACTTAGCTGAAAACAGCTAGCATGTAGCTGAAATATAATCTAAATACCAAATTAGACTAAAAAACTGGAAAAATGTCAAATTTTAGCCAAAACAGCTAGCATAAAGCTAAAATATTAGCTAAACTCCAAATCAGCCTAAAAAACTGAAAAAGCCTAAATTAGCCTAAACAGTTAGCATGTAGCTGAAATATTAGCTAAATGCCAAATCAGCCTCAAAAACTGGAAAAATGTCTAATTTAGCCTAAACAGTTTGGGGGCTGGGCCAGATATAGAGGAGGGCTGGATGCGGCAGACCCCTTATTGGTCTTCAAGGTTAAAATTCAAGCTTTTCTTTATTTAAAAAGATTATGGTTAGGGTGACCTTGAGCCACGCCTCCAGAGATCATACCGCAATGCACTGGACGTGTTTTTCACGTATCCTATGTCTGCTTTCTTTCTCTTGCACAATAGTATTTGGTTTGTCTCATTAGAGATGTCCCAGTGTTTACACTTTAATCTGCCTCTTTTCTGGTCTCTCTGGCCCCAGCTGGGCATGGCAGATGAAAAAAATGATTTGATTTGTATTTGTGTCCTTTTGAATCCTGGTTCTGCCTTGGAGGACATGAGTTCTCTTCATGCTCCTCAGATCAGCAGACAACAGCTCTGCTGTGACTCAGTCTGTGTGTGAACGCCGCCCTCTGAAAACAGAACACACTTTATCCAGGCACCGCACACAACTCTACAAAGAAATACAATTTAACAGAAACATGTTTTCTCAGAAAAAGGTTATTCAATCAGTGCAAACTGTCAAGGAAAGGTCTCAGTGAACAGCAAAAAAAAGTTTATCTTGAAATTCAGTATTTTAGGTATGCAGATTAGTGAATAAACTCTGATTTTGTTTCATTGAGCTATTACAAAGTTGAACTCCTTAAAACAATAAGGTGCATGTGTTATGGTCTGTGGGATTGTGGGAAAATAGACCCACATAAAGCTTTTGTTATCAAAACTAGGCTTTGTTCAGGAGTTTTCTTATGATGCACTAATACACAGAACCCCAAATGTGTACCATATTTTCTACTACAAGGCACACTCAAAAGCCTTAATTTCTTTTAAAATACATACCAGTACGGTTTGCTGTGCTTACTGATGTCAGAACAATTTTAGGAGGTACACAGCGCTCTGTCAAAATGGCTGTTTTTTTTCCGAGTTATAAACAAGGTTGGGTGTCATACGCTAACATGGCTAATGTGGCTAACATGTAATGGTGTGACTTAAAAAAAAAAGAAAACATGTTACTTGGGTTGGAAGGTTAGCATATTCACAGAAATATTTGTTTTAGCTGTGATATTTTCTGTTTTTTTAGTGAGTTACAAGGTTGGATGTTGTACGCTAATATGGCTAACATGTAGCGGTGTCTGACTTTTTTTACATGTTACTTAGGTTGGGAGTTAGCGTAGTCACAAAAATGTTTGTTTTAGCGGTATCAGTCTGTTTTTTAGTGAGTTACAAGGTTAGGAGTAACAGGTAACCTATTGGGAATACGCTAACGTGGCTAACACTTCTAGCATGTCTAGCATGCTACAAACAAGTTCAAGAATTACAGTGAACGAATAAATGAAGTCTGACTGATGGACGTAGACTCTTGTCTCGCTTCAGAATTCTGTGCACCTCATATATCCTATGACATAAGTTCAAAACCAAACAGCATTCCATAATCCAGTATGGAAAATACGGAGCTAACATTTAGTCATGACATTTTGAAAACAAACATTTTCAATTTAAAACTTATTTGGTATGCATCAGAAAATAACTGTTGAGCAGCTTCAGCAGGGATCTCTTTTTACGCTCTGTAGATACTCTGGGAATGTTAGGGTCTCCGCTAAGTCGAGTATTCACCCGGAGCATGGTATATGATCTTACATATGTCACAAATATATACATAAGTTATAGTTATGACTCAAATAATTGTTTTTTTTCAGTCAACAACATAAAAATTATGACATAACCCTATGTGATCAATTCATATGTCTATAATGAGGAATGTAAGTTTGCAAAATCTGATTTGGAGTTCCTGCTAAATGAACAAAAATATTTTAACAAAGATACTGTTAGGATTGTGAGCTTTGGTTTGTTTTTGGCAGTTCTGTTCTGCTGTGAATTGTCTCTCAGTCACATCAGCTTCAGGTTTGTTCTGACCCACAGCTGTCTTCATTTAGTTAATCAGCCTCAGTCCATATAAGTGTCTGGTTGTCGGTTCTTCTATGTCAGCTCATCTGTTGCCTTTTTTTGTCATTGTTTCTCCCATAGGGCTTTTTTGGGTCATGTGTCGGTTTATTGAATGTTTTTCTTTTTTGGGTTCAACACCACGAGTTCCTGACAGATACAAGCAATACTGAAATAAAGTTTGTTTGCACACCAATGGATGATTAATATATATGAATCAATCAAAACAAACGTGTTGTCCATCAATACATTGCAATATATTTTAAAGGACCTGATATATTGAAATTTATAAAATACATATTTCAGTATTATTTTCTTTAGTAAAGTATAAGTTGCATTTAAAAGTGTTATTTATTTTTCCAAAAATAACAGTGCGTCTTTGAATTCGGTGTTTCTTATATGTGGATTAATTTTGTTTGTGTTGAAGTGACTTTTGAGAGGTACACGAAGCTCTGCGAAATTTTGGGTTGGCTGTTCATGTAAAGATGCTAACGTGGCTAACATGTAGCAAACATGTTCTAGAGTTACTCTCAAAACAATAAACAATGTCTGACTGATGGACTTCTCAGACTCCTTTGTCTCCCTCATGCAGGGGTGTCAAACTCAATCACACAAGGGGCCAAAATCCAAAACAAACTTTAAGTCGCGGGCCGAACAGGATAAACATTTATTGAACACTCTAAAGTTTCAAATTTGAAAGTTTAAAACCTTAACTTTTTAACATAATTATGAACTAGATATATAACATTACCTGTGATAATGCTAGTGTGAATGCTGTAAGCTGAATTTGGCTGCTAAAGATACTAGTGCTGATTGCTGAAAATGGTGAAATTGATAGCTGAAAACGCTGAAGCTGATAGCCAGCTAAAATATTAACTAAATGTCAAACAAGCCTAAAAAACAGCTTGCAAGTAGCTGAAAAAAATAGCTAAACTTTAAAACTGCTAAAAAAAACAGGAAAAAAGCCTAAATTAGCTAAAACAGCTAGCATGTAGCTGAAATATTAGCTAAACTGCAAAATATCCTAAAAAATCTGAGTAAATGCCAAAACAGTCCAAAAAGCTATCAGAATGACAATTTTTAAAACCGTAACTTTTTAAAATAATGATGAATAATAGAAAGGAATATTATTCCAGAATAAATCAAGTTAAACCTTAAATAACTTTCAATATTTTACTCTCCATGAAATAATATTTTGTCAAAACTATAAAAGCTCAAGGTAACATCGGGCCACTAATGACAGTAAAATAAAAAAATGATCTGGAATTCTGGATCCAGCCCCCGGGTCTTGACTTTGACAAATGTGCTCTAACACGTCCTAAAGTTCTGTATCTTATTAATGACATAAGTTCAAAAACAGACCATTCATTGACAATATGCCTCATGGTTTGCAAAATATGGTTCTAATAATTTGTCATTAATGTACAAGTGCTTTTGAAAACTCAAATATTCATATTGAAACTCATTTTCTGTGCATCAGAATGACGATCAGCTTCTGCAGGGATCTCTTTCTACGCTTCGCAAACACTCTGGAAATGTTTTGGCTCTCCGCTAAATTTCCTAAAATAGTTCCCGTTCCAGGTGGAATGTTTTGTGGCCACTTCAGTGCAGACGGGATTGGAAATGGGGCACCGGATGTCAAAAAGCAGAGCAAACAGTTTGTCTTTGTAATGGTGACAGTTGTGTGGGTTTTCATCTGAATACACGCGGCGTGCGCTCGTGTGTGTCTCCTGATTCTGCAGCCAAAACACATATTGTGTTGGAGTTGCGCATTAATAGAGGCTGCCTCCCTGTGCCAAGCAGCTGCATATTAGGACCTATTACGTGATTTCATAGCTCTTAGAAAATTGCTCCTATTCACAGTGAAACGGCTGGGGGTGGGGCAGCAGGGCTGTGGAGGTGTTTTTTTTTTTTTTGGGAGGGGGGGGGGTTTGGAAAGAATGCCCCCAACATACAATCATGCCTTTTGAGCCAGAGATGGCAAGGTTGATGACAACATGACCATTGTGTTATGATGATAACGCCACAAAAGCATCTGCCCCTCTCATCAAGGCTTTACAGGCCCCGCAGATACAATTTAATTCTCTGCTCCATTGGAGGCGCTGATACCATTATGCAGCACGTTGGCACGGGCGTAATCACTGTCTTTCCCCACGGTGAAATAAAAAAAAGACCAGGGGAAAAAACGTGGAGCGACGATGATGACAGGGAGGCCGAAACTTACAATTAAGGCTTCCAGTCGTGATGCGTCACAGCCCCACAGAGACTCGTGCTCATGCACGCGCCGCTCTTCCAGCTCTGTTTATTTACCATGGCTACCAGTAATTATAATTAACATGTCATTTAGTTCAGGGCGTCCTTTCATGTTGCGGCCGCTGCACTATTGAGATGGGCAGAGAAGAAAGGAGACGAGGGTGAGATTGAAAATTGGCAGCTAAGTACTGTTGAATGACTGATGTGGAGGGCACCGGAGGAGCGTGGATATCACCGGGTGCTGCTGTTCATCAAGTTCCTAATTAGGTTTCTCTGGGGAGAAGGAATTGCCCCGTGCGCCGGCACTAATGCTTAATTTGTGCCCTGCTCAGCCACAATGTTTAATTAGTTAAGTGGTGGGATATTCTCTAGGTGTGTTTTTCTGCAGAGGGTTGATTGCAGCCTTAAACAGTTCACGCTTTGCCATTCTGACGGTCTCTTTTCACCAAGCTTCTGTTTCTGCTCGTCCACATGACTGTTGAGGGTTGTCTACCACAGATCAGACTCATCTCACAGCACTTTTCCATATTTTGGTTTATTTGGGCTTCTGTATAGATATTTTAACTTCATTGCTTGCACCTGTTACTCACTCTACTTTCACACCAAAAAAAAAAAACGAGAAAAGAAAGTGGTTGCTTGAATGTGCGTTCCAAAGAGCAGAATGATTGTACACCATTTTTCCAAAAGTATTGTCTCAGCCATCCAAATGATCTGAATCAGGTGTCCTCATCCCACAGGTGTATAAAATCAAGGACTTGGGCATACAGAATGTTTCTACAAACATTTGTGAAAGCTTGTTCTGCTCTCATGAGCTCAGAGAATTCCAGCGTGGAACAGTGATTGGATGTCACCTGTGCACCAAATCCAATGGGGACATTTCCTAAATATTCCTCAGTCAACTGTCAGCTCTATCGGAACAGAATGGAAGAGTTTGGGAACAACTCAGCCACGTAAACTGACAGAGAGGGGGTCAGTGGATAATTCACACTTTTCCATCTAGCAATCTGGGAGACCGGTCTGGGTTTGGAGGTTTCCTGGAGAACAGTACATTTTGAAAGTTGGTGGAGGAGGAATGATGGTGTGGGCTTGCTTTTCAGGCCCCTTAGAGCTTTGAATGCTTCAGGATTCCAAAACATTTTGAACAATTCCATAGCCTAGTGGGAACAGTTTGGAGCGACCCTTCCTCTTCCAACACGACTGTACACCAGAGCACAAAGTAAGATCCAAACGACATGAGGACGGAGTCTGGTGTGGATGAACTGGACTGGGCTGCAGAGTTCTGACCTGGACCCCAAAGGACACATTTGAGATGAACTAGAATGGAGACTGAGAGCCAGACCTTCTCCACCAACATCAGTGTGACCTGAACAATGTTCTTATGGAAGAATGGTCCAAAATTGTTAGAAACACTCCTCAACCTTGTGGACAGCCTTCTAGAAGAGCTGAAGCTGGAATAGCAAACTCTAATGGAACTTTATGGGTTACAAATGGGATGACACTTCAGTTCATTTATGATTCTGAGCAGGTGAGACAATACCTTTGGTTATATTGTGTAGCTTCATGGAGCAGTGGATCAGCACTACATCAACACATGCATCTGTATGGAAGTTGACCGGTACATGTCTTGTAATTCTCTTGAGGCTTCTGGGGCCAGCTTAAGGGATGTCGTTAAAATGGAGCATTACCATGCGCATTGTTGAGTATCTGTAAGGCTAATGAAAGTCACACCCGCTTATGACAGACGAGTGATACTGTAAACCACACTAGCTAGTAGTGTTGTGCGTGAACTGTCTCCTTACTGTGCAATGCTCAGTGTAAAAAAAAATTGAAACATCTGTACAAAATTCCCACATCTCACCTATTTCACTCTTCATGTTGTACGTGTTTGCTATGACTTGTCGCCTGCAGCATGCCCAAAGTAAAAATTGCATGAACATTTTCTCTTAACGGACTCACAGAGCCATCTACAATCTTAAAATTCCCTGTGGGTCACCTATGTGCCCGGACAGGTTTTCACTTGGAGTATCCACCCGGAAGTGACCTGTGACTAGGACATTACCCATTTAGTCCACGTGTTTTGTGAATGTAGATGAGGTGTGTGATCGTGTGTCCTGTGGGAAGACCTGGGCCTTTTACTAAAGGCTGTCCAGAATCTGTACCACCATGAGCTTGGTTTGTACCTCATCATTCAGCGGAACTTATTCTCATTTTATGTTCAACTCCAACGGGGATGTCATTTGTCATTGTTGATAAATCCAATTCTTGACTTGGAAAGGTAGTTTGTCTTCTTCATGCAGATGCAGATGATCACTCTGATTTACTTTAAAAATGTTCCCAGTGGTCTTTTAACTAAGATTGTTGTGTTTAGTCAAAAGCAAAAGAACATAGTTTCTGCAGAGCCACAGGAGGTCATTAGAAATTTGCTTCCCCCTCCCTGTTTCTGTAAGCTCTGTTTACACTTTCCCCCTTGCTTACAGCCCTTCACAACCCCAACAAACAAAAGTATTTACATGATTTCCAATATATTTCATTTTTGAGTGTCATGGGTCCTTGGGTAAAGGCATACATGTCCCAGGAATGGGGACACCAAAGACCAAATCTCCAGTATCATTATTTTTTAGGAATTTTTTGTTCTCAAATTCCTAATTTTCCTGTCATTTTCAAGCATGTTTCAAGCAATATTCAGTGACTCAAACAGCTTCAGATCCACGTGGTTTCTGCTAGAAATCAGGTAAAAGAAACGTGCTTAATGTGTTGATGTCTTAAGCTATTTGAAAAGAATATTTTCCATTCTGCTCATCACATTCTAGCCTCAAGCAGCACTCTTGGTTTATGTTAGTGCAGCAAAGACAAATAGTTCTAACTCAAGGTTAAGTTCAAGCAACATGTATACTTGTTAACAAAAAAGCCCACATCCACTCAGTACACTCAACGTATGCACAGCAGTTATTCATCTTGTTGTGCTCCACGCTGTATTCAGTTTTATACTTAATGCGCGCTGGCCCTGAATGATCAAAACAAAAAGGTAGGGAACTATTTGATGTAAAGATATACCATGGGAAACATTTAGTTCATTTTCTTTTGAAAGAAACTCGATTGATATATGTGGGCAATTAAGTTTACTCACACGGCACATACAAAAGGTGACAGAGACACTCTGGTGTGTCAGGGTGCTCTTATCTTAAACCACACAGATAGTAAATGAAGTCAGAGTTATGCACCCACTCTTTTACAAATCCAAAGCTTCTCCTTTCTTTCTTAATGACATTTTTCTCAGGCTGAATGTCCAGGAGTTGACCTTTTAAGCTTATGACATGAATCTGGTATTCCATAAGTTTTTCATGTATTCTTTCTGAACATCATGGCATTGATGGAGGCTTCTCACTAATGGTCTACATTACTCATGTATGATGTGAGTCTGAACGATAAAGAGCAGCTTGCTAACCTACGACAGCAGGTTGTCAAAGGCACCAACAGGAAAGATGCTTCTGGTCCTCAGACAAACTGAGACGATGGTGCCTGCAGTTTGGTCTTTACCATGCTTACCGCGGCTGTTGAGGAATTTTCTGTCACAACGGTGAAGAAGCTATAAGATTTCCACTCTTATAGCCTCAAGCTAACATTAGCGGTGGGAAAATAAATACGAGCAATATTGGATCAATCCAGTTCTACATTTTTAAGCCAGAATCACAATTCACTACAGCACAAGTCCCAGAGGAGCAGGAGGAAGTCTGGGCATCTTTGCTTAGACTACTGCCCCTGCGTCCTGGTCCCGGAGGAGAAGGAGATGGATGGATGGGTTTCTGGAACTTTGTTTTGATTTCTTTTTAAATTGACATTGTGATCTTGAATATGTTTTTGCATTGAATGATTTGTTGATGTGATTTCTACTTCAGAGCCAGCATAGTTTTGCCAGTAGAGGATTGGGAATTTTGGAGAAAAGGTAATTTGTCATCTGCATAAAAACTTATTTCATGGTGGATTGTATAGTTAACCTCTATGCTGTCACCAGGGGAAGAGTGGGTAACCCTTTCTGGTTCCTATTACAAGAACAAACCTGAGGACTGGGGTCTGTTTGTATGTTCTGACTGATGCTTTTGGGTTGAGAATATATTTTAATCCAATCAAAGAATAATTGCCCAAACCCAAATTTATACAGGGCATAAAATATTTATAGAACTTGAGTGGATTAACTTCAGGATGAATGTCAGAACTTTTGATGTCTTTTAGAATAGAATTGCTGACTAATAAATACTTTAAATAAGAATGTCAATGGAGAATCAATGTGGCGATATATTGGGATATTTCCTCTGGTGATACTGAATGTTGTCAAGACAATATATAATTATTTATGAGCAAACACAGTTCCTTGTCTGACTCTTGTTTTCCACCTTAACCCTCGACTGCTAGCTGGCAACACTAAAATTTACTGAAAGAAAAGCTCCATGAATTTGTGGGTAAAAACAACTTGTGTATTAGATACAGTTGCAATGCTTAGCATTGTGATCATTGAAATAAAATAAACTTTGACTAACTTAAAAGGTGTATTAATATTTAGACAATTTTTCTAAGTCATATTCTTTAAAAAATAGAAAATTGTTCTGGTACAGTCTTGAACTATATAGCAAGTTGTATCGTGAAATGATATGTGTCGTGAGGTGTATCGTATTGTGAAATGTGTATCGTGATGCATATCGTGAGGTGTATCGTATTATGAAATGTGTATCATGATGCTTATCGCAATTTGTATTATGATACGTATCGCGATGTGTATTGTGAAATGTATATCATGATACGTATCGTGAGGTGTATAGTATCGTGAAATGTGTATGAAGATACGTATTGTATCGCCAGACTATTGCTAATACACGCCCCTTATAAAAAGGAGAGAGGAAGTTGAACCTCTTAGTCTTTGGGTGACATGAGCTCCAGTCATCTCAGAACTGTCCGGTCCAGACTGCCATCATTCTGCCCAAACTTGAGCGTTTCAGAGTCTCTGGGTGACGACAGTGTGATTCTTTGGTTGCTGTTCCAGTGAAAACCTGCTGCTCTGAAGTAGTACAACACTACTGAAGTCAAAATAATCCCTTTTCTTTGGCTGCTGTATCCCTGTCTGAGTCTCTGGGCTGCTATATTCTTTCTCAGCTGTTGGGCGAAGGCAGCATACACTCTGAACAGGTCACCAGTCTGTCCCAGGGCCACACGCACATTCTCACCTCAGGACTTTTTAGACTCATCAATGAGGCATGTTTTTGGACTGTGGGAGGAACCTGGAGAAAACCCAATGATGCACGAGGAGAACATGCAAACTCCACACAGAAAGAACCCATCCGGTACTTGGACTAGGACCGTCTCACTGTGAAACCAGATAAAAAAATGATTAAACATCATAATAGTCTATTGATAATTTGTCCCACACTTTTGTTTTTGAACATTTGCATATTTTACAACAAATATGTGTTTTCTGTTTGGTTGTTTTGTCACCTACCTCACATTACATGAAGTCATAAGTCAGATTTGATGATTCAAATGATGAATTACTGATTACTGAAGTATGTTTGGTGTTTGTTTGATTTTCATTATTATTATGTTATTATTTCATGATTGCATTATGCCAGTCAATTTGGCTTCTCACATTCATTTGTTTTCTTTTGCTTATTTTTTCTTTTTACTAGCAAATCAGACATTTTTGTCTGCAGAAGAAAGTTGAATCATTTTCATCAGTTTGGTCTCTACCTGCAACAGAAAATACATTTAATAAGATTCTAATCTGATTCAAACTTCTGGTTTCTGCGTGTCTGCTGCACACATTAACAAAGTATGAGGTTTCAGACTGAAGACCAGGCTGTTTCAGCTATGCTTCAGATGGATCAGGAAAAACACATGAAATATCAAGGTCTTAGACCTCTCAGAGAAAGAGAAAATATTGGTGTATATTTTTTACAGACTTTCTGTAAACAAAAGGTCGTAGCAAACACTTGCACAACATACAAGGGAACTGGGAGTAAGGAAGCAACAATTAAAAAAACTACAGTAAATCAGAGAACATGAACATTGAAGCTTAGGTGTTAAAGGGTTAAAATGATGCATGAACACAATCTGACCACACTAAAGGTTTTGTTAAAGATCTGCTTTACTTTGGATGGGACCACATGTTTTTTCATTTTAAGGCAATTGATTGACTGATTGATGTCAATGATTGTGAAGCATCTAATGTTCTGTTTTTTTTTTTTTTTGCAGTGTCTGAGATGGTCCTCCAGGAGGTCAGTGACATTCAGGAGGACCTGGAGATCGAGAGGATGTGCAGAGAAAGTGCAGAAGCGCTCGCTTCCAAGGTTTGTTCTAACACGACAATTTAAATTCAGAAAAATCTGATTTTAAAACGAGATTTTTAATTTAAAATCAGCGACGCTTAAAGAATCGGTTGAATTGAACAGTTTTAAATAGACTCTGGAGATGACATCACAGTATTTTCGGGAACAGCATCTCGTCTTCATTTTTCCTGTCACAATCAAGCGCGGCTGCTGTGCTCATGCCTTACAAAATCACTTTTTGGGCTCCTTCCTTTGTGGTTGTGATTGAGAGTGGGGGAGCCTGGCACATGGTGATTTCACAGCCCACTGCTGCAGAGATCATCACTGTAATCATGGCTCATTCAGTCCCAGTACAAAAGCCCTCACTGTCCACCTGGCTGCAGCAGAACCGGGCAGTGGGAGACTGATGGATAAACAAAATGAAGGTCGACAAATCTCCAGCCTTCAGTGCCTGCTTCTGTTTTTCCTTTCTTTGTTTCCGGGGCGACAAGACAGATTTTTACTGGCCCAGATGACCACAAGGCATCAAGGTTGTCTGAAAAAACGGCTTTCAAACCAACTTTATCTGCATTCTTTACTGAGACACCTCGAAGTGTTCAGCACAAGACTGCGACATCTACCGTTTCTATCATGTTTCACAGTGGGACACTTTACACCAGGGGTGTCAAACTCGATCACACAGGGGGCCAAAATCCAAAACACACCTTAGGTCGCGGGCTGAACAGAATAAATATTTATTGAACACTCTAAAACTACATTTTTAAAACTTTAAAAGAGTCATTTTAAACATAATTATGAACTAGATATATAGCATTACCTGCAATAATGCTAGTGTGAATACTGTAAGCTGAAATTGGCCGCTGAAAATGATAGTGCTGATAGCTGAAAATGCTGAAGCTGATAGCCAGATAAGAATATTAGCTAAATGCCAAATTAGCCTAAAAAACAAAAAAACCTAGGTTAGCAAAATCAGCTAGCATGTAGCTGAAAAATTTGCTAAACTTCAAAATATCCTAAAAACTGAAAATAAAACCTAAAAACAACCTAAAAAAACAACAAAAAAAGGCAAAATAAGCTAAAACAGCATGTAGCTGAAATATTAGCTAAACTCCAAAACAGCCTAAAAAATCTTAGTAAATGCCAAAATAGTCCAAAAAGTTAGCAGAATTACATTTTTTACGCTTTTTAACATAAATATGAATAACAAAAAGTCAGGAATATTATTCCAGAATAAATCAACTCAAACCTCAAATAACTTTCAATATTTTACTCTCCATAAAAATATATTTCGTCAAAATTATACATGTTAGAAATGAACGTAAGATAACATCGGAACATTAATAACAATAAAATAAAATGATCTGGAGGGCCGGATCTGGCCCCTGGGCCTCGACTTTGACACATGTGTTTTAATTCATGGAAATAATTCTGGAAGCCTAGATACATGTTTAAATTTTTAAAAATAATCTAATTTTTTGTCGATTAACTTCTTTCTCCTCCGTTATTATTGATTCTTCAACTGGACATCCTTCTGTCTGTCATCATTTTCATACACACCCATCAGCTATCACCCCTTTTTGTTGAGTGCTGTACTGGAAAGTAGATGTTTACTTTCTTAACATCGCTTCATTAAGACCATAAAATACAATTTCTGCATTAAAATTGTATTTTTTACTCATTTGAATTTAAAGCAAATCCTAAATGCTGAGGAAAGAGTTCCAAACACGAATAGCATTAATGTCTTTGTGACTGATGACGATGATTTTGCTCATGAAGTGTGACAGGGACCACAGTGACAGAAAGTTCAGCGTTTCTTAAATCTTTGGGATGAAAAAAGTGGGACAGCAGTTTGAAAACACGACCATTTGTTTGCGAATGGTTTGGATGTTTAATGTTTTTGTGTTGATGTGTGATCAAGGTAAGATGAGGGGCTGTTACTGCATAATGGGGACCTTCAGCGAGCGCACGCCAATGCTATGTCAGTTTTGATTCATGCAAGTATATAATTTTAAAGGCCCGTCTCCCGCCAGTTGCACGTTATTATCAAAAGAATGTGATTCCATGTTGTGTATTGTTGATTGCATTTCAGAGAAAGGGTTGCAGCCTGAAGAGTGCCATCAAAAGAGAGAATTGCTGCAATCTGCTCTCACCAGGATGCCATTAATAAATGTTTTTTTTATGGTTTGCCTTTTATTTTTCCCCTTTGCTTTTTGGCTCCTCAGACACTTTTCTTGCTTCAGATTACATCAACATGCACGAATAATTGGCATCAATCTCTTTTCCAGAGGCTTCGCTGACGTTTTGTTTTGGGTCGATTTTCCTAAACACACATATTGCTTTTGTGTTGCCTGAAATGCTTAAAAAAAGGAACGGACATTGGAGATGTTGAGCAAAAAATTTAAACCGAAGAAATCACTTTCTGAAGAACAACATAAATGCAAATCTGTGCTGCATTAGAAAACTATCATTATGTGTGTGGAGACAGACACTGATCGCCTTTCTCCACCGGCTTGTGTGTTTCTAATTATGTGTGTTACTTCACACGTTGGTATTGCTTTTGCATATGTCCTCCTGCCATTATGGCTGATTGCAGACCCAAGGAAAAGGAAATCACAACAGCATCTCATCTGATTCTCCATCATCCTCCTGCCTTAGTTATTTGCACTCTTTTAATTCACAGGGTTTTTGGTAGCAAAGCTGATTTGGAAAATGTCTCAGTTTTAAAGCAAAATGACGAAAGCGATCCAGAATATGTTCCGGCACCAGGAGATCTAATGCTGTGTGTCTGTATTCCTCCTGATTCTTAAACAGTAGCAACACGAAGATGAGAGCAGGTCAGGGTCAATTAATCATTAAAAAAAACTATTTTTTTTAATTATCAAGCACATTTTCTGCTTAATTAAATCCAAGAAATGCCATAAAAAGAATAAACAGAAACGATCCGCAAACGATCTGAACACGGCAACAACAGCCCGCCAATAGAAACCTTTAAAATGCTTCAAATTTGAAAAATGTCTTTTAAATAAAAAAAAAGAAAATCTGGTGAAGGGTAAGTTACCAGGAAACGTTATTTTAAGAAACAAATTCTAGTCATTAGGACATGTTTTTTTGAAAACGTTCTTGAAAAGATTATTTTTCTTAACGAAGGGTCTTTTTACCTTTCAGAAATTCAGCTTTACAGTTGAGTTTTTCTTTTTATTTTGAATGCAAACTGATATTCTTAAGGATGGATTCAAATATGGGCAGAAGATCAGAGGTTATGATCAATGTGGAGCTGAGAATAGGATTAAAAAATGAAAGATATTGAAAACAGGCAAACGGAGAAGGATGGACGAACGCTTCATTCTGATTGATTGATTTAAAGCATAGATTGGGAAAAATTCAGGACAAAGCACACATTTTTTTCAAACTCATTGCAGAAATAATGAAATGCATTGATAAGAAAATAGAAAACAAACAAAGACACACTTATGTGTGTCATTAGTAATTATTAACTAAAGTCGAGTAGAGTTTGATTCTAAACCTTAACAGAAGCACCTGAAGCTCTCCACCACGAGGGAACAACCAACAAACCAAAATGCCTAAAAAATGAAACGTCCTTTTTCTGTTCAACAGAATGATATCAGAGCCTGTGTCACAGAGATGAAATAAAACCGAGTTTGAGAAAGCTGAACTTAAAAACTGACTCAGTCTAGTAAAACGGTTTAAAGTCTTCCTCCAATCAAAATCCTGTTTTTTGAGTTTCTAACATATCTGTGTGGCATTTTTCTTCTGAAAGAGAACAAATGTAATAAGAATTCATTTAGTTTTTACATTTCCAAGTATTTCTCCTTTCAAATCAACCAAACTGTCTTGGACAGACTCTGTTTGAATGAATGATCTTCTTTCCATCAACAGCTCTGCTGCACATGCACTAAACCCTCATCTGTTCCTAGTGTCTAGTTCAGGTTCTGGAGAAGAGAAGATGGTATCTTCACATTGACTGCAGTCAAATGAGCCGCCGTTCACATTTCTGTGGTCAAATCAGCATCACTGGATTTTTGGTGTGAGTTTCATCCAATACTTACGGTAGCAGGACTGAGAACGCTGGAAAATCTCCACCAGACTCCACGGAGCTTCTTGATGTGACCACGGAAATGTGAACGGCGGCTCATTTGACCGCAGTTGGAAAGGATTGTAAATCAATGAAAGAGCATTTTGATGTTAGCTTTGATTATTTTATCAAGAACTCTGAGAAACCAATGATTGAATGTATTGATCACAGTCAATAAACATTGGAGAATTAGCTAAAAGAGTCTTTGGTGAACTGGAAGGAGAAAGAATCAGGATTTTGGAGGAAGTTCTGTCCATGAAGATCTTCACTTCCTCGTCCAGCTGACATCTGGATCAGAACCATACGGCTGGACATTACCCAGATTGATGGATGTTTTCATGTAGCAGCATGAAGATTTACGCTAGAGAGACACAGAGCTATCATAATCAGAGAGGGGGGGTCAGGGGCAGGGCTAATCAGCTTAGCTCCAAAAGCCACGCCCCCTCAGAGAAGATTTTGGAAACCGAGGCTTTTAGGTTGTGAGATTTTGGGTAAAAACCTCATAATCATAATGAAAACACTACTGTTTAGTTTTTTTTTGTTTTTTTTTTAATGGACATAGGGGACTTTAAAAGATATTTTTAGGAAGTGATTGTTTAACTTTGAGGTAAAAGAAAGGATAACAACTATTTTCTGTTACTAAAACACATTCACGGCTTTTGAAGTTGCCCATCAAAAATCTGCTATTGCAATGAAAGACAGACTGACATATAACCTAGAGTGAGGAAAATGATGTTTTCCAGTCAGCTCAGCTGGGTCTGAAATGTGGAAAAAGAACAAACTGAATGGAAAAACCTGCAGGTGGACCAGAGAGAGACTACATCCATTCACATGTGACTTCACTTTGAGCTCTGAGCCATGATGGTATTCCTCCAAACGTTTGGGGTAGTCTGGTCTGACCCCGTCTCCCATGATTCTCTCTGCAGCTGAACCGGCAGAACCGCTCGCTGAAGAGGAAGAGCATGATGCTGATGTCTCATCTCAGTCCGGAGACCGTCACACAGATCAGCTTGATGGACGATGAAGAGGAGGGTGAAGACCTCAATGCCAGCAGCAAAGACTGTCTCTCCGCGCACTGCAGAAGCAACATCGCAGGTGCACCGTGACAGAGTCCCACTCTGAGCACAACACGCCATCAAAACAGCACCTTAAAAATGTCTGGTTGCTCTTTACGTGGAGCAGATGATTATTGCTAGATTTAATTTACTGGTTTACAGTAAACAGATCAACTCTTTAGTCACTAATATCTACAGTAGAATGTCTGTTTAGATACAAAAGTGCTAAAATTTTAATTTGTATCCCTGAATTTAGTATGCTTTATAAAAGCTAAAAAGACAAAAAGAGCGATGATACGTTACACTATAGCTGGGTATCAGTTATCATTTCCAGAATTCAATTACGAGTTTTTTCTGTTCTTTTGATTCTTCAATTCAAGTTTGATTTTACACAGTTCACACATTTAGACACATTTGTTCAGAAATACATTCATAATTTACTATATGATTTGAATATATTTATATGAATCTGATCCAGTTCACATCCTGTAAATGTATCAGTGAAATAATGAGATTGTTAATATCATCCAGTGTTACATGGATTCTCTAAAGGAGAAGTTCTAACAAAAATGTTCAGATCATTAACATTGTAAACATTGTTCTGCTTCTCCTGGAGGACGTTTCAGTTTGGACACTAGGTGGTGATCACACTCTAGCATTACACCTTATTCCAGAAGAAGAAGAAAGTATGAGGACAAACTGTGTTTTAGACCACAAATAGTTACTTTAAAAACATTTCCTTAAAAGAGTCTAGAAAATTCCTGCCTGTGAATTATTCAGTAATGTATCTTTAGGTCGACTGAGCATTAGCATTAGCCATCCTATGGGAAATTCTATTAAACATTACCATCAAGCTAGCGGACTTTAGCTTTATGTGCTAAATCTCTTTATGTTTTTATGAATTGATTATTGATCTATTAAACTTAAAATGATTCAAATCATTTAAATGATTTTATCAACCCAGCCCTACATCACACTCTTTTAAAAATTATGTGATTATTAAACGTATTCTACAGAAGATGAAAACGGCCTGTCCTACTTTTTTAAAATCATAACGAGATCCACTATGCCGTGATAATGAGATCCATTATATCATCATCACGAGATCCACTATCTTGTTATAACGAGATATTTGGTATTTAGTGGATCCTGTTATAATTAGAAAACGTAAACGGAAAAGTATGGCAGGCCGTTTTCGACTTCTGTATTATTCATATGCGTCAGAGATAGTTTGCACGACAAGAGAGGAATTACGAGCTTGTGAGCTACATCATGACTTTGTCCTTGGAAATAAATTCCTTTAAAAATTAGTTGATATTGAAAAAAAATAAATGTTTTTGGAGGAGATTGTAAAAAAATGGCTCAAAGACGCATGTTTGTAAAGCATTTTAGCTTGAAACCGTTTTTCTGTGTAACCGCTGACAGAAGAGCTGAACCACAGTGACCCCCGGCCTCTTCTTTCTGCTTAGCCCTTTAACACCTGAGGCGTCGCTGGTGTCGCTTAAACACAAAGTCTTGAACATATTTGAACATTTCTTCAGAATCTGCTGGAGTGATGTTGATCGTATTAATGGTTGAAAAGTTTCCTCTAATCAAAGAACATAAACACTGGAGCTCCGGCGTTAAAGGGTTAAACCCAAAAACCATATAAAAGGAAAGTCCTGCAGTTTGTGTAGCAGAGCATCTTTGTGATCATACAAATCCACCCCTGTACCACAGCTAATGCAAGTTAATTATTTTGGTCCTCATGAGCCCCTCCCTCCAGGAAAATGCTGTTTTCAGATCCTCAAGTCAGCCAGTAATTATAGCTCAGGTGATAATGCCATCACGCTGCTCAAATCTGTCTGCATCAAAAGACCCGGATAATTATCTTGTTTGTAAATGAAAAAGATTGGCTGAGCCCAGAAGGGTTGACTTGCTCAGATTACTGGTTTATTGTAATAACATTTTCATAATTACATGGTAATGGACCGACTCATTTAGAGAGAAGATTGATAGTTCGATCCCCATGCCTGCCACATGCCAAGGTGGCAATGAGCAACACCGAAAACTCTGAGAAGATCATCAGTCTGTGACTGCAGACACTGTTCACGAGCGGGTCCTTCTCTGATTCTTTTACTGTGGTGGATTATCCGGTTACAGCCGGAATGATAGATGATGATGAACACAGGGATGAACAAAAACATTTAGAGTCTCAAGGTGAAAAACAGGCAACTTGTCCAGGGTGTACCCTGACTTCACCCAATGGGCTGAGGTCACGACCTATGTTCACGTTCGGAACATAACCGCTCAATTATTTTGGGTTGGGGGAGTGGACCGTTGTTTACATGGAAATATTGGAGTATTTGGAGTTTAGGATGTCTTTTGGAGCCACCAAGAGTCACTATAAATGATGTCTATCAAAACACTCCAAAAATAAAAATTTATTTAACACCACGATTATGTATTTTTAAATGGTTTTAAAAAGGGATTTAGATTTTATGTGCCGTCCTACAAACTTCAAAGGTAAAGCTGATGTTATTCTCCAACACATTCTCATCACCAAGCCGTCACATTTTGACGTTTGGTTAAAGTCCCCTCTGCGTTTTGGGTGTCCTCATCTCGTCTTTTTTTTAAGTGCTAGCTGTTCATGTTAAACCACGCGTCCCAGAACCGGTCCAGTACAGCAACGCAACACCCAACACAGTACGCTAACCCTAACCTAGCACCAGATGCTGTACCAGAATGCGGTACCAGACGTGATACTGGACCCGATCCGGCACCTGATGTGGTACCAGGCGTAAACCGGGTTAAGGTACCAGTACTGGAGAAGGGTTCAAGTACTTGATGCATCCTGAGGACCAGTCCACGTCCAGCACCGCGTCCCGAGGGTTGCGGACCCTTGATTTCACGAAAAGCCAGTACATCAAAAGATGAGGAGTTGGAGAAGCCTAAAGCGCAGAGGAGACCTTAACCAAACGTCAACATGGGACGACTTGGTGATGAGGATGTGTGTCCGTGCGGTAAAGAAAAAATGTAGAAATACGGGCTAATGCTAACTAGCATGTAAGGCACGTCTAATTTTCGCTGCTGTTTTCTTTATGACCTGATACTTGTGTTTTAATAACTCCACAGTAGTGTTTCTAAAGTTTTGTCAATGAAATTTTTAAATCTGGGGTCTCAAACTTGCAGTCATCTGCAGCCTCCAGGATGATAATTTGCATTTGAATAGAACCCTCATGGAAAGCAGCCAGATCAGATTTATTTATTGTGAGGAGTTCTACAAAAATCTACAAAAAATGAAATCCTTCAAAGATTTTCTCGGTATCGGGGCTTCTCTCTCTCTCTGAAGGAGGCGCTGTTAATGCAGACATTTGAAACTGAATAAAAATAGTTAGTTTTCAGTCAATATGTGGTTTCTTCAGTTGTCTGTATCTGCTGTATGCTCATTATTATTATTTTATTTATTTATTACTGATTTATTTATTTTTTATTAATTTTTAATTTATTAATTTTATTTAATTCATTATTTTGTGTTAGAAATAAAGATGTTTCAGAACACCGGAAGGTTTTATTAGCGCTTTTCTTGTGAAAATCCTGATGCGGCCCGACCTCACCCAGACTCCTCCTCCAGCGGCCCCCGGCTGAATTAAGTTTGAGACCCCTGGTGTAAATGTTCTAACATTTCTATGTTTCATCCTAAGAAGTCATGTGATCATACAGTACATTGTAGCGTTTTGTGAGCACTTGGTGTTTGAGGAAGCCTTTTTTGGGTGCTATTGTGTACACAAAATACAACTCGCAAATCAGTGATGGTAAACTGCAATACCCATACGGGAGATTGTATCGACTGCTGTCTAGGTACTCATAGGGTTAACTACATTTAGTTTAAGCACATAGTTCAAATGTTATTCACTGCATAAACTGTTTGATTTAATCAGAACTAGTTTGCTGGAAGTAACTTCTTTTATTGAATTCACCGCTGTTGGCATGACATTCACCTTTTGATATCATCTGCTGCACTTTGTAAAAAAATGTTAGAGCTTTGATTTGTCTGTTATCCCAGAGCTTCAAATGAAACTGGAATTGACGCTTCAGGAAAAAATCCAAACAACTGCAGAGCTGAAGGCAGTGAGACAACAACTGGCAGACGTGAAGGAGGAAGTGAGTCTATACTTTATACACTGAGGGATCATTCAAGAAAGAAATCTGCTGAAATAAAAAGACAATGACTGTTAGTGGAGAAAATGTTCAACACAAACTCCTAATAGTTTAAAAACTTGATCATGATAAACTCTTGCTTGACTGTGTGTATCTCAGCATTTTGCATGAAACAGACTGTAGAGAGGTGCTAATGCTTTGTTGCTCTTCCATGTCAACAACCAGAGAAAAACTGTTGTTGTTTCTGTTTTCCATGTTTTTGTTCGATGTGTTTGAAGCTGATGAAAGAAAAACACGATAACACAGTGTTAATATCTGAGGCGGTGCAGCAGAAGAAGCTCCTGCAGAAATACAACAGAGGTAATATTGTTGTCTTATGTTCATGTATCCTCCAGGCCACTAGGAGGTGCTGGAGGGAAAGGAGAAGAAGAACGAACTGTTCTTAAAACATTAATAAAACGTCTGTTTAGCAACTACATTCATCTTCTTATGCCTAAACGTTACAAATATGTTTATGTTGTGGCTTCATTTAAGAGAAATAAAGTTTTAATAATCAGTGACCACATCAGTTTTATAGCATGTCAGCGCAAGGAATTGTGGGATATCGTTCCCTTTGCCTGTCTGGGCGGATTGGGGTTTAAGTGTGGGTTTTGTCTGTGTTTGGTTGTCTGGCTGTTTTACTCGGTTTTTCCCTCAGTTATTTTATCCTGTTATGTTAGAAGTCATTCTAACTGGTTTAGATCCAGAGTCCAGCTCAGATGAAGAAAAAAAAGATTTTTGTGGATCTATTGATTCACAACAATCTGAATTTAAAAATTCTCAGAAATGCAGTTTAAAGCTTAAAGGACTAGTAATGGGGTTGTGGGTCTTTTTCGGTGTTAACTGTATTTCGCCTTATATTTACCATTTCAAATGTTTTGGCGTGTTTTGAGCAAG
>NC_050526.1:9511461-9555105 GCF_002922805.2 Oryzias melastigma | reverse complement strand
GTGTGATTTGTCGTTGATTTTGTCAAATTTTACAAAAACCTGCGTTTGTCAACAGTAATTATTTGTTATTTTTGATACATTAGAACATTTGGAATATATCTGGATACTTATTTTAGCTTTGTCCCAGCCCATTACTAACACTTTAAGTTCTCTTATATATTCCAATGCTACAAGAACAATCCGAAACACCAAAAACACCATTTTCATTGGAGTGGGTCTAAAAATTGCTAAAGTTCCCTTTAGGAACTTAATTCAACGTTACTATAATACTGTACATCATGTTTAACAAATATGTAATTTACACACCATTGTGTGTTTTTCTAAAGAGTAACAAATGTGTACTTCAGTGTCGCAGTTTGCTGTGGACGAATACGAGGCTCTGCAGGAAACCTTGAATCTGGAGCAGAACCTGAGGACAGAAGCAGAGAACTTTGCCAGAGCCGTAAAGTTCTTTTCTTACAGTTGTTAAAACATAATCCAAATTATGTTGGTGTGTACGATGGTGTCTGTGCAGGCCAGCTTTCTCTAAGATACACTGATGCTCCCTTCAGATGCTGGTGGAGCAGAAGAAGCTGAAGAGGCAGAGTCACATCCTCATGCAGAACTCTGCTACGACCCAGGCTCTGCAGGAAGCCATGAGTCAGGTCACGAGCCTGACCGAGGAGCTGGAGACCGCGAGGCTGGAGCACCAGGAGCAGGTCTGTGCACGTGAACAGGGAGTGGTTGTAGAACCAGGTAGGGGAGCAAACCTCATAGACCAGGAGTGTCAAACTCAATCGCACAAGGAGCCAAAATCCAAATCACAGCTTAGGTCGCGGGACGAACAGGATAAACATTTATTGAACAATATAAAACTACATTTTTAAAACTACAACTTTTTAACATAATTATGAACTAGATATATATCATTACCTGTGAGAATAGTGTGAATGCTATAAACTAAATTTGGCCGCTGAAGATACTAGTGATGATAGCTGAAATCACTGAAGCTGATAGCTATAGCTAAAATATTAGCTAAATACCAAATTAGCCTAAAAACTGAAAAAAAAACTTAGGTTAGCCAAAACAGCTAGCATGTAGCTGACAAAATAGCTAAACTTCAAAATATCCTAAAACACTGGAAAAAAAGCCTTAATTAGCCAAAATCTATGAATTTCACAGAACAAGCAGCTGTGAATGTTTTGTCATCGGTTTGGATGATGGAGGAGAAGCTGAAAACTGCTCTAAACATCCCATGTTATCGGAGAAGAATGTGTCAGCGTGAAAAGAAAGAAACTTTGTTATTTTTAAATAAAGCATTTGTCGTCACTCTTCTACAATTCGGTCTCCTGAACCTTCTTGTGTTCGACTCATAAAGGTCATAAAGGTTTTTTCTTCACCTTCACTGGCTGCTGTTTATATTGTTATTATCCACCGGTACATACTTTGTTTGTCTTTGCTGCTTTGCTCTGAAAGTCCCTTTTTTAATTTTATAAAATAAAAGATTTAGTCCCTCACCGCTCTGATGGGATTCTCAGGGCCACACCACCAACTATAACAATATCAGTGTGCGGTACTTTCAAAAAATATCTTTATGCTCCTCAATGTTACTGTTTCAAAATAGTCTGTCTTCAATCCATTTTAATTACTCTTTTAATCTAAAAAAAAAATCCAATGTTGCTGGTAATAAATCCTTTTCACTTGCTAAAAGACTGTTGTAGCAGACATGGGATCTAAAATGTTCAAGAACAAATCTGGATGACATTCAAGCCACCACTGATTCACCGCCGAGGTTATTTTAATTCATGTGCATCAGAGGAAATGTCTGGTGAACTATTATGGGGTATGATGAATAATTAAAAGCATGAAAAGCCCCCCCCTCCTGTGGCATCGGTGGAAGACAATTAGAGCTGAGTGGGATCGCTGATCTCTGCTGCTCTGGATGGAGCTGAGCCACATCCCTCATTTCAGGAACAATTAAAACACCAGTTGAGGACGAGTCTTTTTGGAGGAAATGACTGATGTCAGCTGCCAGCCTGCTGTCCCGTTTTTACACACATTATCCCTGCAGGAGCTGCAGCACGTGCACGCCCAGCAGTGTGTGTGTCAGTTCATCAGGATGATCACATTTAAGTCATTTATGACAAATCTGACCACAGTGACTTTCAGTCAGCAGGTTTCTCTCATTCTCTGACGGCTCCGTCGTCAACGTCATGTTCACCGCCAGCCTGGAGATCTGAGTGGTCACTTCCAGTGAAAAGCCAAATGGCTTGTGTGTTCAAAACTCTCATATTCATGCTTAGCTACGCAAGTTTCTACGACTGTCTTTGGGCTGTAAGTAAGAACCGTGTGTCCAGTAAATGTGAGTTTATAGTTATACCAGCAGCACTTTGACCAATCAGAGATTCAGATTTGACATATGGAAAACGTCCCTTTCAATTCACACAAGTGCCAAATCATAAACGGAGTATTAGAGCCACTTTAAGAACACTTTTTTTTTTTAATTACGACTTGAAATTTTGTACATTTACAAAAAAATAGGTGTAAATGTTAAATTAAGAGACTAAAGTTGTATATTTATGACTTTCAAAGTCATAGGCTTAACTTATGAATTTTTTTTCTTGTAAATTTACTAGATTAAAAGTCGTAGATTTACGAGATTAAAAGTTGTAATTTTTTAGATTAAAAGTCAGAAATTTACAAGGTTGAAAGTTGTAAATTTACAAGATTAAAAGTTGTAGATTTACAAGATTAAAAATTGTAAATTTATGAGATTCAAAGTCAGAAATGTATGAGTTTTAAAGTCATAAATTTACGAGATTAAAAGTTGTAGATTTACGTGATTTAAGGTCATAAATTTACAAGATTTATAATAATTTTGCTAGACTAAAAGTCGTACAATAACGAGATTTAAAGTAGTGAATTAACGACATTTAAGAAGTAAGAACCAGCCATGTTTGTTAATGACAGATGCTCACATCCTTCTATGGAGACAACTCTCTCACCATGACGGTATTCTCCACCCTCAGATGAAGCAGATGGAGGAGAGGCTGAGGGGCTGTGAGGACCGGAGGGAGCTGACGGCACTGAGGCTGAAACTGGAGCTCCTGGAGGAGGAGAAGAAGGAGCACGGCCTCAGATGCTCCAAGGCTGAGCAGGAAGTCAAGGATCTGCGTTTCACAGGTGAGTTTAGGGTTTGAAAACCACAGATTCCCTTCACTTCTGTAGAATCAAACCTGAATCCTAGTGGTGGAAATGGATTTGATGATTTATAGATTTAGCGTTCTTAAATAAGGCAGACATACAGCTGCAGGTTACCCCTCTGCTGCTCCGTGGAGCAGCTGAAGACGACTGTCTGTCTAACTGTCTAACTTTAGTGACTTTGGTGTTTCTGCTCTGAATGTCTTCTAACTGAATTTGTCCTCCAGTTGAGGAGCTCCAAAAGAAGCTGCAAGCTGCTATTAACCCTCCTCCCACGCCAGCATCAGCACCGCCTCCACCTCCACCTCCACCCCCACCCCCACCTCCCACATCTTCAGCATCCAACCCTCTCAGGTGGGACCCCTTAGCTGAGCTGTCTGCCGTTAGAATTCCAACAACAAGGAAACAGATGATTATTCTGTTTTGGGATGGGGATCTTCATGAATTTTCCACAATAACGACCCCCGCCGTAGCAGTTCACCGTTAAAGTCCCGCCCACCAACGTCGTGAGAGGCGAACAGGTCAGAATGGACAGACACGCCCCCACCTGTGTAGATTCCAGTCGAGCCGACCTGAAATCCAGCTGGATCAGACTCCACCCCCCCCCCCAGAAAAAATGTTTTACTATATTTCACAAACACAGTAAAGAAAGGGTATGAGAAAAAAAGAAAATAAACAGAATTCCAGGAAAAATATAAATTAGGCAGCAGTGAGAAATTCTTATTTTTGGGGCTGCCTGGAGTGACTTGAGTCTGGATTTTTTTGTTTTTTTCATTCAAAAACACGTTGAATAGTTTGTTAACAAATTTTATTCTGGTTGTTTTTATAAAATCACTACTAAGTCTTTGTGGTCGAAGCAGCTTGTTCAACATTTTTGGGGTTTCCACAGTAAAAGGAATCCCATTTTTCCAGATGGAATTTTCTGTTTTTGCATGATTTTATCTCTATTTTGTCATTTTTCCATATTGTATTCACACAGTACAGGTAGTGTCACATAGATGCAGTTATACTGATTAAATGATACCAAATGAGCAGCAGGTAGTCTTTCAAATTGAAAGTACAGAAAATTCAAATATAGACAGAAATTTTAGACCCGAGGTTCCAATGGGTTAAAATAAACGTTCTAAATGTACAATTTCGCGTGTGATTTCATATTATGACTATTTGCAGATAATAAATGTTGAGCGAGTAGCTTGGGTTTGTATACTTTGGAGAGCTCCACAGAGGTGCCAGCAGGAACACCGCCGTGTCTGGGTTCATCAGATCCTTCAGAGTCTCTGGTTCTGTGTTTCTCCACTCTTGCAGAGAGAGCTGCACCAGAGGGCCGTTTCAAACGTTACTTCTGTCTGTCTGTGGTCTAATTTGTGCATTAATCTGAGAGGGGGTTCAAAATAAAAACTGGGGGATATTTTTATTATTGTCTTAATGAAAATAAGAAAAACTTCATAAGCCCATGAAGCCAGAGCAAAGCTAGAGCTGTGGGGCAGCTACAGGCAGCGGCGATCACTATCAGCTTCAGCGTAGCCGGGGCAACAGAGCTCATTAGCCTGCTAAGCTGTCCACCGGGCGGCTAGTTAGCGTAGCCGTTGATCCGGGTCCATGGGCGATCTGTCCAGAGTGTGTCCTGCCTTCACCCAACAGTAATTGCAACAGTCTCTGTCAGCCCCACGGATGAAAAAAATGGATTGAAGTTCAGGACGGAAATCCTTGCATTGAATCTCTTTCCTGCCCTTTGATCGAGTCACTGAAAATGTCACGTGGCCAAAGCTGAATCTCTGCCGCATCCAACGGCAAAATGGCGCCGCAGCAGATCATGTCTTTACATTGAATTAACATTGAAACTTGGCGCCTCCGCCGTGTCTGCTGCTTCCAGTGAGAATGCACCACTTCTTCTAGTGCTTAGTTTCCATTAAGCGGTCCAGACCGGACCTGTCAGCTCCTGCCTGGTTTAGAATAGTCCGGGCAATTCAAGTGAACATTTCCATTGAGAACCGGACCATTGAGGTGCATGTGCGGTGTAGATCAATGACACAGCCGTCATAACGGTGAGACTACAGCCGTGTCTCTGGTCCCTAACCCCTGTGAAGAAGAGGGAATACAGGATGTACAGAATGTATTATTCTTTACAAGGAGATTACTGAGGTGAGAAAGAATCCAGACGAGAAGAGGACAAAACTTTCAGTTTGGATCTTGAGTTGGGAAAAGTTCTGGTCGGACGCTTGCTATTGTCTTAAAACCTTTCCACCAATTACATCGTGTAACGACAGAAGCTCCCCCCCAACGGGTCCATTCTATTTTTCTATGGACGGACGGCCAACAGGCGACCAAAAATGGTACCAGTCGGTCTAACTCAATGAGTGAACTTTATATAATGTTATATATCTAGTTCATAATTATGTTTAAAAGTTACGGTTTTAAAGTTTTAAAAATGTAGTTTTAGAGTGTTAATAAATGTTCATCCTGTTCGGCCCGTGACCTAAGGTGGGTTTTGGATTTTGGTCCCTGTGTGATTGAGTTTGACACTCCTGTATTAATGAAAGTAGCTGAGCAGTAACAACCAAACCTAACCCTGATGGTGTTTCTGTCTGCAGTGCCTTGTTGGCCCTCATTCGAAAGAAGAAAGACGTTGAGAATGACATCCCACTGTTGGACCAAAACACCTCCAAGACACCAGGTAAGCGGCTGAAACGTGATTAAAGTTTCATGGAATCATTTTCAGCTATAGAAGGAGATCAGTGTCAACTGGACAGATGCGTGAAGTCTGCAATCTATGAGTTTTTCTGACGCTACGGATGGTAGCAAATGTGAAAATGTCAAACTCAGACATAGAGGGCACAACAATTAAACTGTAACCCTCTGAAGCAGAATTTTAATCCCGTGGCCTCTATGAATGCCTGATTTCATGATGGCGTCATCCGGACGCCTGTCTACATTCATGACCACAACAACGATTCTCAAAAAAATGGAGTGGTGTGGCATGAAATCTTGAATTTTCAGCCAATGTCTTCCCATTGTGGTGTCAGTTGTATTTGTGTCCATAGCATCAGTGGATTTATGTCTATGTCAAAGTCAAGGCCCTCCAGATCATTTCATTTTATTGTTATTAGTGTCCCGATGTTATCTTGCACTCATTTGTCACTTGTATAATTTTGATAAAATATATTCTTATGGAGAATAAAATATCGAAAGTTATTTAAGGTTTAACTTGATTTATTCTGGAATAATATTCCTGCCTTTTTATTATTCATAATTATGAAAAAAAAAGTTACTGTTTTAAAGTTAAAAAATGGTGTTATGCTAGCTTTTTGGACTATTTTGGTATTAACTGAGATTTTTTTAGGCTCTTTTGGAGTTTAGCTAATATTTCAGCTACTGTACATGCTAGCTGTTTTGGCTAATTTATTATTTTTTGTTTTGTTTTTTTAGGCTAATTTGGCAATTAGCTAATCTTTAGCTGGATATCAGCAATTTCACCAATTAGCTTCAGCGTTTTCTTCAGTCAGCTTCAATGTTTTTAGCTATTGATTTCAGCATCTTCATCAGCCAAATTCAGCTTACAGCATTCACACTAGCATTATCACAGGTGACGCTACATATCTAGTTCATAATTATCCTAAAAAGTTACAGTTTTAAAGTTTTAAAAAAGTCGTTTTAGAGTGTTCAATAAATGTTTATCCCGTGACCTGAAGTGTGTTTTAGATTTTGGCTGCCTGTGCGATTGAGTTTGACCCCCCTGATGTAAATAGCGTATACTTGTGTAGCCCTTTTCTACCTTCCTTAAAACACTTTACAGTCCCATTCACCCATTTACACACAAATAGACACTGATGGTGGCTCCGCTGCTGAACACTGGGTCCAACGGGCGGGGCAGGAACCAAATCCGCAATCTTCCAATCAAGGGTCGACCATCGTACTGCAGCGCCACGGCCGCCTCATGTGGTCAACAAAGAGTGATGGTGGCAATGATTAAAGATTCCTTCTAGTTGAATGAATTCTAATTGTCATGGAGATTTCAAACAATGTGGAAAAAGTTTCAAGATAAAAGAAATACTTAAAGAACAAAATGGTGAAACTGCCAACGACTCATCATTTATGCATAAATGTGCATTTAAAATGACATGAATCCATTCCTACTTCTCCGTTTTATTCTGTTTTCTTTCATATGTAGATGTCTGACTGCATTAAGAATTTTAGTTTATCTCTTTTTGTGAGAAAAAAAAGAATCTTTGCATAAGTTCATCACCTATAACCTGAACATTTCTTAGCTTTCTGTTGGTCTTTTGTTCATGGTGTTCTACTTGCTTCTTTATCACTTTAACCTTTCCATTCTAACCTTTTTTTCAGTTTAGATTATTTCAACTTTTTCCCTTTAAAAGTGAAAGCTCCATAGTGGACAAATGCTGCGGATGGGTTATGACGCCATTATATTTAGATGTCCACATTGAGCTTTGGAAGACAGAATGTAAATTCTTCAATTTCAGTCAAACAAAGGGAAGCCTTGACTTCTTCCAACAGGTAGGATGTCCCTGTTGACTGAACAGGTCTCACTGCAGCCTCATTTTGTTAGTGATTGAATTGGGCACTATGCACATAGTATTTGCTGTAATAACATGCAGGAATGAATGGTTGCCACCCAAGGATCTTCTTCTCAGATGCCAAAATAATAGCTTCTTTTTAAGCATCAAAGGAAAATATTTGACCATTACTCCAGCACAAAACGCTTTTTTGTCAGACATTTTAAAGAATTCATTGTGGCAAACATGCTATTGTGCAAGCCCTTGAATGTTCTCTGTTTGAAAATTAAATATTCACATTTCTCGGTGAATAAGCAGCATTATTGCTGGATTAGTTTTTTGTTCACATCATTCTGAAACTCTCCTTGAGAGACCTTTGGATGAAAAACGGATGAATGGCGTGTTGCTCTTTACATAAAAGGAGTCATTCCTGAATCATTTTGAGAGCTTTGCATGCTAGAAAAAAAGTCTGAACTTTTTCTCCAACAAATTACTGCCCATAGCAGTAATTATCAGATGTTCTGTGACTAAGGCCAAATCCAACAGTAATGATAAGAGCAAAGCCTTAATTAATCAATCATGGGAGCAGTCACTTTCCTCGTCCTGCTCCTAATTTGGTAAAGACATATACTTTTAGTTGGATGAAGACATTTAAGGAACTGCGGTTCGTTTCGCACACACTAAAGGAGAATTCATTTATGAGCTGCAGTCTCCACAACTCCTGTTCTGCTCGCCAAGATCGACGGATGAAACCGACTTATTTTAACCCGTCTGAAGACTTTTCATAGGAGTCAAAAGACGTGCACCGCCTTCACTGCAGTGCCATCATCTGCTTTTCTGAACTGTTTCAACAAGTCTTTATAATGCAAACATAAAAAACATTAAATTTGAAAAGTTTTGACTCATAGGCCCTATCCTTATTTTTCCCTCCTCCCTGCCCTTCCATTTGTTGTGCGGAGGGATTCAGAGCCCTCTGTTTCCGCGGAGGAGACATGCTTTATTTCACATGGATGTGCTCTGAATAGAGGTTTACATTTAAATGTAAGTAATGACCATTTTAAAGTAATAAAACCGCTGTTGTTATGTATATTTAAGCGCTGGAAGCTGTTGGGTCCGCCAGATGGTTTAACCCGGAAAAGTCGTAAAAATTAAAAAATATAAGGCTGTTGGGGGGAAAAAAGCCAAAGACTTTCTAGCCCATTCCTGTGCCGAGTTATAGTTCTTTAAAGCCCCCCTCTGATGAAAATCCTGTTTTTAGAGTTTTTAACATGTCTGTGTGTCATTTTTCTTCTTAAAGAGAACAAATATGTACATTGAGATCATTGATATGTACATTGAGATTTTTATTTTTTATTATGTATACCCCTGTAAGCTGCTGAAAAACTTAATTTCCCCAAGGGTGCCATCCCAAAGGGATCAATAAAGCAAAGTCTAAGTCTAAGTCTACAAATGTAATAAGAAATATATTTTTTTTTTGCATTTCTGAGTATTTCTCCTTTTAAATCAATCAAACTGTCTTGGACAGACTCTGTTTGAATGAATGATCTTCTTTCCATCAACAGCTCTGCTGCACATGCACTAAACCCTCATCTGTTCCTAGTGTCTAGTTCAGGTTCTGGAGAAGAGAAGATGGTATCTTCACATTGACTGCAGTCAAATGAGCCGCCGTTCACATTTCTGTGGTCAAATCAGCATCACTGGATTTTTGGTGTGAGTTTCATCCAATACTTACGGTAGCAGGACTGAGAACGCTGGAAAATCTCCAGCAGACTCCACGGAGCTTCTTGATGTGACCACGGAAATGTGAACGGCGGCTCATTTGACCGCAGTTGGAAAGGATTGTAAATCAATGAAAGAGCATTTTGATGTTAGCTTTGATTATTTTATCAAGAACTCTGAGAAACCAATGATTGAATGTATTGATCACAGTCAATAAACATTGGAGAATTAGCTAAAAGAGTCTTTGGTGAACTGGAAGGAGAAAGAATCAGGATTTTGGAGGAAGTTCTGTCCATGAAGATCTTCACTTCCTCGTCCAGCTGACATCTGGATCAGAACCATACGGCTGGACATTACCCAGATTGATGGATGTTTTTATGGAGCAGAGGTGAAGATTTATGCTAGAGAGACACAGAGCTATCATAATCAGGCAGGGGGGATCAGGGGCGGGGCTACTCAGTTCAGGTCCTAAAACCACGCCCCCTCAGAGGAGATTTTGGAAATGGAGGCTTCAGATCAACATGAAAAATGGCTTTTTAAGACATTTAATTTGGGGGATTAAAAAACGTCATAATCATAATTAAAACACTACTGGGATTTTTTTTAAATAAAAAAAAATTGTCAAAGGGAGACTTTAAAAAAATGGCTGCAATATGCAAATCCTCCACTAGAGGGAGTAAAGGAAATGCAAGACCAGCATAACAAGAGATCAAGAAATAAACAAACTAAACACTTCTAAGTGATTGGGCTTCTAGGCTGTTTGAGGCATTTTTTCCAACTGAGAAAAAAAATAAAATTTTTTTTTTTTTGCTTTGTCACTGGTCCGGCCCACTAAAATCTGTTTGAAATGAAAACAAAATGTTGAGCTTTCTAACAAATGTAATCGTTGTGGATGTTTTTGCCATTTTTAGAAGTGGACATCCGGCAGCAGGCAGTGGATGAAATGATGCAAAGGATAAAAAAAGGAGTTCAACTTCGACCTGTCAACCACTCCCCTCGCAGAGCCAAAAGACAGGTACTTCTGAGCCCTTTTGAGTCCACGTGGTGTCCTGACATGGGTTTAGGTGGGTTCTCTTTGAATCAAAAACACATTCAGTTATATAGTTGGTTGAATGTCAGTACCTCAAACCAGTTTCCAGGACAGGAAGGGTGCAGGAACGAGCATTCACACCTGTCCCCCTGATCCTCAGTCATCAGTCCAGTGTCATGCTGACTACAGATCATGATTAGCTTGTCCAGCCTGGATGTGTTCTTCTGCACCTCAGTGTAAGAACTACAACATCCCTTCATGCACGTTTCACTTTACTGCACCGTCTCCCCAAAAGCTGTTTGATGGACTAATGCATACAGATGTACAGCGATCCTCACTGCTGGTTCTACAACTTTGATTGTTTCCCGGTTGTCCCTGTCCTGTTTGTCAAACACGGCTTACTGTTCCGTGTAGTTAAGCTAATGTGCAGGAGTCTGCCCTTGGTTTATGTTGCTTAGCAACAGAAATGTAAGTTTCGGTTTCAAACGTGTTTGTACTGATGGAGCTAAATAGCTGATTAAATAAACAAAAAGAGTTGTCATCTATTACTGTCTAATAAACGGCATTTGTAGACGCGCTGCAAAAGAACACCACTAAAGGAGAGCACGGCTGGGATGTAGCAGCGCTGCAGATGAAACACCTAGAAACTACCGAACCAGTTCAACCAGCAACAACTAGTCCTTCCAGGAACTCCACAAAGTCCTCGCTCAGCCCTGCAGCCCTGGCTAAATGGTTTCAGATGGATGGATGGATGGATGGATCACCAGCTCAGCTCTTGACTCCAATACAGAGGGAATATTATTTCTTTTGTAAAAATCTGTCCTGCTCAAACTCCCAAACCCAGACTGATGACACATGTACTACATATGTTTAGAGTTCTCTTTATTATTCTCGCTCCTAAAACCCACAACGAGAATCAGAGTTCATGTAGGCAGAATTTAGATTAAAAAATTACTCTATCGTACCTTCAGAAACATCAGACCCCGTGTTCAGCATGGTGGTGGAGGAATTGTAATGTGGGCCATTCCATGACCACATGATCAGGACACCAGGCAGCTATTGAACTGAACGCTATTCTCTAGAAGCAAATGTGAGGCCGTCTAACAGCTGCTGTTTGGCCAAAATGAGGCCATGGACGAACGGCACATCAACGAAAAGCTACAAACCATCCATCCATCCATCCATCCATCCATCCATCCATCCATCCATCCATCTTCTGAATCCCTTTTGGGGACCACAGGGATGCTGGAGCCTATCTTTGCTACTGTTGGGTAAACGTGGGGTACACCCTGAACAGTAAACCCCAGTTTCCAGGTTAAATTCCAAATGTCTGTCCAAACAAAGAAAACGGAGATGATCAAATGTCCAACACCTTCAATAAAAGAAAAATAGGCAAAGAAGAAGAACATAACTTTATATTGACATGAACATGAAGTCATCTTTCAAGAATGAAAACTTTGTACTCTGTTTGCTATGTACTTAGGAATGTACTTGATTTAATCCAGGAGTGTCCAAACTCAGGCCTCGAGGGCTGGTGTTCCACATGTTCTCCAACCAACCTGCCACTGAAGCTCCTTATTGGCCAAACACACCTGATCAAGGTAATCAGCAGCAGATGAGGCAGGATTTCTGGAAAACCATTTGGAGGCCCTCGAGGCCTGACTTTGGACACCCTTGGTTTAACCCATAGACTGTAAACTAAAATAAGTGAGTGTGACATCATCTACAGAAAATGATTTACTTCCAGCTCTAACAAAATGAAGTCAATTCAGTTCAATTTACAAGATTCGGACACCACCATGTTGGAACCAGAAATGGTCAGTAAGCCATGACTGGTCCAAGTCGGCCTTAGTCTACATTTCTATGGCAACTACTCTCACCGATCAGGAGTGAGCTTGTTGGAAGTCCACAACCCTACCATTTGAAAGAAGAGTATCTTTAATCTGTTCACCAAACTCTTCAAACGTTTGATGTGAGACCACATGCTTTTATTGAGGCATCTGATTGGTCAGTTTATACCATGGATAACTTGAACTACAGAAAAAAATGATGAAAACATCAGAGAACATGTTTAGAAAAGGTATCAGAGCAAGAATGGTTATTCTGACTGATAGAATGACTGAGTGACAGTTGTTTATTACTCTATTTAACTCTATGGGATTTTGGCTCCCTGGAACCAGAGGGAACTTCCTGTTTGGAACAAAATGCCACAGAAAACAAAATGGGCCCCAAGATGGCACCAGACCATCATTAGCCATCGCTCTTCCCCGAGAAAAACACCGGAACCGGGTTCAGAATCTCCTACTATAGATGCACAAATTCAGCTTCCGGCTAATGACGAGCCAAAGGTTGTGTTTGGGCGGCATCTTGCCTGCAAGGAGATTCCTGACCCTATCCCTAACCCGGTTCTGGTGTTTTTCTAGGAGAAGAACATGAACTTTGTTCAAACTTCGGTCAAGGACTTCCGGCTAATGATGCTCAGGCGCCATCTTGGGGCTATGTAGTTTCCTGCGGCCAGGTTCTCTTGTTCCAAACAGGAAGTTCCCTCTCTTCTGACCCCCACGAGGAGGGGTCACTCAGTCCTAATAGTGGGACCACTGGCACAGAGCACCCCACCCCCCTCCTCTCAGTTATTTGTTTACACACTCTCCCACTAGCTTACAGCCCCTCACCCTACCAACTTAACATCACAGAAATGGTGTGCAATATTGGAGCTATCCAGCCGCACAATTTTTGATTGTTTGATTTAGTTTATTTCAAGCATTAATTGTATACAGAAAAATAAATTACTCACCCGGATGTATCAAACTCATAACAGAAATAATAAAATCCATTGACTAAAAAAAACAAAAAAAAAACACAATTAAGTCACATCTGATTCCTCTGATTCTTTGAATCTGAATTATTTCATTTCATAGTTTTGCATTGTTTTCATAATGATAAAGTAAAAACCTCTAGTCCAAAGTTCCACGTTTGGATGAAGATGTAGAATCCAGAGTTTACTTTTCCATACGGTCATTGATAGTAAATATTGTGTATGTTTTGTGGAACATTTCCCCACACAGTAGTTAGTACTCCTGGTCGTCTGATGCTCGCGGCGTCTTTCGTGTACTTTTGAGCAGAAACAGTGATGTACTTTTGAATCCATCAGTGTGTGAGATTATCTAAGAGCTTCTTATGTTGATAAAACATAACATGTGGTCAAGACGTCTTTCAGTCTGCTTGTTCCTCCGCCTTAACAGCTCTGCTAAATTAGATAGCATTAGGGCCTGCTCTGCAGCGTAATTACAAATAATGAGAATGGAAAAATTGACTTGACGCAGAATGATTGTGTGTGAACATATTTGCTTCTTGTGGAAAGCATACATCCTCGTGCTTGACTACAATACCACTTCTTTGTGGGGAGAGGGGCAGTTTATCCCTTAAGTGCTGATTGAGGGAAAATAAGTATAATGTGTCATATTGCTGTTTATTTACCAAACCCATTTTCTCCTCCTATTTTCCTCTTATCAGATGGAGAAGCTGCCCTCTAATTCTGCCATTCAGGAACTTAAAGGAATCATGGTAATGGGACTTTCAAGCCATGTTTGACTATTTCAACTTTCTCGGTTCTTTCATGTCAACAGACATTTGATGTTCTCTGAGCACACGGATGTTCACAAAGGGTTTATTCAAAGAATGGGATCAATTTAATCAGACTCTGGAATTTTAAAATCTGTTTTTACCATGTGAAAGATGAACAGGGAAGAAGCAGATGTGTTTTGGTTATAAAGTGAAGAGGAACGACCTGTCTGCTGTTTTACTCCTCCAGGAGAACTTTGGTAGAACCCCAAACCCACCAGAACCAAAGCCTGTTCAGTCTTCCCCAAACGACCAGGAAGAATTGTTCAAAATCCTGCTGAGACGACGAGATGCTCTGCAATCCTGACAAAAACTTCCACACTCTTCCGTTTCTGCAGGAGGATCTGCAGGTCAGTGGTTGAGTCCGATGCTGCGCACACAGCTGGGATTTGAGGCTCCTTCAAGAACACGATCAGAACCTGATTCTCATTCTCAAGTCGCCACATGTTGATTTAGTGTTTTTTGACGTGCTGGCTGTTCCAATGTAATCAGGGGTCCGGTCGTTTTGTCTGACGCGGTACCAGAAGTGGATCGAACCTCAAGATGCAGCCAGTACCCTAACCCAGTCTGCTTCGTGTCTGGTACTGCGACTGGAACTGGTACCGATCCGCATCCAGTACCGATCCACGTCCTGTACCATTACCAATCTGCGTCTGGTACCAATCCAGGTCAGGCACCAGTGCCGAAACAACATCCGTTACCATTACCGATCCGTGTCCGGTACCTGTACCAATCTGCGTCTGTTTCTGATCCACATATGGTACCGGTACTGATCCAGGTCTAGTAGCATTACTGATCCTTGTTCAGTACCTGTACCAATCTGCGCCCGGTACCGATGAGGGTCTGGCCCCGATGCTGATCAATGTCTGCTACCATTACCAATCTATGCCCGGTACCTGTACCAGTCTGCGTTTGGTACTGACCAGCACCTGGTACCGGTACTAATCCGCACTTTATACCAGGTTAAGGTTAGGGTTAGGATACCAGTGCGGTCCATGTCTCAGTACCATACCAGTTTGCGGTCCAGAGGTTGGGGAGCTTTGATTTAATTGGAGCAGCCAGAACATTCAAAAAAATGGCAGGTTGTGGTGACCCAAAACATCAATTTCTGACGTGGTGGATCCTGAGCCAAACATCAACCTGTGACTCTTGAGAATGAAAATGTGTTGTCTGAATGCAGCATACGGTGCTCACACTTTACTGTCGCCACCCTAATCTAGCGCATGTACCAACAGCTGGAAAAGGCTTAGCTTTCAAAGTTCTATGTCGATATGTGAAAGAATTGATGTTGTAGAACTCATCTGGACACAAATCACAATTCATTTCTTCTTTGTAATCAATTTTCAAATGATTCTCCCTTCCATGAAGTAAAATGGTCGGCCTCCATAAATCACTACCCAATCCAAGTCCCCGATTGGTCAAAGTTCAACTGGTGTAACTTTCATCCCACATTCATTGGCTGCACGTTTTGTACTTTAGAGCCTGAAAATGGTCGTAGAAACTGGTGTAGCTGCACGAGAGTTCTGAGCGTGGAAGCCTCAAACACTCATTTACCCACATTTACATAGACTTTCCGTGGAAGTGGTCGGTGTGAACGCAGCATCACAGAGAAACTGATGCTGAGAATGTTTTTCTCTTGGCAGAAGACAATATTTTTCTACATTTCCCTAAACCAACTCAGATACTCAAACGTTTTTTTTTTGTTTGTTTTTTTTTCCAGATCTACACCCTCTATTCTCTACGGCGTAGCAGATGTCCCCTGCCTGGATGTAGTTTATCAATAATCTTAAAATCCAAAACTAATTGCAAATTAATTAAAGTATTTTGATTGTCCCTAATTTCCTGATAATTGAAATGTTTTAATCTAGAAAAGTTGTCACCATCCCAACCTAAGAAATGAACCACAGTCCAGCAGATGAAACGTCATCCTGACAGCAACAGTCCTTCATTTTCTCAGTTCATCACATCCACACAGAACCGTTCTGCTGTCAGAAAATAAAGAGGAAATCCCGAATTCTGGCATTTGTCTCTTTTTATTTTTGTGTTTCTGTTTCTTTGATCAATTCCTAATGTCACCAAATCACGAACACATAACTTTCTAGTGATATTATTAGTGATAATTATTAACCGAATTCTGCAAATTCTGCTGGATTCTTGTTTAGTTTGTGACCAGAAGCTTTTCTTTATACATAATTTCAAAGTTGCCTCCTCACCTGAGGACAGGTGTCTGAACCGGTCTT
Organism: Oryzias melastigma; assembly: GCF_002922805.2. Classification (NCBI taxonomy): domain Eukaryota; kingdom Metazoa; phylum Chordata; class Actinopteri; order Beloniformes; family Adrianichthyidae; genus Oryzias; species Oryzias melastigma. The sequence goes on along the minus strand of NC_050526.1, from coordinate 9,538,801 downwards.
TGAATAAAGACAGGATGGCGTCATCATTGTGCTGCGGAGCGTCTGTTTGTGCTCGTGATGCCACCTTCTCACGTCTTAGAGGCTGCAGACACATCAGCTGCACAAAAACACTGTTAGGGTTCAGTTTTAAACATGGACTGCATGACTGCTCCACCCACAACACACTCCAAAACTTGATCTGAAAACTGGAGAAAAACAGTCAGAGTGATGTCTAAAAGTGATGCTCTTGAAAAGTTACAGTATGTTAAAGATTTTGTGTTTAAGCCTCAGGTGTTAAAGGGTTGATCACCGCACAGAACAGTGCCGAAGTAACCCAAAAAGTTTCTGTTTTTTGCCACTTTTGTATCTGATGGATGGTTTGGAAACAAAGTGTATGCTCTCATAATATAAACTGCTGCATTTATAAAGGGGTTCCTCTGATTGAATGCACAGCACTTTAAATCTCAACATTAAAGGCAAAAATGTCTGACATTCTACCGACTGAGGCCGCGGTGCACTTCCGCGCTCTTTCCAGTCTTCCTCGGCGGCACGGTTGAGATTTGAAAATGTCAGCAGAGAATCACAGAGCAGCCAGTGTTTACACAAATGACAGATTGCAGACGGCGGCGTCTCCTCTAACCTTCACCGCAGGACACGCGGCGGGCGTCAAACTGGGGAACGGGATTCCCGCTGAACCCCGTTCGCTCTTCAATCACCACGTTTTATCCACTCCAAATGTGGCCTCAGAACAAACATTCAGCCATTAGCGGGTTTGCTGAATCCTGTGATGCATGCATGTATTTTTAATACTAATAAACGACAAATGATTTGACAGTTTCAGTGAGCTTAGGCCTTTGGTGTGCTGTTTGGTTACAGTGTCAGTGTCCGCGGCTGAATTTGCCCCAAAGCCACGCTCGGGGTGGTTCTTGTGGGTGAGGAGCCGAGGATCAGCCCGCGCCTTTGATTGAGCCACAATGGCGGGCCGTCCTTTGTGTTGTTTTGTTTTCCCGACACCTGCCCACATTTCCCAGACACTTCCTCAAGCCAGGCGGTGAAACGTGAGAGCTGTGAACCGATGTCTGTCCCCCATTGTGTGGCTCTGTTAATTAAAGCTTTATGCTTCATTTAGCACTGAGGTGCAATTTCCACCGACCCCCCCGCCGTCCCTCACATCAGAGAGTGGAGCTCTGAAGCGGGTTTACGGCTCTTCCAGACGGACGGTGTCCCTGGAGCTGCAGAGGAAGTCACTGAATTCATTTAGAGCACATGTGTCAAAGTCAGGGCCAGATCATTTATTGTATTGTTGTTAATGACCCGATGTTATCTTGTGCTCATTTCTAACTTGATTAATTTGGACTAATTGTATTTTCATGAAGAGTTAAATAGAGAAAGTTATTTAAGGTTTAAGTTGATTTTTTCTGGAATAATATTCCTGACTTTTTATTATTCATAATTATGTTAAAAAGTTACGCTTTTAAAGTTGAAAAAAATTGGCATTCTGATAGCTGTTTGGATCATTTTGGCATTCGCTAAGATTTTTTAGGCTATTTTGGAGCTTAGCTAATATTTCATTTACATGCTAGCTGTTTTGGCTAATTTAGACTTTTTTTCATTTTTTTAGGCTTTTTTGGAGTTTAGCTAAAATTTACATGCTAGCTGTTTTGGACAATTTAGGCTTTTTTAAACAAATTTTTAGGCTATTTTGAAGTTTAACAATTTTTTCAGCTACATGCTAGCTGTTTTAGCTAACCTAAGTTTTTTATCTTTAGTTTCTTAGGCTAATTTGGCACTGAGCTAATATTTTAGCTGGCTTTCAGCTTCAGTGTTTTCAGCTATCAGCTTCAGTATCTTTAACTATCAGCTCTAGTATCTTAATCAGCCAAATTCAGCTCTACAGCATTCACACTAGCATTATCACAGGTAGTGCTATATATCTAGTTCATAATTATGTTAAAAAGTTACAGTTTTAAAGTTTTAAAATGTAGTTTCAGAGTGTTCAATAAATGTTTATCGTGTTCGTCCCGTGACCTATGTGTTTTGGATTTTGGCCCCCTGTGTGATTGAGTTTGACCTCCATGGTTTAGAGGCACTAATCACTCAAAAGTTGCATTTTCACGGCTGTGTGGGGGTTTGTCCGGGATGATACGTCAGAGTGTCAGTCAGAGGAAGATGACGGCACAAAGCCTTTGTATTGATTTGTGCCGCTGCCTCCTCATATCCTCCATGTCTAATCAGCCTCTCCTCGCCGAGGCCGTCCGAGCGCAGCTCGATAATTCTGGATTTTCTCCTCCTTGTTCCTTCCTCCGCTCCGCCGAGGCGGCCAGACTCACTGACTCTAATTATCAGACGCTGCACTCGTCACGATCGAGGCACAACACAATTACACGAACCACGTTGAGCCCCTTTCTTCTCCAGACCTCTCCTCCACCCCCAGCCTGCGTCTCAGCCGCCCCACACAATGTCATGTTTTGTTATTTTTGTGTTTTTGCCCCACGAGGGACCGGCAATTAGCGAGGTCCTTTTGGTGTGTGGAGGAAACACTTCATTCGACCTGTTTTGTTAGTCATTTTATTTATTTTCTCCAACGCTGTAATTGCTCGTTGGGGGGCCGCCGGGCGCCGCTGCTTTGTGTCCAGCCTCCGTTTGTCTTCACGCGTCTCATTGATTAAAGGTTGTCTTCACTCGCTGACATTTTACGCCAGCAGCAGATGAGAAGGCAAACACGGCGGGAGAATTAACAGGCGGAGGACAGTCGACGTTTGTTTGGACGTTTAAGGACACAGGACTCCGTTTTAAAGGAAACAACTGTTTAACCATCAGCCATGGAAAATGACTTCTGGTTGAAGTTGTGAGGAGAAAACGGAAAAACCGTGCGTCGACCTGAGACGTGTCAAACGTGTTCCTTAAATCAGTTTGAAGCACTTCAGTTCAACAAAAAGTGAGCAGTCCTCTGGAGCTGTTTGTTTGTTAATCTAACAAGATTATAGCAAAAAAAGTACTCAGATTACTCCTTCAGCCGCCCTGATTTAAAACTCAGTTTTTCTCGTGTGAGAGGAAGAAAGAGAATCTGTTGTTGAAAATTATGTTTTGTGGGGTGTGAAAAAAGTTTGAATTCAGCCTGAGATCTGGAATAATAGAAGTTATTGAAGTCGTTGATGTAAGGCAGCTCTCCACCGGGTCTACGATCCGGCTGACAGGGACAAGCCTGATCTCCCTCTTCAAGCTTCCACCACAACACACATAACTAAAAACACCATTTATTTGAGGAAAAAATGAACAAATTCACTGAAAACAGAAAAAAAGCAAAGAATAGAAGAAATATATTTTAATTTCTCTTCTTTTTTCTCTGGAATTTTTTTAAAAAACTGCCCATATTTGAGAATAAAACATTATGAAAGTACCTAAATCCATTCAAAATATTTACACTCCTTATAAAAATAAAATAATATAAATTAGAACCAGCCCACAGCCGCAAATCTGTTTAATCCATAAACCAGGACTTTGTGAATGAAATGAATAAAATAAACAATCTCTGTGTGGATCTCCTACTTCTATTAGGAAAGAGGATATTTTTACACACCTGAGCCGTCATGAAGTAGAGACCTGGACTTAAAACCGAATTGTTTGTTCACCTCTGAAGTGAATCGGAGGGAAAGTGTGTCTACTGCAAACGTTATCCTATAAGTGTCTAAGTGTCTAAACTTATTTTATTGTCGTATCACGCTTGAAAAAATGAATTTGTTCATTAGCAAATTAAAAAATATATATTTTTCACTTTTTTTTGTTTTTTGTTGTTGTTTTATATTACACAAACCAAAAATATTAGTTTTAAACCAAAACATGGGGAAAGTGAATGTTTGCATCCCTATAAAGTGAAAAGGCCTCATCCAAACACGCACATGAGACAAATCCAAGAGAAAATATCAATTATTGCTGTAATTTTGGACCAAATACTTCAGCAGTGACTGAATCCTCCTGAACTGAACAGAAGAGAGTTGATTGTGTGTAGATTTAACCTTGAGACTTAAGCTGTAGAAGAACCGGAGTGACAGAAGAATCACTTTTATTCACTTGTGTCTCTGCAGCGGATGCATAGAAGCCCAGGTTTACTCTTTAGCTTCTTTTTTCCACTAAAAAGTCATAAAAGTTCCTAAATAGAGATATGCTCTGTGTGAATCCTAATTCAGCTCATAAGTATTATTTAATAGAAACCATTTTAATAGCTTTCATTTTGTCTTGAATGTGTTTTGATGAACGTTTGCTTCACTTTCCAAAAGTTTTCATCACCTCAGTTTGTTACTATTTTCACTCGTCTGACCTCTGTTCCTAAACAGGAAGTATGAAAAGCTACGACTGCTGGATATAAAGGCAGAACCGGGTCCTGACATCAGATTTCTACATTCACTATTGAGTCTCTTGGCTTAAAGCTGTATTCATTTGCATTTATTTTTTAATTTTTGTATGTAAGCAGGACTGATAATAAAACTGATCCTGTATGAACTTAAGAACAAAGACTTGTTTTCATTTAAGTGTCTTTTTTCTGTCTTGCAAGAAAAATAAAAATTTTTCAAAAGCAAAATAATCCAAGATTTTTATACATTTTTTTCCCAAAATAAAAGTTCTTGGTAAAACCTGTTTTCTTACCTCATTGGCAAATTTTATTTCTTATTAAAAGAAAATGTGTGAGGTAAAAAATGTCAATTTATTTCTAAGGGTCTTTTTTGTAGTCTACAGTCATGACCAGAAGTTTTGAGAATGACACAACTAATAATTTTTCCAAACTCTGCAGTTTCATGGAAATGTATATATACTGAGGAGTGATCCACTCAACTGAAATCATTTGCATAGACCCTATTTGCCTTGAAAATGAACTTTATCACTGAAACTACATTTCCACTGCATTTCAGCCCAAAAACAAAAGGACCAGCTAACATAATTCTCAATAAAAGCTTTTGATACTTGTGAAATGCTTCTAGTTGTATGTCATTATACCATAGAAACATCTGGCAAACACCTAAAAATCCTGAAGGAAGAGACCTTGTGGAAATGTAATATGTGTGTCATTCTCTAAACTTCTGGCCGTGACTGTGGAAGTCTTGAATGCTGCAGCAGAACTCTTCTATCTTCTAACGTATTTACATTGTTTTTGTGAATCCTTCTTGAAACTATAACATAAAGGCCTCTTTTACCTCCTGGTCCTGGAGGAACTTCTCATCCAGCCCATTTAAGAGGTCTGTTTTCATTAAACGGAGAATATGAAGAAACTCATTTCTATTTCAATGTGAAATAACATAAAAACAAACAAACAAATACAAGTATAAATGCGTTTTCATCGTCCTGTACTGATGCTTACAGCTGTTACTATGTACAAAAAGATTATTTTATTTTATTCCAGGTTTTTGTTGTTGAGATGTTACAAAGGATTTTGTTCTTTTTCCTACTTCTGCTTTCTTCGCTATTAGCATAAATTTGTCTTTATTCCACAAATTTACTGTCACTCAGCAACTCCTCAGTTTAAATAAAGAAATCCTGGTCATAGAATGTACGTCTAATTATGAAACTAAGGACATTTATATCAGCAAAAATTGAACATTTAATCTGCAACCTGATTCTTTGCCTTTAAGTAAAATGATAACAATTTGAATAAATATTAAATGAGTTGAGTCAAGCACATATTCACACACATTAGGTCACGGGACGAACAGGATAAACATTTATTGAATGCTCTAAAACTTTGAAGCCGTAACTTTTTAACATAATTATGAACTATATATATATCATTACCTGTGATGATGTTAGCATGAATGCTGTAAGCTGAATTTGGCCGCTGAAGATGCTGAAACTGATAGCTAAAAACACCCTATCTGATGGATGAAATCACTGAAGTTAAAATATTAGCTCAATGTCAAACAAGCCTAAAAAAACAACAAAAAAAGCTACAAAATAGCCTAAAAAATCTAAAAAAAGAGCCCAAATTAGCCAACACAGCTGATGAACTCTTTAGTTTTGCCAAAAGAAATCATGTCTAGAAGCTTCACAACGTTATCGTTTTGTCAATAATTCTCTTCTAAAACTCAAATTTCTGTCAGGAGTCCTGCAACACTTCAGAATGATTGTACTTCTTTCTACTAAATAAATCTTGAAAATAATGGTCAGCTTTATTTTGAAAAAGGATCTGGATCTGCACCAAAGCGGTTATGGGCTCCTAAAGTTCTGGTTGCAGCCTCAGCCCAGCAGGAGGAGCTCTTCTGGAAGCCTTTTTACCTGAGGTTTCTCTGAGCTGATGGGTGGGGTCAAACGGAGGGGTCAGGGGGTGGGGCTGAAGGGGTTTTCGCTGTCAGGTTTGTTGGTCAGCTCATCACGGACTCCTCTAAAGCCGTTCTGCTCGGCAGAGCGGATATTTATCTAGATTTAGAACTTGTTGAACACATTTGTTACTGAATCAATGAGAGGGTCTTTTCATGGGAGTTTAGCTTGGTGTCGCAAAGATAAAGCACACAAGCTGCATTTTTTTATAATTATTTTCTTAACAATACAGAAGCATTAAAATGAAATATAAATATGTTGGTTTTCTTTAATAGAATGAAGAGAACTTGCAGAAAGGAGCGAGCTCTGAAGAGCACACGCAGAGCCGACCTCCAGCTCAGGATCTGCATTGTACTTTGCTCTGCACAGAATAACAAAGCCTCACAAGAGCCTCTGTGTTTGGAGAACATTTGCAGAGGTGAGTAATTCTGACATGAAAGCAGCTCCGTGTTTGCATAGGAGAGCTCAGCCCTCACAGAATGCTCCAGAGGTGAAGTGGATATTTCTCTGAGGGCCGCGTTCGGCCACAGCCTCCCTCTGAAGGGTTTCAGATTCATTTATTTTATTTCAAATACATGTTATATTATAACAAAACGTTTCAGATGATTCAGACGAAATGTTGAAAGACGTTCCAGGATTTCCTCAGACAGGAGAGCCTCAGCTGTGGAGGACGGCTCCTGGGAACGGAGGCGAGTGTTTGTCCTTGTTCACTGTTGGTAAGACAAAAAAAAGAAAAAAGCTGCACTAAAAGACGTATCCAAGCACTCCACAGAGAACTGTCACATGAAGATGAGGAGTGATGCACATGCAGGGTGAGCGTGGCTGCTGACTGAACGCAGACGTGCGCTCATCTCTCATTGACTCTCCTGTCCCTGCCTGCCTGCCTCTATAGAAACCGTGGATGGAGAAGCATTTGTCCTTGTGTGTAATTAGGCAGCCAATTAACAGATTCAAGGTAGGGGGTTTTCATTCTTGCGCGCTCAGAGGCAAATACACATTTGTATGATTTCTTACACAGCCTCCTTTCAAACGCCCCTCTCAGGGAGAGACGTGTGTTTTCAAGCGCCCACCGTCCTGCCTCTTTCCCCCCGGCTTTGTCTGCACGCTCTTTCTCTGGGCAGCTAAAAAAGGAAACAAGAGGGAGGAAGAAAACCTACCTAGGATTCCCCGTTGGGCCAGTTCTTCCTCTATTGAAATCAGGCGGTTGTATTTGGTCATCCTCTCAGCACCGTGTAGACCTCCCAGTTTGATGTAGTCCAGGCCCAGACCCACAGCCTGAGGGAGGGAGGGAGGGAGGAGCAGCTGTGATAAGACGAACTCGACAGTTCTTGACGACACTTGTTGGGCCTATGTGCAACTTTTACTCCAAACAAGATGGAGAGCTTCCTTTGAGGTCCAAAGTTACAGTCCCACTGATGGAGGCTTCAATGCTAAACACCGGCTTTGACCTATAACCACCAGGAGCACTGTGGGGTTCAGTGTCAGGAATCGAACCTGTACCCCTCCAGTCAGAGGCTGGCCGCTCTGCCACTGCACCACATGAGCCAAAAGTCGCATGAATCACAAACAGCACATGGTCGAGAAACAGAAGATGCAAACTTTACCAAATCTGAGAGCGAGGCATCACTGCAGGGTTCACTCTGTGTCAGCCCCAGCATCACTGAACCTGAAACACAGACGCAGAGGCAGTTCTGCTGGGCTGTTGAGATGCAGCCGAGGCCTCACTGCAGCTGCAGGAACTGAGTTCTTCAAGCATGATGAATGATGTCACTAGGGCTGCCACAAACAATTATTTCAATAGTCGACTAATCGATTCGTCCGGCGACTGGATGTAAAACACACATCTTAACCATAATTGACTTTAAATTTGAAGTGTTTAAGCTATATTCTAACTAAAATAAAGACAATAGTTTATTAATCTTTTAATGAATCATGCAGCTTTTCTCCTTCATTTGTTTAAAACAAGACTTAAATCAAATGAATCAACAACAGAAAACGTATTAAAACCCTGCAATTCTTTTTTAAAGCTTTAAAACATATATTTAATAAAACATTTATAAATTATTTCAAAAGCTATTAGCAGATATAAACACACTCAAAATATTTCCTATTTATATATATATTTAGTCTGTAAATAGCCTCATGGATGTTTAGCACACCAATAAAAATGTACAATATTTGGTAATGTGGTCTAATACCTCTAATACTCCCTTAAAGATCCACTCAAACTGAGTTGTTGGTGTTTTTAACATGTTCTTCTGGCATGTCTCTGATGATGGAGGTTGTGTGTGAACAAAATTAAGATTAAAATTGCATTTCTGAATATTTATTTATTCAGATCTTTCTGAATCAGGAGCAGACAAAAAAATGTTGTTTGAAAAACAGCGTAGTAAATACTGGGCGGGGCTCACCGTGAGCGTTGTTATTATGGCTCATATTGGCTACTGGATGCTGCAGCCACAGGCTCTGCTGCCGACCTCACAAAACTCCGAACTCACGTAGGTTCACACGATAACCAGACGTTTATATAGGAAGTACAGTAATCCCCCCCCCCTCCCTTATTCGCTGCAGTTCAGCAGCAGTGTCCGAAGAAACTTTGAACCCAATGAAAGAGATTTGCAGTGCTGCAGAGGCCAGACCACAGAAGTCGAACGTGATCTTCTACAGTGGGATTTCCCCTCGCACCTTTAAAGTCACGTAAAGACTGAGCCGCCGGCTTCAGAGTCATAACGTTGTGTGAGCCCGGGGTCAAGCTCCCTGCTCTGCTCCATTCTGATGAATCTGCCTGCAGACCAATAGATCCGTGAACGTCTTTGTTCTCCTGATCTGAGCTGGAATCTGGATCTAAACCGCTGGATTGCTCTGATATTGATCACTGTTGTTGTTGCATCAGTAATGTTAGGCTGGGGTGTGAGGGGCTGTAAGCTAGAGGGAGAATGTGCAAACATATAGTTGACAGGAAGTGGAGGCGGGGTTGCTCTTTGTCAAATCAGAGGTGAATTTCTGATGAACTCCTGCCGCTCTGCAGAAACTATGTCCTAGAAAACATGTTTTTTTGATTTTGTCTATAAACAGCATAATCATAGAACTGGGAACGCCTTGAGAATAGATCAGAAGGATCATCCTCCTTTACTGTGCTGCTTGCTCTGTAGTCTGTCAGCACACAGCTGTTAAGGAAAAAACAGGAAAACTGTTGTGTTCTTCTCGTACCAGGCTGTGATGAGATGCGGATCAGGTCGCTGATTGTGGTCTCGTGGACGAGCTTCACTATGCATCCTTTCCCTCCCACAGGAAGCTGAGACACGTTGGTGACGTCTGAGATTAAAGAACACGCATTTCCAACTGCACTGCTGAGCTTCTCCCACTGCTCCTTGTCCTATCAAACACAACCACCTTAGAATCAGTATTTCACGAGATCACTATTTCAAATCCTAAAATATCCGATGAACTTACCTCCCTCCTGAATGGGTCAATTAAAGCCACCACAGCTGGATGTCTGTGGAGGAGGGTTTGGTACAAGTCCACCAGCTCATCTGGAGACTTCAGAACTCCTGCTGCGACCTCATACTTTCCTTTAGACTGACAGACACAACGTGACCTAAACCTTACAGCTGAAGCTACGTAACCCTGAGAATGAATTCATCGTCCTACATCAGGAGTGTCAAACTCAATCAAGCAACGGGCCGAAATCCAAAACACACCTTAGGTCATGGGCCGAACAGGAAAAACATTTATTGAACGCTCTAAAACTACATTTTTGTAATAATGCTAGTGTGAATGCTATAAGCTGAATTTGGCCGATGAAGACGCTAATGGAGATGCTGAAATTGATAGATAAAAATCCTGAAGTTGATAGCCAGCTAAAATATTAGCTAAATTCCAAATTAGCCAGAAAAAAAACTACAAAAAAAAAACTTAGGTTAGCAAAACCATCTGGCATGTTGCTGAAAAATTGCAGAACTCCAAAATAGCCTAAAAATGGTTTTAGTAAATGCTAAAATAGTCCAAAAAGCTAGCAGAATGCCCCTTTTTAAACTTTAAAACTGTAACTTTTTAACATAAATATGAATAATAAACAGACATTAATATTATTCCAGAATAAATCAACTTAAACCTTAAAAAACTTTCAATATTTTACTCTTCATAAAAATATATTTTGTCAAAATCATACAAGTGCAATGAGCTCAAGATAACATCAGGGCATTAATAACAATTATATAAAATGTTCTGGAGGGCCAGATCCGGCCCCCGGGCCTTGACTTTGACACTTACGTAGTCCAGGAGCTTGTGTGCTGCACAGTTGAGAGCTAAATGAGCGTCCGTCCCCAGCTGGAGCTGAAGGTTTGAGCAGGCCTCGCCGATCAGATCCAGCAGCTGCTCAGGGCGCTCCGAGCTCACGGCCGGCGCTCCTCTGACACTCTCAACAGCCTGCACAGCCTTGAAGCAAACAGCTCCTCTTATCAACATCTCTGTCATGTTATTTTACTCATTCCACCGTGATAAATGTCCTTAAATGTGTCTATTGAAAACAGCTGTGAGGCTTTATGTAAACAACAATGCTAAGTATGTCTTTATCAGGAATGCGATGAGGCCATTGCAGCATGTTTAGAAGCTAAATGTGAGACATTTTCATGTCATAAATGCTCATTCTGGAGGACAATGAGCGGGATGAGTTTTTATGACCAGCTGAACGAACGTGGAGGTGAAGAAGGGCAAACGCTGACTGCTTTCACAGGAGCATTCATCTGGCACATTCAGGCCTCCAGTGTGCATTTACAGAAGAAAAAGAAAAAAAATCCACTATACAAATATTAGTTCAGAAATCTAAGCAACATATAGATTTCAGCTCCACTGAGCAGCAGCGTCCCTCACCCCGGCTCTTGTTGCGGTCATTATTCTCATCATCTCCTTCTGTAGCTGCAGGGTCATGGTGACGGTCTGATGGAAAAAAAATGCACAGATTACTTTGTTCTTTTACTTGAATGGTTAAACTAATCAAATATAGAAGGTGCCATAACAACAACGGGTGCAGAAAAACTCAGATGTCCTCATGATTACTTGTATGACTGGCTGTCCTGGTTTGGGGACCAGTATGACTTCCTCCAGCAGGTTGAGTTTTCCTGGAGAAGTCCTCCCACAGCAGATCAGGGTTACCAAGGAGACGGGGATGTGGAACCTTTCCTGGTTCTTCAGAAAACGGGAAGCGAGCGTTGAGAATTTCATGAATCTGCCGCTCTTCTGCTGAGAAAAACTTCATTTGTGCTTACGTCTCCAACCTGATGGCTCTTCAAGGCTGCGATGTGATCATAGAGAGGGATTCGCTGAAGTTCAGCCCCAGCTTTGGCTACAGCCAGCGACACCGACCCGATGGCTGTGCTGCCATGTAGAACCGGCTCTGGTGGCTCTGCTGGAGGAAACGGCTTTTCTACGGTGTTGTTCTTTTTGCCTGTAAATCAAAATGATTAAAAAATGCAAACATGTCAGAATTATTTGATACCATCCGAGCATTTTAAAAATCCACTGGATCCCTTTCAGGGAAAACTGATAGCTGGAGACGACCCAGCTACTGTTGGATGAAGGCGGGTCCACTCCAAACAGGAGAACACACAGTCTGTTGCAGGACCATAGAACTGCACTTTGGGGTAATTTGGAGTCACCAGTGAACCTATGAAGCACGTTTATGGACATTGGGAGGAAACCAGAAAAAACCCACACATGCATGAGGAGAACATGCAAACTAACCACCATTGACTGTATAAGTAGGAACTGGACATAACAAGTACTGAGGTTCCACAGGAAATACCATACCGTCTGCCATCAGGCTAGAGCACGTGTCAAAGTCAAGGCCCGGGGGCCAGATCCGGCCCTCTAGGTAATCATATCCGGCCCTCCAGATCATTTTATTTTATTGTTATTAACGATCTGATGTTGTCTTGCACTCTTTATGTTAGAATGTTTTGGTTTTAAAGTTTCAAAAATGTAGGTTTAGAGTGTTCAGTTAATATTTATCTTGATCGTCTCGTGACCTAAGGTGTGTTTTGGATTTGGGCCCCTTGTACGATTGAGTTTGACACCCCTGGGCTAGAGTCTTTGCTGTCACTTCCTGATACGTCTACCGCCCTATTCCAAATGATTAAAACTCTTCAACAGTGATTAGTCCGAGTTGGTCTGAGTCGCATTTTTAGTGGAACTACTGTCACATATCACAAGTGAGCTTGTTCCAGCTTTTTAGAAGTCCACACCCCTCCAGCTAGGATTAGAAAGAACATGTTAAGAATGATTTAGAGCAAGAATGATTATTCTGACAAACAAAATGACTGAGAAATAACTGTCTATTTCTCAGTGGAAGTCTTCCACCTTTTTGTAACCCGCGGGTACTTCCTGTTTGGAACACGAGAAGGGAGGGGTTGCTCAGTCCAGTTCTTACTTATACAGTCAATGCTCCATACTGACAGAACCCAGCTGGAATATGAGGAAAGAGTGCCAACCAATATGTGATACATTTTATTAATTATATATATTTAAGTGTATATTAATACGTAGAAGTATTTATTTTTTACGTTAGAGTTGGCAGAAAATGATGAGGGTGTTGGACTTTTTTTTTTTTTTTTTGCCCACAAAAGCCTTGTTTTAACTAATCGTTATGTTCAGTTCAGTCCAGTATTTTTAGGGCTCCTTAATAACATGACCCATTAGGCCAGACCAAACTGTACCATTTTTAGGCCCCGCTGGTTGTAGGTCTGTAGAAAAACAGAGTGGACAGGTTGGGGTGGAGCTACTGTTGAAACCCGTTGACTGATGGAAGATGATTTTGTCAAAAGAAACCGCCAAGAAAGTGTCTGCATTCCTCTTCACTGCCTACAATCTTTTGTCAAACACCAGTAGGAGTTTTTTACACAAGTAAAAGCCAAGAAGGAAAAAATGAGTTGCTGGATGACCTCCGTTGTTGTTGTTGAGAACTTATTAAAAGATTTCCCTCCAAAACCTAACGAACCCTTTAACACCGGAGCTCCAGTGATTATATTCTTTGATGTACTGTAATTTTTTAATTGTTATCATGATGTTGATCATGTCAACAGTTGAAAGGCTAGACGTATGTCAAAGATTTTGTGTTTAAACGTCACAGGTTTTAAAGGGTTAAAAACATGTTCACCCAAAAGAAACATTAAAAAACATATCAAATTGAGATCAGAAAAATCAGAAATTGAACTACAAGAATAAGCAATGCATCAGTGGAATTTATCCTAACTATATTTAATAAATGATTGCTCAAAGACAGATTTTTTTCACATAGCAAATATAAAGGACAGACGACAGTCTTCTCAAGGGGTTTTTCCTATTTAACTCAAGGTTAGACAGTTTAATGCTCTAAGAAAAAAACGAAAGCTGCAGACTGCAGGCCTCTTCAAGTGTGTTAATTATTTAAGTTCATGGCAGCACAATTAAAAAAAAAAAGTCTCCTTTTGTCTAAAAAGTCTGGAGCATGACTGAGTTTCACGAAACTGCAACTGAGAAATGTCAGTCTTACATCACAGAAAAGTGTTTGACTAAAACCAGAAATAAACACCTTCAACCATTGGTAAGCATGGTGGTGGAGGGGGGAGCATGTGGGCTGTGTTTGCAGTCAAGATAAAGTTCACATTCATTTGTGACCCAACCTTAGCATTGACCCCTGACCTTTATCTCTGATCTTCTTGTCTTTGTCCTGTGCAGGTGGAGATGAAGGGCTGGACTCTTCCTCCATGCTGGGAGAATGGATCATCATCTCTTTCTCCTCCAGGCAGCGAGTCATGAAGAAATCACTACATATTTGAAAAATATTACAACACAAAACAGTTTTACACCTCCACAGTTTGACTCTTAAAGTCACTCCGATCATCTGTTCATTCATTTTCAAAGTGTTCCCAGTGGTCCTTTAATTATGAATTATGTCTTTTTTAGCCAAAAAAATGTAAAAAGTGCAATATTTTAAGACAGTTTCTGTAGAATAGTTGTGGTTTATCAGAAATTCCCCTCTGAGTTGTGGGCATGACCATTAATGTGGAGCAACCCTCTGCTACCTGTCACCCATCTGTTCATGTGCTCGCCCTCTAGCTTACAGCCGGTAAGTTATCCAGACGTACTGTTTGGATCCAGATTCCAACTCAGACGAGGAACACAAAGACGTTCATGGATCTGTTTGTCTGTGTGTGGATGCATCAGAATGGAGCGGAGCAGGGAGCTTGTGGCCTGCTGTTGTAGCGTCTACGTCACAAATAAACTCTTTTTCAAATTACACTTTTGCATTTGTTCCTGATTCAACACAATTTAAATAAAACATAATTAGAAATCCACTTGTGATCGTAATTTTCTTTATATATGTTCTTCATCTTCAAAAAAATGAAACAAGAACATGTTAAAAATACCAAAATGTTCCTATTTTAAGGCTCTAAAGGCTCTATTTTAAAGGCTCTTTTATATTCTGTATCTTATACATTTATATATATATTTATTTATTTATTTCCCTATTTATCTTTATTTAAGTGTCATTTCTTTATTTAACATGGATGCAACAGTGCTGTGTGAGATGTGGAGTTCTTTAATTTCCCTGCGGGCACGTCCCAAATGGATTAATAAAGTTGTCTATCTATCTATCTATCTATCTAAAGCAGGAGTGTCAAACTCTCATGCAGGAGCAAAATCCAAAACACACCTTAGGTCTCGGACTGAACAGGATAAACATTTATTAAACACTCGAAAACTACATTTTTAAAACTTTAAAACCGTAACTTTTTAACATACTTATGAACTAGATATGTAGCATCAACTGCGATGATGCTAGTGTGAATGATGTAAGCTGAATTTGACCGCTGAAGATGCTAGTGCTGATAGCTGAAAACGCTGAAAGCGTTGAAAATGATAGCAAGCTAAAATATTAGCTAAATGCCAAATTTGCCTAAAAAACAAAAAAAAGAAAAAGGTTAGGCAAAACAGCTAGCATGTAGCTGAAAAAATAGCTAAACTTCTAAATAGCCTAAAAAAATGAAAAAAGCCTAAATTAGCCAAAACAGCTTGTATGTAAATATTAGCCTAACTCCAAAACACCCTAAAAATCTTTTTTAAAAAAAAGCCTAAATTAGCCAAAAGAACTTGCATGTATTAGCTAAACTCTGAAACAGCCCAAAACACTAAAAAAATAAGCCTAAGTTAGCCAAAACAGCTAGCATGTGGCCAAAATAGCCTCAAAAACTGGCAAAGCATAAATTAGCCAAAAAAGCTAGCATGTAGCTGAAATATTATCTAAACACCAAAATAACCTAAAGGAATCTTAGTAAATGCCAAAAAGTCCAACAAGCTAGCAGAATGACATTTTTTCAAACGTTAAAACCACAATTTTTAAAAATTATTCCAGAATAAATCAATTTAAACCTTAAATAACTTTTAATATTTTACTCTCCATATAACTTTTTTTTTCAAAATTATACAAGTTAGAAATAAGAGTAAAATGATCTGGAGGGCCGGATCCGGCCCCCGGGCCTTGACTTTGACACACGTGGTTTAAAGTCTAATGGAAATTTACAGTTGATTATAAACTATGAGAGAAGCCTGGTTACACCATGAACCGCCACATCCAACCATGGATAAATACATGTTTTACTATTTATTACTTTTTAAAAATTGATCTGAAAACTCTCCATGTTGACTTGATGAAAAATCTACCTGAGCACCTGGTCGACCTCTGACTGGTCACATGGGCTTCTGTCTTTCAGCATGTTGCTGAGAGGTCCGTTGATCCACTGGGCTGCAGTCGTCACGTGCTCAGTCCTCTCCTCATCCTCTGAGTCAGCTGAAGTCGTCTTTGGATCCAGACAGCAGGACACGGCAGCTGAAGAAACGCTCTGAACTCACAGGGAGAAGAGCTTCTTCAGAAAGTAGATTTCAGGATTCTAGGCAGCACACGAGCTCACCATCCAGAAACAGTTCTGAACACATATTTGCTAAAGAACAAGCAGTTTCTGAGATGAAATGCCTCATTTTAACCTTAAAACGAAGATGCAGAAGGAAACTCATAGTAGCAAGCTACATATTCCACAACACTAGTACATCCAATGAAAAGAAAGAAATATAAATGGACAGAAATCAGAGGCCATGCCAGTGTCAAGGGGGTGCTTCCAGGCTTGTGTTAGCTTTAAATCTGATGCATTTGGTATCGGACCGTTCTGTATGAGACTTTTGGTAGATTATGTGGGAAACTTTGGCTGTAGCCCAGTTTCAACAGCACTGTTTCTGTTGAGAGAAACTGTCTCTTGACTGATGTCTGAATGTGTTGTGCCGTTTGTGTTCTACCTTTTCAGTGTTTCGAACAACACAGAAGACCTCTGCCTCGATACAAAGCTGTCCTCTGGCATCGTAGACCTCCCGTCCTTTGAGTCTGCTGATCAGTGGTGGAGCGGAGAGCTTGTCGAAGTAATCTGCCTGGAGAAGAAGCTGATGGTGAAACCTGTGACTTCCAAAGGAAGGTCCAATACTAAAGTCTTTTAGTTTATTCACAAGCAAACATTAAAGAACAAACCAGACTGAGCAATGCTGAGCTACAAGACAAGAACCAGAACTTAGACTCCAAAGGCTTTAGTTAGAATGATAAATGTTTGAGTCTATGGCAGGGATGTCAATATAAATCGCACAAGGGGCCAAAAATCCAAAACACACCTTAGGTTGGGGGCCTAACGGGATAAATATTTATTAAACACACTCAAAATACATTTTTAAAACTTTGAAATTGTAACTTTTTAAAATAATTATGAAGTAGATACATCATTACCTGTGATAATGCTAGTGTGAATGCTGTAAGCTGAATTTGGCTGCTGAACATGCTAGTGCTGATGGCTGAAGATGCTGAAATTGATCGTTGAAAACGCTGAAGCTGATAGGTGAAATCACTGAAAGCACTGAAGCTGATAGCCAGCTAAAATATTAGCTAATGCCACTGAAGTTGATAGCTGAAATCGCTGAAGCTGATGGCTGAAAACACTGAAGCTGAGGTAGCTAAAAATATTAGCTAAATGTTAAATTGGCCTAAAACAACTAAAATAGAAATAAAAAAACTTAGGTTGGCTAAAACAGCTAGAATGTGGCTGAAAAAATAGCTAAACTTCAAAATAGCCAAAAAAAGAGCCTAAATTAGCCAAAACAGCTAGCATGCAAATATTAGCTAAACTACAAAACAGCCTAAAAAAACCTACGAAGAAAAGCCTAAAACAGCTAGCATGTAGCTGAAATATTACCTAAACTTCAAAACAGCCTAAAAGTGGAAAAAAGCCTAAAATAGCCAAAACAGCTAGTGTTTAGCTGAAATATTAGCTAAATAATTTTTTACATAACTATAAAATAATAAAAAGGCAGGAATATTATTTCTGAATAAATCAACTTAAACCTTAAATAACTTTCAATATTTTACTCTCCATAAAAATATATTTTGTTAAAATTATACAAGTTAGAAATGAGCCAAGATAACATCAGGTCATTAATAACAATAAAATAAAATGATTTGGAGGGCCGGATAGAATTACCCAGAGGGCCGGATCCGGCCCCCAGGTCTTGACTTTGACACATATGATCTAGATTCTATCCAATCAAATGTCTCTGCCTCACATTCCGAGTTCCTGGAGCAGACACCAAACTTTGTATTGGCTCTGCTGGACCATGATCCTGCAGTACTCAACCATTCTGTTGAGTGTGTTTAGTGTGTTGTTTCTCCTAGACCACTGTCTTTAGCTCATATTGAAATCTGACGGTAAAAACGTATCGTGTTAAAAGGCCCAAATCATGCTTTTCTTAAGTCTTTCAGAGTAAACTATATCCAAATATATCATTATATGTCACTTTTTGCACAGTTTTTAAAGACCAATTTTTTTATGAAATACTTTTGCATCTCATTTTCCAGAATTAAGACTTTTCATTCTCTGAGGCTCCACCTTTCGCTCCTTGGTACCGCCCATTTCATGACATAGAGTCCTCATTGGCAGCTTGTTTCCATTAACCCACGAAAACAAATAACATCCAAACTTTTGCAAAAATTGATGGATAAATTGTGCATAAAAAAAATGAAATAGTTTAGCGTATCACGCGAAATTGCATGTGTGTGTTAGCCTGGGCGCAGACTCTTCGTGGAAGGGGCTGTTCCCACTTATCTACTTCTCAGTGTGAGGACCCGCTCGTTTTCATGGGTTGGAATGAGCAGGGTTTTAGAGGATTACTCGGAAATGTGTGGATGGATCAAAATACTGCATTGGGGTTGTTGATAGTGAGGAGTGACCATTATAATACACTTAACAGCTTAAAAAGTTTGTTTTGCATGGTATATAGGCCCTTTAAACTCTAAATGTTGTAAACAGTATACTTCAGGAGTCAATTTTTAGTGCTAAAAATAACCAAACAGAAGCCAAAAATGTAAATTCTGTTGAATGCTAATATATAGTTTCATAGAGGGAAAGTGCTGCTTCCTTTGACCCGTGTTGATGTCCGATGCATGTGTCAGTAAATGAACATTTCGGCTTCAGGGCTCTGAATGGCTTCTTCAAAGCTTCTTGACAAGCTTTGCTTCAGTAATTGTGAAGATGGAATAATTAAAAGTAGATAAGGTCTGTGTGAATGATACGCTCCAGTGGTTACACATTGGAACCCCTAATGAAGTTAAACAGATCAAGCTCTGAGCCGTGTCATCATAAGCTCTCATTCATGGATACCGTCCCGTCACACTCAGTCCTCACACTGAGCATTGACAGCTCATGCCCGCCTTTTGTTAAAAAATTAGGAGCATGTTTATGAAGACATTCATTTTTTTTAAGGACCCTGCTGATCGTTACTGACGCTCTGGATGAATTTCAACCAACCGCAGTTAATGAAGCCACGCAGACAAGCGTCAGTAAGGGTTAGAGGCTCAGGTTCTGGGGACGGACAGAAAACATGACGACCCCTTCACTTCTAGTATGAGACACGTTTAAACATGTGCGTAACTACAGCTTAAGTAGTGGATCAGTTGACCCCTAAATGGCTGACTAAATGACTACACTCGATTCAAGGTAGAAAAAGCTTAAAATACAAAAGAAAAAAACCCTTTACCTCATTTTCTGGAATACATTTTGCAGTTTTTTTCATAGTTTAGCCAGGGGTGCAACTTATACTCATGAGCGACTTTTTTGTGTTTTTTTTTTTTTATTTTTTACACCAAAAGGGTTAAATATTTGTTATTTTCCCAGTAAACACCAAATGTCTTTTAGCGATTATTTCCGCTAACAACCACAAGAGGGCGCTACATCCGAAGTATTTGGTGCTGACAGTGGCAGAAGAAGAGTCTTCCAAAACAAACATGGAAGAGAATCTGATTGCTTTCCTCTTAAATTTTGATATTTTTCCTATAGGGATTAAAAGATTAAAATTCTTGTATTTCTTTTTCTTTACTTTTTTAGCTACGCTGGGCGTGGAGGATGTTCTGAAAGACTTAAACTCCAGAGCGACTTATATATGATATAATATTTATATATGTTTTCTTCTGCTTGATTAGACATTTTCTGCTCTTGCAACTTAGGGCTTAGCAGATACAGTAACATTACCATAAAATATTTAATTTTGGTCCACTTTTAAAAGGTAAAAACTGTTATAATTACAAAAATAAGACTTACCGCACACCATGGCATGTTTTTATAAAAAGTACAACAGATGAATGACATTTAAAACTTTTCAATAAATAAATACGCAATATATACCTGATGCATGGTTGTGATTTTATTCAAATTTACACCCAGATTTATACAAACAATTGTATCAGACTTGTTGGTCTGTGTTTATAAGCGGGTCTGGTGTAGAGTTGACATCGCCGTGAACTGCTTAGGCCCATTGTATGAGGGCCGCTCCCCCAGCCTCAGCCTAAGCGTTCACTGTTGAGAGTAAACTCACTCAGATCTTCCTAAAATGTTTTCTAAAAGTTCTCCTGACAGTAATAATTTACTAGTGAAAAGTCACATTCTTGTTTGTCCAGCTCTGTACAATTGTAACACGGTAGTAAACAAGCATCTCGACATTTTCAAAATGGCGTCCAACTTTGTTTACGCAACAAGCTAGCATAGCACCTCTAGCCTTCATTGGTCAGCCAATCAACAGGTTTCAACAGTAGCTCCGCCCTAACAAGTTTGTTCCATTTTTCTTTGGACCTACAACCAACAGAGGCCCCAAAATGGTACAGTTTGGTCAAACTTAATGGTCTATTTTATTACAGAAACGCTCAAACTATCAGACTAGACCGTATACTACTAAGTGGAAACAAGGCATCATGGGACTGACTTGTTTTCACAACAAGCCACCTACTCCTACAACTTGGTGACTAGACTTGGTTCCAGTTAGTTCTGTTTTCAAACTTACTTCAAACAGGAAGTCACAGTGCTGTCACGTGACTTATAATTTTACAAGTGAGGTGCTACCAGCATCGATTTCATTCACTCTGTCTTTACAGATAATGTTGAGTTCATGAACAATCCGTCACTTGGAGTAAAGTCTTTGAGAGGTTTACTGTAGAAGTGTGGAGTAACATCAGAAGATCTTTTAGGTTTTTCTTTATTTGTTTCACTCAGAAATAATAACCATATTAATAAAAGAGGCTTAAAAATAACAGAAACCCCCGCAGCTAAAGTGAGGACTGGAGAGCGGCGTCATACCAGGAAGCCGTGAAGGTCACGCGGCCGCCGCCGGAAGAGCTGGTCCAGAGCCTCCTCCAGCTCCCGCACGACTCCGCTCTGCCGGTAGAACTCCGCCGCTGCTCCTCTCAGCTCCTCCATGTCCTCCTCCGCCAACAGGCTCCCCGAAGACCCTCCGTGAGACATTCAGGAGCCGACACACACACCGCACTGCACTGTTGCTGTTGCCAGTTGTCATAGCAGCGGAGTGTTTAAGGAACGTCAGTGTTGTAGGAAATCCGAGCATCACATTTTTCATAAAAGAAAAAAGAAATACAATATATATATATATATATATATATATATATAGTGAAATCGTCATCATTTAGCCATAATGTACAGCTATTACTTCCTTTTTTTATTTAAGCTCTTGCTTGATGTCCTGTTTTCATTCTTTTGATGTCAGAATTGATTTTCAGCTATGTAACCTGGGGGGGTCAAACTAATTTTAGTTCAGGGGCTACATTCAACCCGTCTGATCTGAATTGGGCCGAACCAGTAACACACGTGTCAAAGTCAAGGCCCGGGGGCCAGATCCGGCCCTCCAGATAATTTCATTTTATTGTAATTAATGACCCGATGTTATCCTGGCTCATTTCTAACTTGTATAATTTTGAACAAAATATATTTTTATGGAGAGGAAAATATTGAAAGTTATTTAAGGTTTAAGTTGATTTATTCTGGAATAATATTCCTGCATTTTTATTATTTATAATTAGGTTTAAAAGTTACGATTTTATTGTTTTAAAAACTGGTAGTGTTTTTGAACTATTTTGGCATTGTCTTTGATTTTTTTGGGGGCTATTTTGGAGTTTAGCAACTATCTCAACTACATGCTAGCTGTTTTGGCTAATTTACGATTTTCTTTTTTTAGTTATTTTTCGGCTGTTTTGGACTTAGGTTAATATTTACATGCTAGCTGTTTTGGCTATCTTAGGTTTTTTCAGTTGTTTAGGTTATTTTTAAGTTTAGGTATTTTTTTCAGCTACATGGTAGTTGTTTTGGCTAACCTAAGTTTTTTTTCTTTTCTTTTTTTTTTTTTTTTAGTTTTTTAAGCCAAATTGCTATTTATCTAATATTTTAGTTGGCTATCAGCTTCAGTGTTTTCAACTATCAATTTTAGCATCTTCAGTGGTCAAATTCAGCTTACAGCATTCACACTAGCATTATCACAGGTAATGCTAATTATGCTAGTTCATAATTACGTTAAAGTTACGGATTTAAAGTTTTAAAAATTTTAGTTTCAGAGTGTTCAATAAATGTTTATCCTGTTCGTCCCGCGACCTAAGATGTGTTTTGGATTTTGGCCCATTCCTGCAGTAACATAACAGCAAAATAACCTATGGTCAACTTGTTATCTGTAGCTTTGTTTTTTTTGTTTTTTTCAGTTTGAAAAAATGCCTCAACCAACCTAGTCGCCTAATAATTATTATTATCAATATTATTTTTCTACAGCATTTTTTTTAATTGTGTTGTCACACTGGATCATTTTTATAGCAACTTAACAGCGGTGAGGCTGGCAGGGAACCCAACTGCATCTTACTCAGACGTGGTACGTGCTTACAAACAAATATTTCTTGATTTCTTGTTATGCCGTTATTTCTTTTCCTTTGCTTCCCCTAGTGGCAGTATTGTGCATTGCTTTCATTTCTTTAGCCATTTATCATAAAATCTTGAACAGACTGTAATTTATCAACCGTTAACACCATCAATGTAATTCCAGCAGATTATGAGGGAGAAAAGCAGTTTGTGCATATTTGCATCAATATAACCCAAAATGTGATGTTCCTGCATGTGGATGCCACATCTTAAGAGGTTAAAGTACCTAATTTAAGTCAAGTTGCTGCTCAGTCGTCTGAAGTCAGCTGAGATAACAGGTATTTTGTTCTGGAAGGAAAAAAAAAGAGGGAAAAGTCCAATTTTTGTTTTGCACAAAAGCAATTTCCTCATAAACATTCACCTTCTTCAGTCTTTATTATTATGACCACGACTGAATGAAAATAATCCTACATTTGTGGAAGGTTGTGGGCCAGAAACCTCCTTTCAAATCATCAAATCTGTTCAAACTGATCATTGTTTTGTAGATATTTTGAATGTTGTCATTGTGAATATTGTTCAGAGAACAGGCCTTCTCTGACTGAGTGAGTGCGGCTCGTCTGTTGTCACAGACATCTTCCTCTGCTCTGTTCTGAAGCACGGAGCCGAAAAGGCCAGCTCACGCTGAAGAAGTATTTAAATCTCATAATTCTGATTCAGTTCAACATGCGGGCCGGCCCTCAGCTGTGAGCAACGTCAAAAAAAAAAAAAAACTCAACCCATTTTGACCATCCACACCTTCACACGCACACACTCTTTTTCTTCTTCTTTTTTTTGAAGACCTTAACCTCGGCGCGTTTCATTGTGCGTTGTGTCAACCTATTAGCAGGCTGTGAAAGGACCCACAAACATCCAGCTAAAGCACTGATACCCACAAGGCCACGCGGGTCGACAGAATTCCTGCGATTAGAAGTGTCTGTCAACAACAATCGCAGGAGCAAATGAAAGACGGAGCTCACAAAAGCAGAAGAATGTCCTGAAAATCTCCCCCATTTCACTGCCTTTGTGCTCATTCAAGGAGCAAGAGCACAATTTTACTGTTATTATTTTCAAAATGAGCTCCCAGAAGATTATTTTGAACCTGAATGCACCACCACAACAACAATATCAGCCTTCTACTATTCTTCTTATTGTGATTTTGATCATAATTCTTATTATTATTGCTATTGTTTTAAGGATGCAGAGGATGAACCCTGACCTGACTTAATCCTGACCCTAACCTCATCACCTCCAGCTCTGACTGAACTTTAGTCTTACCCCTCATGAAGAGCCCTCAGATGTTCATGTTCTCCAGTCTCTCTCTCGGGCCTTGAATGCTCACATGTAATGGTTGAAGTTGATTCTGAATTTAGAGATGTATTGTTTACATTTAAATCATATTTCGTATGTTGCATGAGTTAAAGTATTGTGTGGACGCGCGCGCTGTGCCGCTCGGTGCCGCGCCATGGCGCATGGAGGCGCGCCGTGCATGGCGCAGCACCCCCGGCCGGCCGGCCGCTCTGAGTCTCCCAGAGGCGCGAAGGAGGCGGACCGTTCAGGGAAATATGATTTATTTCGTTCAAATCGATAAATACGACAATTAAAAAAAAAAGGCCAAATAAATAGAAGTGTGAAACGGATCTATTTATAGAATAAGATTTTTTTATGCTGTAAATTTGATCGTTAACGGTGGTAACGGTGGAGTTTAAATAAAAGTCATCCTTACAAGAGGTTCCGATGAGCAAAGCAAAATAAAACACCAATTATTTTTTGGGGTTTTTTTTGTATCATTTTAATGCGTGGGCGTGAGGTGAACAACTGCTAAACAATCATCCCCTATTATGGATATTAACGGTAATAAAAAATGGAATTTAATTAAAAAATCTGAAGTATTATAATTAGGAAATATCATATCTAGAACATTTTATTAAAAATAATATGTTACAGAACAACTTATATATAGGCAATCATGTACATAAATATTTATTATAATAAATAAATATTATTAATTTAAAAATAATAAAGAAAAGACAAGAGAGGAGAGCGCGGTATGAGGCCTCCGGCTGCAGGACAGGCGCGAAAAAACGGATCCATGAATGAACGAATGAATATCCGCTCGCACACGTGACCTTCCTTGGTACAAATTCAGAAAATCAAAGTAGGCCCTAAAACTGCTTAAAATCCCGTTTATGATCTCCTTAAAAATAAACAGCATTAAAATATAATTATTCTGACCAAAAAATGTAAGATTTCTCTTAGAAAAGGCCTTCAAAATATGTACTGTAACATGTTACTATTTTTTTTTATTTAAATAAAAGAAATAAAAATAAAATCCTCCAAAAACTATTCAGTGCCTGTGATAAAATAAACTTTAACCTTAATTAAATCTGTGAATTAAACTAAAAAAAACACAATTAAAAAAATAAGTATTTTTGAGAGTTCTCCTGCTCCTCACATGCAGGAAAAGCTTCCAGGTTGCAGAAGTTCAGGAGCAAGGCCGCAGAATGGACGGAGGAGATAAAAAAAAGCCGCACAAAAGAGCAAATTCAGGTGTAAAATCCGAGCAGAGCAGACAGAACACTCTCCTCTAACACCCCGGATGATAATAGAGCCATCTTCCGTCTTTATTTGATTTTTTTCCCTCCAGAGGATGGAAGGCTGACAGCAGCAGGGTGCCAGCGAGCTTTTGAAAAAAAATGGAGCAGCTGCAAAGAAAATGACTCACAAGTGATGACCAGTTTGGTCTAAGTGACACAAATGCCATATCAAATTGAGCTGTATGAAAAGTGTCTCGAACTAATTTGTTGCTGGAAAAAGCGGAGTGTCTTTTTGAGGAGCCCCGGGCCCCGCGGGGGTCCGGGTTGAGGAGGTCCCGGGGATCCTCAGAAATGCTTTGTTGTGTTACAATTCAGGTTCACTTATGGGTTTTTCTGCAGGAAATGTGACATTTTCTGTCAAATCTCTGCATCATTTTGAGTTTTAGAAATGGTGTCAGTCAAAGCTGCTGCTCTGCTGACGCAGACTGCTGCTGCTGCTGCTGCAAAGGGCGTTTTTCCTCACCTCCCTCCCTGTTGACCACCTGTTGCTGTTTGTCCTTTCACATAATCCATTGAAGGCTTATGGAAAACTCATCCCACTGAACGCAATGGTGTCTGTTTATGTCATTAAAACGGATTCCAGTTTTAATTGGCCGAGCGGCGGCGTTAAACAGCCTGCTCAGGGTCTCCACAGGTCACATGAATAAAAGTGGCCTCCAGCCTAATTAGCCCATCTTTTTCCTCCGGTCTAAAAAAGCAGGGGGTGCATCCAGGTCTTTGCATGGTTGCCGTAACTAATTGCGCCTAATTAAAGCCCCCTGAGTCATGTTTTCAAACTTGACCAGGTGTAGCTTGAATGGGAGCATTGGTGGGCTTTAACAGTCTGCTGTCTGACTGCTGTGGGAGAAGAATCGCGGCTAATGCTGATACACAAAGCTGCTGCTGCTGCTGCAGACTTCAGGCTGTTGCTGCTGACGTGTGTGTTTGTGTGCACGGCTGCTGATGCAAACAAACTCAAAACAAATGAACTTTTTTTCCCATCAACCTCAGCCGTCATCCGCTATGCCAGCCAGTGATCTTTGCAGTCGTTTGTTCTTCCTCTTTCTGCCTGATTATTTTCAGTTTGTTTCTTTTGTTGTAGCTTAGTGATACAAATGACTCAAACATAGGAAGGTCCAATCTCATGAAGCAGGAAAAGACAAAAGAAGCTGCAGACCTAAAAAAAAAAAAAAACAACAAAAAAAAAAACCTGGAGAACATCACAGTTTATGAACCCTTTTTTGGTGGTCACAGGGTTGCTGGAGCCTATCCTACCTACAGTTGGAGGAAGGCAGGATACGCCCTGGATAGATCTGAAATACTTTAAATGAAAAATCTGCTTGGAACCAAAGTCACGTTGATTTGCACGCTGACAGTTATTTGTTTGCTTCTGAAAATAAATCTGAACAGTTTTTTTTTGTGAGGAAAACAACAAAGATCACAGCAGATTTGGGCTAAATCTCAATTTAAGCCTTAAATAATTTTCAATATTTTACTCTTCATAAAAGACATTTTGTCAAAATTATACAAGTTAGAAATAAGCACAATTGAGCCAGAAACTCCAAACGCTGATCTGGTAAACTCACTGGAATAAGACAAATACATAAAAACAATCAAAATAAAACAGTTAAGTGAAGCAAAATAAGGGTGGGATTCTGTACAATTGCTTCTCCTTTTGAAGCAATTAATTGAACTATTTTTGACATGGATTTTGTGTGCATAAGTTCCAACATGTCTATTTAGGAGTTAGATTAATTATAAAGCCATCATGTGAATTTTCTTCTTTTACTTTAAATTTTTATTTTCCAAATAAATAATGACTAACCAGTTTAACTTTGATAAATCTATGTAAATAAGTACATTTGTTTTGTTTGTCTTATGTAGTATTTTATTTTGATTGTTTTATATATATATATATATATATATATATATATATATATATATATATATCATCACCTGTGATAATGCTAGTGTGAATGCTGTAAGCTGAATTTGACAGATGAAGATGCTGAAATTGATTGCTGAAAACACTGAAGCTAATAGGTAAAAACACTAAAGCTGATAGTCAGCTAAAATACTATCGAAATCCCAAATTAGCCTAAAAAACTTCCATCCATCCATCCATCTTCTTCCGCTTATCCGGGACCGGGTCGCGGGGGCAGCAGTCTGAGCAAAGATGCCCAGACTTCCCTCTCC
>NC_050526.1:9496908-9510019 GCF_002922805.2 Oryzias melastigma | reverse complement strand
AAGTTTAGTTAGCCAAAACTGCTAGCATGTAGCTGAAGAAATAGCTAAACTTCATAATAGCCTAAAAAACATAGAAAAGCCTAAATTATCCAAAACAGCTAGTATGTAAATATTAGCCTAACTCCAAAACAGCCTTTAAAAAAACGTTTAAAAAGAGCTAAATTAGCCAAAACAGCTAGCATGAAGCTGAAATATTAGCTAAACTCCAAAATAGCCTAAAAGTATGTGGAAATGCCAAATTAGTCCAAAAAGCTAGCAGAATGACCATATATTTTCAACATAATTATGAATATTAAAAAGGCATGGATATTATTCCAGAATAAATCGACTTAAACCTTAAATAACAATAACAATGAAATAAAGTGATCTGGGGGCCTGATAGAATTACCCAGAGGGCCGGACACACGTGCACTAAAATGGTCTCATTCTCTTATGAAGAGAAGATAAAATAATGGATGAGTGACAAACTGCTGAAGCTCATTGTGATGAATAACCTGCAGCTGTCAGCTTCATTCAGCCCTGCAGTGACCAACACTTTAGATCAGAAAATCCTTCAGCACACACATGAATGCCAGTGAATTGCCTCCAAAAAGATGCATTAAGTCACTTCTGAACTCCCATATCCAGTTGTTTCTCTCAGTCAGGATGTTGATTAAGGCCTGATCTCTTAGAGTAGACAGATGTGGAGTCCTTGCTGCAGCATCTGGCTGTGGAGGAGGCGAGCTGAGAGGCAGATGTTGGAGGGAGCTCAGCTTTGTTGGGGCTCAGTGGGAGGCGGCGACCTGCTGCTGAACCCTCTGTAGAGTTTAGAAGACGGGTCACAAGTTAAGAAGGGAGAGCAGTCACAAATATTTATCCGGAACGGATTGTTTCAGAAGTAAAAACAAAAAAAAGCTTCAAGTCTGAGCAAAGTTTTAAATGCTGAAACCTGAACACAGCAATCCCAGCATGCAGTTTGCTTCAGTCCGTTCGTCATATGTGTGAAAAGCCGTGTTGATAGAGAAGAATCAAAACTTTCTGCTTTCTAATTCAGGCCATCAGGATCTCTTTGTCTGAGCAGGAACTCAATACTTCCCCATGGAGGCCTGTCGTCTGCTCTGTGCTGCCATCTAGAGGACAGACATGCACCTGCACTGTTTGCTGCAGGGTTGGGCCTCCACTACATTCAGACTCTGAGACTTTAGTGCAACCTTTAACAGTTAAAGAGCCATTTGGGTTCGTTTTCTACTGATCAAAACCTAGAAGGAGTTGCATAATCTAACTTTAGCCTTTAAGAAATTTGGATTTGCATTCATGGGCTTCTTTTTTTAGATAATAAATATGAATTATTTCTATTTTTTAGCACGAACAAAAGCAATAATATAGAAAGAACCTAGCATCTCTCAAAACGTGATTTTTAAAAAACTTTTTTTCTAAATGAAAGCTGCTCTGTGTCAAACAGGATCATCTCAGCGCAGCTCTGGACAGATAGTAACCAATGTTGTTCAGCATAAGATTATCTGTGTTTTTAACTCATCAAAGATCAAACTTTTTACCAAAGTTTTGGTTTGCATATAAAATCTGTTCATTCTGGAGGTAGAGTTGATCAAACAAGACGTCTTCAGGTCAACAGGATGTAAAAACCTACATAGTTTATTATCTATGTGAACCTCAGACATCAGTTTATACATTTAAATAATCTAAATTAAATACATGATAATTAAGTAATCCTTACTTTAAAAATGCTGTTTTATTTTTCTTTTATCTATTTATTTATTTTTGTTCTTCTCCTCGTTACCCTCAGCAGTCTTACACTGCTGGGTTTTGTTATTTTAGTTTGAGGTTGGATCTTGGTAGTCTTAGTTTTCAGGCTTTGTTTATTTGTTTTCTTTAGGTAGTTTTGTTAGACAGACATTATCAGGAGCTGCTGACTTTGACGGTCGACATGTCTGGATCAGCAGTCTGCATGAATTATGTTATGTTGGTCAAGGAGCCATCATGGAGAGATAAAAGATCCACATGTGGATCTGGAGCTGCAGGTTGCAGACTCCTGTTCTAGTGTGATTTGCAGCAACTCCTGCTTCAGGTGAACACAGACTGAGTCCAGATTTTAAGATGTGCGTCGGGGAATCCGAAGTAGCAGGAAGGATTTGGACAACTTTTACAGAAGTTTGCAGAGAACACAAAAAAGAGCGTCTGCAGATTGTGCTTTTGTTCTGCACTGCAATTTGTTTTCAGTTGATAATTATGAAATGAAACTGAAATGACAAGCTGACATCAAAACGTTCTGTCAGTTTGGTACTGAGGTTGTCAGATTAATGAACTCTATTCATCTAATTTATTTTAAGTTCAAGGAATTCACAAAAAACTCAACAGCAAACTTTTCTATGTTTATGCTGATGCTTTGGACTGCTTCATGAAGCTCGACTACAGGAGTGTCAAACTCAATCACACGAGAGGCCAAAATCCAAAACACACCTTAGGTCACGGGACGAACAGGATAACATTTATTGAACACTCTAAAACTACATTTTTAAAACTTTAAAAATGTAACTTTTTAATATAATTTGAACTAAATATATAGAATTACCTGTGATAATGCTAGTGTGAATGCTGTAAGCTGAATTTGGCCACTGAAGATGTTAGTGCTGATAGCTGAAGATGCTGAAACTAATAGCTGAAGATGCTGAAGCTGATAGCAAGCTAAAATGTTAGCTAAATGCCAAATAAGCCTAGAAGCTAAAAACCAAAACAAAAAAAAGTTTGGTTAGCCAAAACAGCTAGCATATAGCTGAAAAAAAAATCCTAAATTAGCCACAACAGCTAGCATGTAGCTGAAATATTAGCTAAACACCAAAATGGATTAAAAAATCTTATTAACTGTCAAAATAGTCCAAAAAGCTAGCAGAATGCCTATTTTTAAAACTATATAACTGTAACTTTTTAACATAATTCTGAATAATAAAAAGGAAGGACAATTATTTCAGAATAAATCAACTTAAACCTTAAATAAATTTCAATATTTTACTCTTCACACACAAATAAATATATGTTGTCAAAATTATACAAGTTAAAAATGAGCGCAAGATAACATCGGTTCATTAATAACAATAAAATAAAATGATCTGGAGGGCCGGGTAGAATTATCCGGAGGGCCAGATCCGGCCCCCGGGCCTTGACTTTGACACATGCTCTACTAACCCTTTAACACCAAATCTCCAGTGTTTATGTTCTTTGATTTACTGTAACTTTTCAACCGTTAACAGGATCATTCCAGTAGATTCTGCAGGAGAAAAGCGGAGAAAGGAGAAAATTGTGTTTAAGCGTCACTGGCGATGCTACAGGTGTTAAAAGGTTAACTTGTAATATATAATAAGACATTTGTTTCATTGTGAAATGAATGTATTTTACATGTTTGGATTCACTGACCAATTATTTAAGTTAAAGAAACTCGTCTCCACTAGAGACACAATAATACACTTTTCCCATGACTCAGTTCAATCCTCGATTTTTGCTTTTGGTTGGATATATGACTTTTTGTGTTAGAAAAAAGCATCAAAAACACAAAATAAAAAAATATTTTTTTAAATGTATCTTTCTTTTGGCTCATATATTAAATAATAAAATCCTTCTTAAACAATTAAGTTTCTTTGCAATTCAGACATCCAAAGAAATGAGTCAACTCAGCATCTCCCTGAGAAGGAAACTGTCGACTTCCTGCTTCTTCATCACTAACCGCAGCCAGACAGAACACACACGAGAAACAGACCGAGGTCACTCACCAAGATTTCTTCCTTTTTGTCAGCGGCTGCTTCAATCAGAGCAGCATCCAGTTCTCTGATGAAATCTGCTGTCAGACTCCCACCACATGCAGCTGCAGCCGGGAGGAAGACCTGACGAGCAGCTGCCACTAGATGGAGTGAGATGCTGAGCATTCTGGGAAGCAGAGCGGCACATCAAGTCCTGCACAAGCGTGACATCGAAATCGAAAACGCTCTATTGCACATGGGAAACGTAATCCATACTTTCAGCTACTTCTGCAGTCCCAATAATGTTGCAAAAGAAAACTTTAGTTAATGAGAGTGAAATTAGTCCATTTGTTTTGCTCTAAATTCAGAAAAATACAGAAATCTCACAATATAATGACGTGTGACCAGCATGTTTTGTTTTTTTTTTACAAAAATTAGCTCAATTTACAGTATTAATCAGTATTTGAACATTTTTAACAAGTCTGAAGATACAAGAAGAATATATTTTTTAGATTTTTTAGAATATTTTAGAACACTTTTGTGATTTTCGCCCAAACAAAAGTATTTACACGATTTTCAATATGCTGCATTTTTCTGAGTGTCCTGGATCCCTGGATTTAAAGTCTCACATGTCCCAGAAATGGGAAAACCAAAGGCCAAGTCTCCAGTATCATTATTAGTGTTATTTCTTTAGGAGTTTTTTGTTCTCAAATGCCTCATTTTCAGTCATTTTGAAGCATGTTTTTAACGATCCTCCTATTTTTTTTCCATTTTGATTTTTTCCAACAAAAGCTGAAAATCAAAGAAACTACTCTAATTTATCATGTGTTTTCATATTTTGATCAATTTCTTACGAGAAATACATTTCACTGGGTATATTAAATCAGGTAAAAATGACTGGGCAAAAGTGATGGAGTCCCCTTTTATAGTTAAGGGTTCTAGGGTTAAAGATTTGACTGAGATGTTTTCTCAGGGCCGTGGTTGGCCTGTTCTGGGGTCTCCCTGTCCACAGATAAAAATATTTCATAGGTTTCATCATCGGTGGCTAAATTGTCTCTTAGTGGAATCATTCGTTCATTCGTTTTTCAACTTAAAATTGAAAATGAAAAAAACAAACCGTTTTTTTTATTTTTCCGATTTCCGCATTAAATCGAAAGTTGTTCAGTTTTGTTTTTGGTTGTTTTGTCTAAGACACGGGGGTCACTCAAAAGCAGATTCTAATTTTGAAAACTGTTCCCATCAGTCGTCTTTCGTCAAAGAGAAAAATCCTTTATTATTGTTTTGTGACCGTAAAAGGAACATCAGAGACATAAGGAGAGGAAAATACTGCTGTCACTTACCAGGTAAGAATCTGTTATATTACTTTTTATACTTTCTACAGAGGAGCAAGAAATATTTAGTCAGTCACCAATTGTGCAAGTTCTCCCACTTAAAAAGATGAGAGAGGTCTGTAACTTTCATCATATGTATACCCCAACTGTGAGAGACAAAATAAGAAAAAGTATCCATAATGTCATATCGTCTGATTTTTAAAGAATTTATTTGTACATTTTGGTGAAAAATAAGTACTTGGTCAATAACAAAAGTTCATCTAAATTCTTTGTTTTATGTCCTTTGCTGGCAATGACAGCAAAGTCTTCACAAGGTTTTCACAAACTGCTTTGGTCCACTCCCCCATGCAGATCTCCTCTAGAGCAGTGATTTTTGGGGCTGTCGCTGGGCAGCACAGACTTTCAACGCCCTCCAAAAATTTTCTGTGGGGTTGAGATCTTTAGACTGGCTAGACCACTGCAGGACCCTGAAATGCTTCTTATGAAGCCACTGCTTCATTACCCGGGCAGTGTGTTTGGGATGGTTGTCATGGGGACAGACCCAGCCACAGTTCATCTTAAGTGCTGATGGAAGGAGGTTTTCACTCTAAATCTGACCAAACATTCATTCTTTCTTTTACACAGATCAGTCGTCCTTGTCCCAAACACACTTTAGGTCACGGGCCGAACAGGATAAACATTTATTGAACACTCTAAAACTACATTTTTAAAACTTTAAAACCATAATTTTTTAACATAATTATGTACTAGATATATAACTTTACCTGCAATAATGCTAGTGTGAATGCTGCAAGTTGAATTTGGCTGCTGAAGATGCTAGTGCTGATAGCTGAAGATGCTATTGATAACTAAAAAATCTGAAGCTGATATCTGAAAATGCAGAAGTTGATAGCCAGCTAGAATATTAGATAAATGCCAAATTATCCTTAAAAAAAACCAAACCAAAAAAAAAAAAAAAAANAGATTAGCCAAAACAGCTTGCATGTGTCTGAAAAATAGCTGATCTTCAAAATAGCCCAAAAAACTGAAAAGGCCTTAATTAGCCAAAACAGCTAGCATGTAAATGTTAACTAACCTCCAAAACAGCCTTAAAAACTTAGTAAGTACCAAAATGGTCCAGAAAAGCGATCAGAATGCCAATTTTAAAAACTAACTTAACATACACTCAACAAAAATATAAACACAACACTTTTGTTTTTGCTCCCATTTTTCAAGAGATGGACTTGAAGATCTAAAATTCATTCCAGATACACAATATTACCATTTCTCTCAAACATTGTTCAAAAATCGGTCTAAATGTGTGATAGTGAGGACTTCTGCTTTGCTGAGATAATCCATCCCTCCTCACAGGTGTACCACATCAAGATGCTGATCTGACATCATGATTGGTGCACAGGTGTGCCTTAGATTGCCAACAATAAAAGGCCACCTTGAAATGTGGAGTTTTCTTGCCTTATTGGGGGTCAGGGGACCCAGAACCAGTCAGAATCTGGTGTGACCACCATTTGCCTCATGCAGTACAGCACATCTTCACATAGAGTTTATCAGATTGTCAATGGTGGCCTGTGGAATGTTGGTCCACTCCTCTTCAATGGCTGTGCGAAGTTGCTGGATATTAGTGGGAACTGGTTCACGCTGTCGTATACGCCGGTCAAGCACATCCCAAACATGCTCAATGGGTGACATGTCCGGTGAGTATGCTGGTTGTTACGATCCCAACCGAGGGGAAGGAAGAATAAGGTGTAACATAAAAATAAGAAACCCAGACTGGAGCACTGTGGTGGTGTGCAGCTTTTAATTGGCTGTTAGCTGCAAAATGAACACAAACAGAATGCAACAAAGAAAGAAAAGTTAAACACAAGGGTTAATTTTTACAGCACATCAAATAGAAAACCTCTCCACATGGGAGCCACAAACTCAGACTAAGACCCACCAGGTCTGTGAAGTATAACTGTCAAAGTTTAAAGTTTGACACAGGCTCTCAACAATAAGCTCCACCACCAAAGTCCACAGTAAGGAGGACAGGAACTTAAAGTTGGAGTTTCACACCATGGGCAAGCTGACCACCAAAAAGGGTGTTACAAAAGCTGCCGCCTTTGGATGGGGAAGTCAGCTCTTTTATCCAGGTGTGGATCCTCCGTCACTGGTCCTCAGCTAATGTCATGATGAGGATCAGGTGTAGATGAGCGGGTCAACACTCTGCAGAGCTGCAGCTCTCAGCTTAGACACCTATAGAAAGAAAACTCACAAGCACACCAACTCATTCATCCCAAACTCAAGCACACAACCAGACAAACCATACACAAAGAGTGCCGGATACACCAGGGCCGTAACAATGGCCAAGCAAGAACTGGGACATTTTTAGCTTCCATTAATGTGTCCAGATCCTTGAACATGTGGCCGTGCACTATCTTGGTGAAACATGAGGTGATGTTCATGGATGTATGGCACAACAATGGACCTCAAGATCTCATCACAGTATCTCTGTGCATTCAAAATGCCATCAATAAAATGCACCTGTGTTCTTCGTCCATGACAGATGCCTGCCCATACCATAACCCCACCACCACTATGGCCCCTCCATCCACAACATTGACATCAGCGAAGCGCTCACCCACACAATGCCATGCACGTCTGCCATCTGCCCTGAACAATGTAAACCCAGATTCATCCTTGAAGAGAACACCTCCCCAACATAGCAGACACCATCGAATGTGAGCATTTGCCCACTCAAGTCTGTTACCACGACGATCTGGAGTCAGGTTAAGACCCGATGAGGACGACGTTCATGCAGTTGAGCTTCCCTGAGATGTTTCTGAGTTTGTGCAGAAATTGTTTGGTTATGCAAACCAATTGTTTCAGCAGCTGTCTGAGTGGCTGGTCTCAGACCATCTTGGAGGTGAACCTGCTGGGTGTGGAGGTCCTGGGCTGGTGTGGTTAGACGTGGTCTGACACATGGGCTTTGACATATGTGGGCAATAGTGACATTGCTATACGTCATAGCGTAAAAGTATAAAAGAACTTCCAGTGCAGCATTGAGTCTTTCGCCTGTGGTCTGACTGCAGCTTTAGACACTGGAGTTTCTGTTGTTCGTCACACATCTTTTCCTCATCTCTCAGTCTCTCCTCTAGGTGTTCATCTCTTCCAAGCTTGTGTCCTCCTCTGCTCCTCCGACCCCTGAGGTTCCCCAAGGCTCCATTTTTGGTTCAGCACTGTTTTCTTTACTTGTATCCTCCAGGTCTTTCTCTCATTTGGAGGTAAAAGCTGAGAGTTGATCAAAACAGAATTGACACTCGTTTTCTGAAGCCATTATATGATTTAGGAATCCTACAACCTGCAGCTATTTTTTTCCCAAACTCCAGAAAAAAATTGTCTTTAACAGAGTTTTCATGGTTTTCAAGGAAAAACGTAAACCAACTATTTTAGGATGAAGTTTATGGACAATGTTGTGGTTAACACAAACAGGAAAATTGACACACTCCAGATATTTCATAGAAAATTAACCAGGCAAAATGAGACGTTGCGTTCATATTGTTGCTCCACAAAACAATTAAAATAACATACTAATAAAAGCAGTATCCACAACCTTCAGTTCCTTCATAAAACCATTTGTGTAGCTGTCAGTGAGACTCATGTCCGGATCTTCTCTTGGACAAACTGCTCCAGATGTCTCACGTTTGAACTCTTTCCACTAAGTCTTCATTTATGTGGATTTAGCAGAGCATCCCTGATCTTTACTGGAGCTTCAATCGTTTTGGAGCTTGTTTCTCTAAAGAATATTGTTGAACCACATCTCTACAGTATGAGTGACTTTAAGTTGTTGAGTTCTCATCATTTTTTGTTATGCTATTATTGATTTTAGTGAATCCAGAGGCCATTGTGAGATGTTTACCATCAAGACAGCAGATTAACAAAAATAGTTGACTTTTTCTTTTCCATCACACCTGTAAAAACATGTCAACATGTTTCCATTCTTATCTTTGATCACCCGAACCAGATGTATGTCATTACATCTCTGTTTCTCTGCCTCATCTACAGTTGACCTTTGTTTGACCTTTGTCTCCATCCATAGAATCCGCTGGATCCCTTTCAGGGTCCCCCGTCAGTGCAGGACCACACACTCACATACGCTCACATCTAGTTTAACTAAAAATGTGTAGGTTTTGATTTACTTGTTTACAGTTAAAAAGTAACAAACAACATTAAAATGAGATAAATGTTCCTTTTATCAAAGATCTGATTGACGACCTCAAATGAATCGTCTGATTCTGTGGTTTGTTTCTGTTTCAGTTTATTTATTTTAGTTCTGCTACAAAAACAACATTGGAGTCACAGACTGTGTTGTGCTAATAATAAGATAAACGATTCTTGGAGGTTTGTGAATCTCCACTGTCAGGATCACAGAATGACGGCGGACAGAGAAACTTCTAGTGAAGATCTGCAGCTAATGTGAGACGAGCAGCACGAGACAGAACGAGACACCTCATTTCACTTTAGAACTTGATCTGTTTGTTAAATAGGAATTGTCTAAATGTTTAAAACACATTTTATAAATAGGTCTACAATAGTGTTATAAATCAACTGTCATTTTAATGCAAATCATCAATACAGTTATTAAAACTAAAAATAATTACTGGTTATAAAAGGAGTTCACAAAAATCTTTTTATAATGTTTAATCATGAGTTATTTCTGTAAATTACTGCCATATATGATTTATTTTTTACTTAAATGAAAGCGATGACACTGCACTGCTCATGTTAGCTTGGGGCTGTAAGCTAGCAGTGAGCATGTAAACCAAAGGATCATAGGAAATAAGTGGAGGCTTACTTCTGTGCAAACAGTCCCGCCCACAACCCAGACGGGAATTTCTGATTAAATCATTACTGCTCTGCAGAAACTATGTCCTAGAGAACAACAAAGGCTTTTTGATTATGGCTAAAAACAGCATAATCACAACTCAAAGACTATTGGGAACACTTTGAAAATAGATTAAAAAAAGACTGGAGCAGGACTTTAAACAAGGTTGAAAAGATAGAAGTGTACATCATTTACTGTTTTAATGGCAAGAGAAAATGTTTTTATTTTGACCTTCTTGTGGTCTTCGTTTGTTATATTAAAGTTATTTAGTGTCTAAGTTGACTTATTCTGGAGTAATATTCCTGCCTTTTTATTATTCATAATTACTGTTTGAAGGTTTTAAAAAAAATGTCATTCTGCTATCTTTTTGGACTTTTTGGAATTTATTAAGATTTTTTTGTGGCTATTTTGTAGTTTAGCTGATATTTCAGCTACATGTTAGCTGTTCGGGCTAATTTAGGCTTTTTCAGTTTCTTTGGCTGTTGTAGAGTTTGGTTAATATTGCAGCTACATGCTAGCTGTTCTGAGCAACCTAAGTTGTTTTATTATTATTATTTTAGGCTAATTTGGCATTTGGGTAATAAGTTATCTGGCTATCAGCCTCACGGTTTTTAACTATCAATATCAGCATCTTCAGCAGCCAAATTGAGCTTACAGCATTCACATTAACATTATTTCAGGTAGTGCTATATATCTAGTTCATAATTATTTTAAAAAGTTACGATTTTACAGTTTAAAAAATGTAGTTTTAGAGTGTTTAATAAATGTTTATCCTGTTCGGTCTACAACCTAAGGTGTGTTTTGCATTTTGGCCCCTTGTGTGATTGAGTTTGACATCATGTTTTAAATAACTGAGCACTGTTTGTGTTTTTGTCCCTATAAGGTGCATGAAATTCCATATTTTGTTCTTTATTAAATTGATAACTGCAGTGCTTTTCTTTTGTTGTCGTCTCCTTTCCATTTGATCAAAAGCATGTATTATTTTTTATTGAGCACCATGATCATGATTGCATTGTATTGAATCTAAAAGAACATCCAGCTCAACTGAGATTCTGTCTCTCTTTCTGTCTATGCTGAAGAGCCATTCCTTTTATGAT
Source organism: Oryzias melastigma (assembly GCF_002922805.2). Lineage (NCBI taxonomy): Eukaryota > Metazoa > Chordata > Actinopteri > Beloniformes > Adrianichthyidae > Oryzias > Oryzias melastigma. The sequence continues at coordinate 9,499,005 of NC_050526.1, read as the reverse complement.
GCTGTTGACCTCTACACTGCTGAGGTTAAATGTGTTGCACTACACCTCCTCTTCCCTCCGCTCCCTTTCCTTTAATATAGAAACATGTGATGAATGAGGAATATTTTCTCTTGACTGTCTTGTGTAGAAAGATGACCAGTGTTGTGGTTGATGACACAACATCACCATGGTAACAGACAGCTTTGACAACTTAATTTATTGCTGAAAAGCAAGATTATTGAAAAAAGTGCTTCTTGATTGTGGCCCCAAAGAAAAGCTAAGCAATGGATGAAGTTGATGACATCAAGAAATCACTTGATTTCCTGGAGGAAGAAGTGAGAGTTGTAAATACCCAGCACAGAGAGATATCAGAATGTCAACAAAATCAACACACTCAAAAAATGACAGAATGACCAGGAGCAGCACTCCAGAGATGATCAATGACTTGATAATCTCCGGATTTAAAGTCAAACCTCAATCATGAGGGCATGCAGTGATCACAGGCATCCTGCTTGACAGTTTTTAAGAGGGGCAGCTCTAAGTTGGATCCAAAACTATTTAACTGAAAGAAAACAATTCAAACGCATTTCAATTATAAATTAAAATATATACAAGGAGATAAAAGTAGATAATTATACTGCTCTATAATATTACCACACTTCACCTACTGTATAGAAATGTGGAATAATAATTACAAGAATTCACAACATCCTCACTTTTTATCCGTCCTAAGAAACTTTTGTTTCCCAGTGTGGATGTCAAGTCTTCTTCTGACCTTTGTTTATGTAACTTGGATGGTTCCAAGCTCCTGATCATTCACATAAGGGGTGCCCAAACTTTTTTGCTCAAAGGGCCAAAATCTAAATGGGATCCTGGTCCATGGGCCAAACACAATATTATTTTGCATGTCATGAAATAAAATTAGAAAATTACCAATTTATTTATTTTGATTCTGTGTTCATTAAGGTAACACACATTAGTAAGAATAAAAAGTAATAAAAAAGTCTTTGAAACCTTTAGCAGCAAGGCCTCACTGGACATTTTCATTGAAAAACAACAAACTTTCTTCCAGTGAAAACAGCAAACTGGGATCCTAATGAGAGACGTGGAGCTGATCTTTTGACTTTATCTGTTTGTCGTTGTCGCTTCATCCTGGGTGAAAAAGGGGCTAAAAGCATCAGAAGTGACCGTGAAAACTATTGGGAGTTTTGAACAGAAAAAAACCTGGGGCTGACTTACTTGGGGGTTGTTTCACCCATGCAAGTAAAGAAAGTTCTAACAGCGCCACCCAGAGGCTGAACGTATTTACAGCCGTAGGGTTTCGAGAATCGATGGGAAACTAAAGACTCCGCAGCTTCCACGACTCATTGCCAGCTTCTTTTATTTGATTTTCTGTAACTCTGTCGTCTCAATTTAAACAATTTGAAGTAGGTGGAAAACGTAAAAGAGAGAACAAATACAATATATTCATGCATATATCCCATTACTACAAAAAACATCTTTACACAAACAAACAAACAAAAAAAGTATATGTAAAGGCTTGGAAAATAGTTTAAAAGTAAAAACAGACACCTCTTACATTTTTTTAAATTGAATTTCCTTACTTTCATTGTAATTTGCAATTCCAACCTGTCCGCTAGGTGGCAGCACAGCGCGCAGTGGAATAGAGGCGCACCCTATGGGCGCACCAGAGGAAGAATAAATCCCTCTGTAAAATGCTTCTAGCATATCAAAACGTTTGCTGTCCTTCTGTTCCAACTAACAGGTTAGTGAGCACTAAATATGAAAAGTAATGAGCAAACATTGTGCCTGAATGTCTCACAGACAACAGGGGTTAATGTAGTTTAAGTTGAAACTTTGTTGTGAGGTAATTTGTGTCGTGTAGTGTTTGAAAGCTAACTCGCTAATGCTAGCGGCCATGTTTATTGGGAATAGAATATACTAGAAACTAGTTTTAAACAGGACAAATGAGCAGGGAACTTTTATATTTCTGTTGATTTTTTTTATGAAACCTTTGCAATCCACAAAAACATCAACCAGTGTTTTTAGGTGATGCCATAATTTTGACTCTTTAAAAATAATTTCTGCTTGAACTCTTCCTCTTCACTGGTCTTTACA
>NC_050526.1:9483280-9495423 GCF_002922805.2 Oryzias melastigma | reverse complement strand
AAAACTTTAATTTGTTGACGGTCCCTAACTACACCCAGAGCGAATGTCTGTCGAATATCCAATATCCAACTAACTTCACCTCGGTCAGCAGTGGGGTCCACTCCAGAGGCAGCAATGTTGGACCCCAGCTACTCCAGAGGGGCGAGAACCACGGCAGCAACCTCACTAGAGCTGCCACAATTTGTCGATAAGTACTACATAGACTAATTTACCAGTCGAAGAATTGTTTTTTTGTTTGTTTTTTCTTGTTTTTATCTCAAAACTTTCTAATGCTGGTCTGCTACTCTCTTTGACACACATGCACAGTAATGCTAATCCAGTCAGTAGTGATGTCAGGAAGTTCTGGGACCATAACTATACGCCAACAGAGCTTGAAAGTGTGGGAAACATAAGAAAAATAAAAGGAAAAGTGCTCAATCCAGTATCTGCAAGGTAGAACTTGTATTCCATGGCAGAACTACGATGATGCACGAGTATGATCACGCTGAAGAGTGAGCTTCGTCAAGCTAAGCTAAGCTAACGTTAGCACAAACATAGCAAGCTCTCCCGCAGCAGTTTCACAGGTTAAAATGGATCGTGTACGTTTGTCATTAATGCGCTGTCATCATTTGCTACTAGTTTGACTTGAAGAGAAAAAAAAATACCTCTGAAATCATCGTTTGAGGTGTTAATCTGGATTAAAGTGCTGGAGAAGTGCCAAAAAGTTTTGTTCTTTTTTATCTTAAAATGGTGTTTTTTAACAACTATTAAACTATTTTTAGCTTTTCTGAATCAATGTACTGAAACCTGGCAACAACTCACAGCTTTTACCCTAAGTAACTGTAGGTTTGCCTAAAACATTAACAGTAAACTCTTAAAGCAGTGGGGTCAAACTCAATCACACAAGGGGCCAAAATCCAAAACATACCTTAGGTCGTGAGCCGAACAGGATAAACATTTATTGAACACTCTGAAACTACATTTTTAAAACTTTAAAACAGTAACTTTTTAACATAATTATGAACTAGATATATAGCATTACCTGTGATAATGCTAGTGTGAATTCTATAAGCTGAAATTGACTCCTGAAGATGTTAGTGCTAGCTGAAGATGCTGAAATTGATAGCTGAAAATGCAGAAGCTGATAGCCAGCTAAAATATTAGTTAAATGCCAAATTAGCCAAAAAAAAAAAAAAACCTGGGTTAGCCAAAAAAGCTATGCAGCTGAAAAATAGCTAAGCTTCGAAATATCCTAAAAAAAACTGAAAGGAAAGCCTAAATTAGCCAAAACAGCTAGCAGGTAGCTGAAATATTAGCTAAACTCCAAAGTAGATTTAAAAAAATCTTAGTAAATACTAGAGCTGTCAGGAGATTAAAATTTTTAATCGCATTTTGTCCAGAGTTAACTTGCGATTAATCGCAAATTTACATGGCCTTTTTTTAAGGAAAAAAATGTGTGCTTCGTGGAATTTAGCAGTTCTACATTAATTATGAAAACAAGAATGACAAAATTAATAGTTTTCATCAGAAATACTTTATTTTGTAACATTGTATTGAGATAAACTTTCTTAACAATAAAAGGCTGTAACATAAAATGCCTAACAAAAGCCCAAGTCCAAGTGAAGGGCATTTTAAATTCAAAACTTCAATCAACGTTCAGTAAAATAAAATAAAAAACATCCAAAATAAAATTTCCATAACACTTTCATGTTCATTTTTTGTCAGGACCAAATCTTTTCCTCCTCTGCTGAACTACAGTAATAAATGAAATAGAGATTTATCATTTCCAATGAACTTTTGTTTTTTTAAAACCTTAAAGACTGAGAAAAGCGGGATACACTGTGGATAGTTTGACAGTCTGTTACTGCCGCCGCGTTCTCTGGCTGCAGCTCGATGCAGCGACGTGTCCAGCGGAGCTCACGCCATGAATATGCCGGCAGACAGGCCGCTATGCTGGGGCTGGATCACGCTTAAATCGACGGGGATCGACGGGGGTCCGCAGCTCTCGGGAAGCTGCGCTGGACGCGAGCCGGTACCACCAGACGTGGTACTGGACGCGAACTGGAGCTGGGTTAGGGTGCAGGAGGTCTCCAGGTCCTAGCGCCGGCCGGTTTTAGCTCGGAGGTTGGAGAGCCGCCGGTGATCTAGTGAGAGCAGCCGGCAAGTTAAAGGGCGGGACGCGCGCGGTATGGAAAGGCACGTATGAGAAAGTCCGCGATTAATGCGTCAAAAAGATTGTCGGCGTCAAGCACATGTCAGATTAATGCGTTTTTAACGCGACAAATCTGACAGCCCTAGTAAATACCAAAACAGTCCAAAAAGCTAACAGAATGTCAAATTTTAAAACCAGAAGCTTTTAACATAATGAATAATAAAAAGTCAGGAATACTATTTCAGAAAAGGTCAACTTAAACCTTAAATAACTTTCAATGTTTTACTCTCCATAAAAATATATTTTGTCAAAATTATACAAGTTAGAAATAAGCACAAGATAACATCGGGCCATTAAGAACAATAAAATATAATGATCTGGAGGGCCGGATCCTGCCCCCGGGCCTTGACTTTGACACATGTGTCTTAAAGGTCCAATCTGAACTCTTCCCTACTCCCTTCACCTCAATAGACCCTTTGCACTAGACGTCACACATCGATGGATGTGGGATGAGTTGTTTCCGGCTTGTTTTGTTTATAATGTGAAAACTGACAGCTGACAGCTGTTAAGCAATTTTACATGAATAATAAAGGGTAACCTGACCAATTGTAATTGAAATTTGAACAATATTTATTGTGTAAATGTCCTACCTGGTTGTATTCGTTTCCTCCTCTTGGATCATTCACAAATCAGAGCACAAATGTCAGTAAACCTGCCTGCAGGAAGCAGCAGCAACTCAGTTGCTTCCTCAAATTCCTCTGGAAACGAGTCGTAGATTATTTCTCTCTGACAATCCAGTTATAATTAGACGAAGGATACAAGTACTTCACTGAATACTGCTTGTTTAATTGTGAAGGTGATTTGATTTGTTTATTTTATTCCATTCATGAAGAGAGAATTACATTAACATGTCCGTTACCCATCAACAGACTGCATATCTTCGTGACAGGAAAGGAGCAGTGAGAAAAATACAATTCTCATTTCAATTCTGCCCCTATTTTACACCTTAAAAAGAAAAAAGAAACAAAGATGGCTTTTAGCGCCTCTCCCCACATACTAACTACACGTTACATATTCCTCAAGTTTTGTCTTTACAAATATTTTTTTAAATAATATTTTATTAGCACAACTTTTCAAAATGTCCTGTTCAGCATTCCAAACTTTTACCCCAACAAAAGAAAAACATGTCTGCCTTAAAGCAGTGCGAGCAACTGGAAACTTAAAATCATATTTCCTCCTGTGATTTTCATCTTCTGCGTTGAAAACAAATAGTTTTTGCAGACTCTCTGGCATCTCTCTGTTTTTAACTTTAAGCATCCCTAATAATAATTATGATTTTATTCTTTTAATCTGTTCTGATGCTAATGCTAACACTAGCATTAGCTTTGTCTATGAGACCTGGAGCTGCAGAAGATCTTTTCACCAGGTAAAAGTTGCATACATTTCTGTGCTCACATAATCCTGTAAACAGATCAAAAGTCAGACAATTCCAGCGTGTCTGACATTAAAGTCAAACTTATTCCTATTGTAATGTTTTCTACTGTTTGCTTCGGCTGTGGTTCTAACATCACTCCTCCTTGTTTTTGTTCACAACTGTCTGATCTCCAGGAAAAAAGGTAAAAAAATAATAAAATTAATTGAAAACTGTTGCCAAAGATATGAAAGTGACTATGTGCACGTAATGTTATAAAATACGTTCACCCAATTATCCATCCATCCATCCATTTTCTTGACCGCTCCTCCCCTTTCAGGGTCGCGGGGTGCTGGAGCCTATCCCGGCCGCTGATGGGCGAAGGCGGGGCACACCCCGGACAGGTCACCAGTCTGTCGCAGGGCCCCAATCACACACCCATTCACTCTCACATTCACACCTAGGGGCAATTTAGAGTCACCAATTAACCTATGAAGCATGTTTTTGGACGGTGGGAGGAAGCCGGAGTCCCCGGTGAAAACCCACGCATGCACGGGGAGAACATGCAAACTCCACACAGAAAGGTCCCAGCAGGGAGTCGAACCGGGGCCTTCTCGCTGTGAGGCAAGAGCGCTAACCACTGCGCCACCGTGCAGCCCTCACCCAATTATTATTATTTATTTATTTTTTTTACTTGGCCACTGTTATTCATTTAAACTACATGGCTCGATAACTGCTCTGAACGTTTTCTCTAAACCAAACTATTCCTGTTTTTACAATTATCCCCTAAAATATACAGATAAGCAATTAAATTTATCCTGGGAAAAGATTAAAATGTGTACGGGCAATGCAGCAATGTGTGTCTTTGCTGAAGGTATTAAATGTGGAAAACGTGAATTTTTATCGCATTTTGTGCTGATCGCACTTAAAATACGTGGAAATAACATCAACCAAAATAGAACCTGTTAGAATAGTATCTGCTTAAATGAAAGGTTGATATTTTCAATATAACCTCAAATATTGAAGGATTATTCAAACTTGTATTTAGATATGAGAATGATCTAAGACAGGAAATAAAAATACAGTTTGATAGGACATTCAAAAAATAAATACTGTACATTTTTCTGTTGAAATTGGAAAGGGTACCTTTTATTATTTACATAAAAATGTGTCAAACAGAGTTCAGCTGTCAGCTTTGCCGTTCTAAATGCGAACGCCGGAAGTAGCTTTTCCCTTTGTCTCCCATGATGCCATTTTGTCTGACGTCACCATGAAAAGGGTCTATTTGAAGTGGCAGTTTAAGTGGAAGTACCATATGTGGTCGGCCAGAAAGATCGGCTCGGGGGCTTGCGACTTGATGACGTGCAGGACTGCGATTCATCCAGACCATTAGACCACCATCATGTTACATCAGAAATGACACGCATGTGCCATTACAATTACAATTCCGAACTGATGAGGTCCAAACAAGTACGCAAAGAATCACAAAAGGGGGCGCAATATTTACAATCAGCCGCAAGAACATTGACAACAAAATAATCCGATTGAGGGGAATCATCACAGGATAGCAATCGCATTTTAATAGAGAGAAATTGGGTGGAAAGCCTGAACTTTGTGCTAAAGTGGGAGCTAGCAAGTAGCATGCTAGTTTGTCGTTGGTCGCACATTAAAAAAAAAAAAAAAAAAAAAGAAAGTGACTATTCACATGTAAATTTTTCAAAATACACTCTGCCAGTGTTGAACTTCTTTTTGGTCACACGGACCGGAGGAAGTCCTGCTAGAATATGCAGCGCTCACTTTTTGCTCAGTGACTGAGGAGAGCAGCCATCAGTGAAGGAGCTATTGATGACAAAACAATGAAAAATAGCCCGAGCAGATCTTGATACTAAGTCGTTTGTCTAAGTGGCATTACTGTAGTGTGAAGTCATCACTAGTCGAAAGCCCCCGAGCCGATCTTGCAAGCTGAACACATGTGGTACCTACACCCGGTTGTGTCCAAATTACCCCAAACCCCTAAATACTAAAAAAACGATATAGTGCGGGGCTATATAGTGATGCTCGCTACTTTTCTTTCGTTTTTCTAAACAACGGATATGACGTCACCGATCTCTCGAAGTGAAAACCAAATAAAAACTAGCATTTCACAACGTTTATTTATGACTCCACTGTGTTCTGATGGTGAAAATGTAGATTGTTTATTCAAAAATTACATTTAATCACGTTTTTTGTTAGAAAGTGTTCTACAGCAATGCATTGTGGTCTATATCCGCTAATCTAGTGAGCATTGATCCATGCTAGCTTTTCGCAAAGACTCCTTGGAAATTTCTAGTGCACTCAATTTTGGAATTAGTAGATTCAGACAGCACTACAAAATGGCGAAAGCACTATATGGTGATTAAGGGGGGGGGGGATTTGGACACAACCTAAGTTGTTTGTCGAAGTGATCTTACTGTGGTTTGATGTCACCACTAATGAATCCCCTCAACCCCTAACTACTAAAAAACGATATAGTGCGCTGGATTTTAGAGGTAATTCGGACACAATGCTCACTACTTCTTTTTAGTTTTTCTTAACGCCGGATATGACGTCACCGGTTTCACGAAGGGAACATCGAATAATAACGAACATTTCTCAGCGATTATTTATGACTCCACTGTGTTCTGATGGTGTAAATTTGGATGGTTTATCCAAATATTGCATTTAAACACGGTTTTTCTGTTCTAAATTGTTTAACCGCAATGCATTATGGTCTATACCCGTTATTCTAGTGAGCATCGATGTACGCTTGTTTTTCGCAAAGACTTCTGGGAAATTTATAGCGCACTCGATTTGAAATTAGTAGATTTGGACAGCAATAGAAAATTGCGAACGCAATATAGTGATTAGAGGGGGAATTTGGACAAATTTTTTAAATTTCACCAACACAGAGGTCCAAAGTCCACCCCCGCGAGGGTAAACCGCGTCGCGCTGAGAAGCTCTTTTCTTCACGTGGATGCGCTCTGAACCACAGAAGTTTACATTAAAATGTAAGTAATGACTTTTTGTTCTAGCATGACCTTTTTAAAGTTATGAAGCCGCTGTTGTTATGTATATTCAAGCACTGTTAGCTCCGAGCTAAAGCTAGCGGACCTGCTATTATTGATGACGTCATCGACAAAAGTGACATCCAAAATATTAGACACTATTTTTGGATAACCCTCTGTTTGGAGAGGTAAATGAAGGGGTGAGATAAGGGAAGAATTTGGATTGGGCCGAAGTGTCCCGTTTCAGGATATGTTTGAAACTTTAGGTTTACGAGTTTCCTCTAGTTCTACAGTAAAAACAGCAGCTTTGGAGGGTTGGTTCCGGTGCTCTTGAGCCCAGCAGGGTGCTGTTAACAGAGCCGTGCCGAGCTGTGCCAGCATTCCTGGCCCGGACAATCGTGAGTGCGAAGGGAGGGGCAGACAGCAGCAGAGTCCGGTCTGCAGAGGCTCTCTGCCCCCCCCCCTCCTGCTGCTGCTCTCTCTCAGAAGCCTCGCGCTGCTTCCGCGCGCCTCTCTTACTGCAAAGTCCACGGAGGTTCCGAAGGAGGAGGCTTTTTTTAGGCGGCCAGAAGACTTGGAAAGCGGGAAGATTGCCTGGTGCAGCTGCATCGGAGAGAAGGCTCGGGAGGAGGTCAGACTGCGGGACGCGATGAGCGAGAAGGACACGGCGACCGACAAGATCCTAACAGGTGAAGGAGTCGGGGAGTTTTTAGGATATCTGTTGTGGAGACTAATGCGCGCGCACGCGGCAGTTTGTCCTGCTGAGGTTGAAGAGGGTTTGTGTTCGCGCGCACGGAAATTCTTGCGCTACGAGACGTTTTTATGTTATTAGCAGAGTGGGATAACTCCGCGTGAAGACCGTCCACATCTGTTCTCCGCAGGGCGCACGCGCCACATCGGATAGGACTCTTTAAGGACGCCGCCGCCGCGTGCTGGACCGCGCCTTTGATCCAGCGCGCGGCGGCTTGTCTTTAACGCCATCAGCTTCAACAACATGAGTGTTTCAGAGTAGGGGGGGTCCTCTCGGAGCGCGAGGCCGCTTTCAGTGGTCTGACGGAGCAGAGACTCCCCCCACCCGGCCCTTCATAACGGCGCAGTTAGGTCACGTGGTTCACCCGTCCCACCGGAGTTTGATTCAATGCAGCAAAACTGCAGCACGTGCGCAGGTACGCGCGTGCTCATCACTGTCTGCTGTTTCGTTTACCATGAAGAAAACTTAAGATGATCAAGAAACTGCTCATATGTATTAACTTTCAAATATTTTTATATCAGCAGAAAAACTTATTTAAATAGTTTGGCTCAAAATAGATGAGATACAGATGTGAGTTTGGTAGTTGACCATTAATCACCTGATAAAACATGCAGGTCCCTTAAGGATGCTCAGCATACTCCATTACTGTAAGGTGTCTGAATTCTGTCCTCTGAAGGAGGTCAAGCTGGCGTAGAGTCTGGACTGGAGGGTCCCGCCTGCCTCCTCAGGGGAGATGCAGGGACTGACATCACTGGAGGCTTGGCAACAGCCCAGTGTTATGTAATGCTGCTCCAAATGCCTTAAAGCCTGCAGCCTGACTGCTCTCCTTCAAAAGAAAACTTTGAGGGATTGAAAAGATTCATGAAGATTTTCCTGTGTCATTGCCTGTTTGGAAAAAAGGCACATTTACATGGTTTTGTCTTTTGAGAGAGACCAGAATGGATGGAAGTGATGTCACACTAGAAAGATGTTGTCAATTTTCCTTAATGCGTGGCTTTTTATCATAACTTTTGTTTTGTTTTCTTGTTCTTTGTGTTATTTTGATTAAAATGAAATATATACAGTTTTAAAGTGAGAAGCAACATTTGACACATTAAAAGTTGTTTTGATAAGTCTGCATTCATCGCATCACATTTTTAATGAGTTCCTGTTGCATCGCTGCTCCACGTTTTTCTGCTAATGACTGGCTACGATGGCCATTTTGGTCCAGGTATTTTTTCTTCCTGAGCGGATCATATTCAGACTGAGGACTCTCAGAGCAAACTGAAGTTCAGTCTAATTGGAATGAACAGACACCACCTGGAAAGATGGATCTGATAGCGGTTCCTGGTCGCGGACTAAGGTTCACTTGCTTGTTTTCATACTGAAATTTTGTTCCGGATTAAGGGCTGTCATGATTAGTCGACTAATTGACTATTAAAATAGTCGACAACTAATTTAATAGTCGATTAGTCGTTACTTTATATTTTATGGAGTCAGAGTGTAGTAAAGTTGAAAGTTATAATGGCATTGCGCTAGCTTTTTTGGAGTATTTTGGCATTTAGGGTTTTTTAGGCTATTTTGGAGTTTAGCTAATATTTCCGCTACATGCTAGCTTTTTGGCTAATTTATGATTTTTAGGCTATTTTGGAGTTTAGCTAATATTTTAGCTGCATTCTAGCTGTTTTGGCTAACTTGGGCTTTTTTCAGTTTGGTAGTCTAATTTGGCATTTAACTAATATTTTAGCTGGCTATCAGCTTCAGCGATTTCAGCTATTAGCTTCAGCCTTTTTCAGCTATCAATTTCAGAATCTTCAGCGGCCAAATTCAGCTTACAGCATTCACACTAGCATATATATCTAGTTTTTAGTTAGTTTAAAGGTAATGATGGTTAAGATGTGTGCTTTACATCCAATTTGCACAGTACCTGATTAGTCGACTGATCGGAAAAAATAATCTGTGATTAGTCGACTATCAAAATAACCGTGTGGGGCAGCACTATCCGGATTATCGGGGGAAACAAACTTAGCTTCACTTTAAACAGACCAAATGTGTCCAGTCTGAATACACCTTAAGACATTTGGTCTTCTTAAAAGTTACATCTAGAGTCTATTGCTCCGCCCCTTTTTACAATGTTGTTATTGATTGGAGGCAAGTTCAGGGGAGGTGCCAGCAGGTCAGTTTGGTTTAGAAACAGTTAAGTTTAGAGTGGGCAGCAGCTGAAGGGAAGGCCCTCTAAAGATGCTTTTGGCACTAATTTGAGATTTTGATCTCTCCTATGCGACAAAAATGCAGCATCACTCTGCTGATGTCCCGCTTTAATGCTCCCACCTCCTCTCTGCTGCAAGGAGAAATCCTGCAGTCATTCAGCCTGCAAAATGTTCACACTGATGCTGCTGTCTGACACTGGCTCTATTATTTGTGGGAGACTGTGTGTGTCACAGCATTTACTCTGCAAAGAAAAGTAGAGACAATTTGCTTGAGTCAAGGATTGTGGTTAAACCACACAAGTTAGCATGAATGAAAATCCATTTTGAAACAGTACTTTACACTTTGCTCTGTAATGTAGCTGTTTTCACAGAAACTGCAGTAGATTCTCCTCTATTCATGTTTTCTGAACCCACTTGGTAAACATGTGTTTAAGTTTTAACCAGTTGAAATCTAAATGTGAAGTTAGCATCTACTCACTAAACTAAACTAGAGCTCTTATTTAGTCTGGCTATTACTCATAACAAGGTGGGCCAGAGCAGTTTCCTTTGTTTCTCACACACCTCATTCAGTAGGTAAGGTTGAGCACAGCATTTGCTGAATTATTATCCACTGATTTATATAAATATGAACATGTCTACACGTTCTTCAAAAAAAATTAACTGAAAAGAAAGTAAATGCAGCTTGAAAGCGTCAATGTTGATCAAGATTTAGTCAGTCGACTGTTCTGAAGCTTTCAGATCAACTTGGTGTCAAGAAGAAAGACAAGATTAACTGTCTCAGACTTTGACTGGGGAGATATCCACCATTATCTCTGATCGTTAAACGTGTATCAACAAACAAACAAATTCTTTAATTTTTTAACAATAAAATTATGTGTATTTACTCTGTATGAAGCAATAAAGTGAACAGAAAAGACGATGAACTATTTTAAATTAAGATCAACATTGACATTGATGGTAAAATGTGATGGAGATCCTGTCATGTCCATCATAGAAACATTTGAAGGACAGATATTTTTTTCTACTGTCTAGCTGTTGTGATAAACCGTCCACCTAGGTCTAAAAGTGTCTGTTGTTGTGGTTACCAACAAATGTTTGGCAAGAGCATTAATATAAAACATTCAGGTTATATGTGACAGAGCTTCTTTTTTTAGGTTTCCATTATCAATTTTTAATGGAGACCCTGCAGCCAATCAGAATTGAGAATTTACCTAGACTGCTGTGTAATTATTGTTTAACAAAAAGTGATGTGTCCACGCCATGTCTGTCTCTGCGGTCAGATGGCACAGCGGTCAGTGGACCAAAAGAAACACGAAACTACGGATATATAGCAACCTGGTAGTACTGATAATTAAATGCTCTCACTGGCTCTTACTACCAGCATCAGTTAGTAAACCTTACTAACTCCTTTATGAAGAAAGAAGATGGAATTAGCATCAAGACCCACCTGTTCCACTCTTCTTCTAGTCAAAGTCATTCATCATCTAGTCAGAGCACATCACATTTCTTAACAGGAATCTTTCCAACAGGACAATCAAATCCAAAAATGTTAAGAAACATTAAAAGCAAGTCAGACAACCATGAAAAGCAATCAGAGCCTTTATGTTTGATCTGACAGAGACAGAAGTGGACTGATAAAGTCGCTGGAGGGAGCAAAGACATGCGATATCTGCTTTCCTGATCGATTAGAACATTCTATTTATTTTTAATGTTTGTCAATGATGACTGTGGAATCTGGGTGTTTTTTGTTAGAAAATTGGAAAAGTAGATGCAGAAAAAACATAAAATGGGATTTAAATGTTAAACAGGATTGTGGCCGCTGCTCTCCCACATCTTCCCTGTGCTTTTCTTCCTTTTTAGCGCCCTGCTGTTGTTCTCTGGGGCCCTCGGTGTGTCCTGCTGGGGTCTGACATGCAGAACTTTCAGGTTTCACAACCAAATTGATTTCTTTTGCAATACAAGTACCCCCAACCTTATTCAACATAAACAGTAATTAGAGTCCAGTCAAGCATTGAACTGATCACACCTATTCTATTTATGTCAGAAGAAAAATCTAATTAGAAAAACTCCAAAACACTAAATAAACATATAAAAGACTTTTGGTTGTGAAAAAGAGATCAGATAGGACAAAAAGTTTCATTTATTTTATAAACCCCTGTATAATAAGGAATTTTGGGAGAAAAAGTACAATGAGAAGAATTATAAAAAATGCCAAAAATATCCTGGGGGTTGACCGTAACCCACATTTGACAACTTTGAACATGTCATTCTTTAACACAAGATTTGTTTTTTCATATTTTAAGATGATATCGATCACTTACACACGTTTGTTGTCAGTCTTGTGTTTCATAAGTTGAACTTCTGCTAACTTCACTTCATTATTCAGCTTTATTTGGCTCATTTTATGTTGCTTATGTGATTTTACAAGTGTTGAAGTTTAGGAAGCTCAAGTGAATAACTGATGATTCACATCATGTCTAGGGTTGGAATTTGTTTTTTAAACAAGCAATGTTTGCTGAAAATTACTGCTGCTTGCTCTGAAAGCTGTAAAACAGGGGTCCCCAACTGGCGGACCGCGGTCCGGGTCCGGACCCCGAGACCCTTTTATCCGGACCGCCAAACATTTTTAATAAAAAAG
>NC_050526.1:9472005-9482033 GCF_002922805.2 Oryzias melastigma | reverse complement strand
AAAACAAAGTTAACATTTGCACAAGAAAATGGATTAATTATGAATGCTTTTTGAGGTACATTCATGTTACCTGTTGCACTTTAAGTGAAAGACAGCAGAATGTTACAGTTTGTGAAAGAGTACACATGTTGCACTATAAGGAGGCAAGTTTATGTGCAATCTTTTTTTTTTTACTTTACAATGCATGTACATGTATGTATTTTTGTACAAAAAAGGAATGAGATAAATACTTGTTGAGACAATAAGCTAAAAGAGTTCTTTGCAAATGTAACTACACATTGTAATTAAATAAACGGACAGAAAATTGAAATATTGACTGAATGTTTTTGCATGTTTGGACCCTGGTCTACCAAGCTGACAGAGTTACTGGACCTCTCGCCAAATTAGTTGGAGACCCCTGCTGTAAAAGATTAGAGAGGTCTGTATTTTGTCATAGTTACCTTTTACATAGCAAAATTTTAAATAATTAATTTGTATAATGGTGCAGAAAGTATTTGATCAATTACAAAAGTTACGTAGTTAATACTTTGTATTGCAGTTCTGGTTCTGATCACAAAAGTCAATCATTTCCTGCAGATTTTCATCAGATTTGAACACACTGTTGCTGGTATTTCGGTCCATTCTTCCATACAGATCTCCTCTAGAGACGGATTAAGCGATTTTTGGGAAAATGTTGTTGATGGTTTTACAGAGAAGCTGTGTATCCAGCAATTCTACATGCTCAACTTTTGATGAGGCATTCTGTGGGACCTCTTGTGGTGTCTGTCGTTGAGTGCCCAAATCAGCCAGTTCCTACCAGGAATTTGAAAAAAGCCTTTCCATTGCTGTTTAGTGAATTGTCAGCCCCGATATTAAAGTTAATTCATTTTTTCAGAAGTTATGTCTGTGAGCGGAACTTCAGTCTCAGTTTTTGAATGGAAAAAAGCTCTCGCTAGTTTTACTCTGAAAACAGGAAGCTTCACCGTCACGATGATATGTTTACTTCAGTGGCAGTACCGCGGCTCTTTCGGCTTTGTTTTAGTTCGTAAACTTAAAATCCAACATAAATCTGCATTTCAGAGCAAAAATACATCGTCATCAGATGATACTTTGATCATATTTTACTACCATTTACTACATTTATAAGGATTGCGAATCAGCGATCTTGGACGTCGCGAATATTCAGGAGCAAATCGCGAATACCCGAGCACCCGGAGACTCGTTACAGCACTACGGATAAACATAAAGGCCCACATTCATAACAGAGTTCTATAATAATGATAAACTACTAAATTTATATAGTATATAAAAGTTAATAAAAATGTGCAGTTTGAAAAAGCTTAAATTTGGGACAGCAAGTGAAATGGGTGTAGCCTAAGTCTCTCTGCTCCACTCCATTCTGATCCATCTACCTACAGACAAATAGATCTATGAATGTTTTTGTTTTCCTGGTGTGAGCTGGAATCTGGATCAAACTATACGTCTGGATAATAACGACATTGATTACTGTTTTTGTTGCACTGCAATGTTAGCTTGGGGGTGTGAGGGGCTGTAGTAAGCTAACAAGAGAGCGAGTAAACAAAGATTTGATTAGATATCAGTGTGGGGTTACTTCACACAAACAGTCCCACCCACAACTCTAACGAACTCCTGTCGCTCTGCAGAAACTATGTCCTTGAAAACAACAAGTTTTTAGATTTTGCCTAAAAAACAGCAGAATCATAACTAAAAAACAAATTTAAAACGCTTTGAAAACAGATCAAATATAGTTGGAATAGGAGTTTAAAATGCTTCACAGAGCTAGAACTTAAACAAAAAAAAATTAAAAACTTCTTGTGATTAGAAAAAAGCCATTTATTTTGATTTTTGAAATTTACTTTTGTTTTTTTAAACATTTCTTGTCTTTTTTGGGGGGGGTGTTTTTTATTTGTGGAATTTTGTTTTTAGATTTCTAAAACTTAGTTTTTTATTTTTATTATTTATCTTGCTTTTTTAACTGTCATTGAGATCTTTATAAGGTTTTGCGTTGATGAATGTGTTAATTTGATCTAACCTTCAGGGCCACCGTAGTTTACCCTAAAACATCAATAGTGTCGCAGTGACACCTGAATAAATGTTTTTTTAGCTGGCCATAAATCCTCTACTGTCCACACGATCACCGTGAATCAGCTGATTCTGACGCGGGAAAAGGTGTTTTTTTTTTTTCCTTTTTTTCTCTTATATACACAATATTAAGAGGCTCATAATGAGAGTGCTGCGGCACAAAGCTGCTTTTCTCTGCGACAGTGTCCGGAGATAAATGTGGATTACACACTTCATAACTGCACAGAGCTGCTATCAGCACGAGACTTGTTTACCCCGCTTCAGAATCCGCTGGAATTACACTCATCGCGTTAATGGTTGAAAAGCTATGGAAGACGAAAGAATGTACCCTAAACACTGTAGCTAAAGCTCCGGTGTTGAAGGATTTGAATAGACTGTTTTCATTCGCTCCACCTGTCGTCAGCATCGGGCGCGTGTGCACAGGGAGCGTGCGCACAGACCCAAACTGAACAAAAGTGTCCGCTTGATTGCGTGGCCAGTGTGGAAGCACCTTCAGATGTATATTCTAATAAAATAATCATTCTTATTGGAGGTTGTTGCACCTGCACACACATACGGAAAGGAGACTTTTGGAGTCACAGAGATTGTTTTGTCCTCACAGAAGAGTAGGTGCGGTGATGCGACCAATAATTTTTTTAGGCGCACCAATGAAAAATCTAGTCGCAAATGCGACCAAATTGGTCTCACTCTAGAGCTCTGTAAATGCAAGTTTATTTTCAAAATTGTAATGTTTCCAATATGCAAATTTAATTTTTAAATCCAATATGCACAATTTCATAGTCAATGGAAATGCAACTATTGTCATGCTGGCCATTGACCAATTCCCTTGTGTGGTTCTCTGTTGTCTCCCACCAGGTGAATCTTTTATGGAGCTTCAGGTGGAGGGAGATTATCAGTGATCTTGTATTTCTCCCATTTTCTAATCATTGTTTCAATAGTTGATCTCTTCTCACCAATCTCGTTGCTTAATGTAGATTGGTTATTAGAGTTATAAATTGACCAATCAGATGGCTCAATAAGCGTTTGTGGGTCTGACGTCGAACGTCTGGGGGGTTTGATTGACAGATGACGGGTAGCCAATGGGAGCAGACTTCATCAATGGGTCCGTGAAGACCTTTTAACACCTACTTTACAATTCAACAATGTAATGTTCATTGTCCTGCTGTTGTTTTCCTCAAGGGAATGTACCGATGCAGCAGTTTGAAACAACAAGAGGAGCATGCTGTCGACATTTTTAGATGAGGATTTACTCTGTAGAAATAGATTTCACTCTGAGGTTATGTGCTTTGGACTTTTTTGTTTGATTAACGTTCGTTTTTCTTTATTTCACTGTTTTGATTGTAGCTTATAAATTATAAGTTGCATATGCGCATAAAATCACCAACCAAAGTTTCATCTTCGCCGCAATTTTCCAGCTTCAGCCTGAATTAGACGCAGCCATCTGAGGAGCGCGAGACAAACTTGAAACCTGGTCGTGTTTTCAAACAGAAAAAAGATCCCGCTGTTCACTTGTTAGGATGGTTATTTATTTTAAATACCGCTGAACGCGCTTCTCACGTGCATCTGATCAGACTCTAACCTGGCCGCTGCGGCCTGCGCGCGAGGGTATGGCGTCACCCAAATGCTCCTTTTGCTCGACAAAAAGGAATAAATGTAAGTAAATCCCAAAGGACCGCTGAGAGAATCAAATGTTGGAATGGTTCTCCCTCAAAGGCTTGAACAAAGACTTGTGCAATTCTCCTGAGGCGCCGTTATTAAAGTAGAAGCTGTTTACATCCGCGGTCCCGTGGTAAAGGCGTGGAAAGAGGCAGACTGTTGCAATAATCTCACTCCTGATTGGCGACAGTACTTCCTGTAGATTCCATGACTCAGCTATGACTCAGACCAATCGCTGAAGATGGGTTGCGAATGGCGGTATCCGTTTCAGGAATTGACGGTGAAAGCGGCGGCCTCCTTTCGCAAGGAGAGGAAGTAATGCATTTCCTATAGGGGACCTCATTGCTCACTCAGTCCATTCTTATATACAGTCTATGGTGTAAAACTAAATTAACAATAAAAGTAACACTTTTATTGCTCCGACTTCAGCTGCTACCAATACAGCTGGGCTGTCAACAAAGTGAGCATGGATGTGATGGAGAGAGTGAGTCCAGCTCAGATAATCTTTGACAGTCTTCATCTGTTGTTATCAGCTGTCTGGGCTGAAAGCCTGTCAAACTAACAGTTGAAAGACGAGAAGGAAGCTGGTGAAAATCAACCGTCAATCACCAACACTTTCCACCTAATCAGACCACTAAGTGTTTACTTCCCCCTGGCTTCTTTCAGCAGGTTTCCCCAATAACCTCTATCATCACACCTATCCACACCTATCCACCTGATGTGTGCGGTTTTGAGAAGAGCTTATGCAAAACCTCAATGAACAGGACCACCACCAATTATACTTTAACATAAATCTTTGAAATGGTAAGTATTAGTGTCCTGCCACAGATAGAGCTAATGCACATGTGTCAAAGTCAAGGCCCGGAAACCGGATCCATCCCGCCGGGTAATTCTATCCGGTCCTCCAGATCATTTTATTTTATTGTTATTAATGACCCGATGTTATCTTGTGCTTATTTCTAACTAGTATAAATTTGACAAAAAATTTTTTTATGGATGGTAAAATATTGAAAGTTATTCAAGGTTTAAGTTGATTTATCCTGGAATAATATTCCTGCCTTTTTATTATTCATAATTATGTTAAAAAGTTACGTTTTTTTAAGTTTTAAAAAATGGGCATTCTGCTAGCTTTTTGGACTGTTTTGTCATTTACTAAGATTCTTTTGGGCTATTTTGGAGTTTAGCTAATATTCAGCTACATGCTAGCTGTTTTGGCTAATTTAGGCTTTTTTCAGCTTTTTAGGCTATTTTGAAGTTTAGTTTTTTTGCAGCTATATGGTAGTAAGTTTTTTTGTTTATCTGTTTTTTTAGACTAATTTGGCATTTAGCTAATATTTTAGTGGCTATGAGCTTCAGCGTTTTTTAGCTATCAATTTTAGCATCTTCAGCGGCCAAATTCATTCACACTAGCGTTATTGCAGGTAATGCTATACATCTAGTTCATAATTATGTTAAAAAGTTATGGTTTTAAATTTTTAAAAATGAGTGTACAATAAATGTTTATCCTGTTTAGCCCGCGACCTAATATGTGTTTTGGATTTTGTCCCCATGTGTGATTGAGTTTGACACTCGTGAGCTAATGGAACACACCCCGCTAACGTTAGAGCAGCGTTACAGTCTGCAGCTCATCAATGCTGGGTATTAATTCAAAATATTCAAAACTGAAGCATATTGGTTATCTTATAACAAATATAGATAGAAACAAGCACAAAAAGAGGAAACACAACATATTAGTGCACACAGTTTAAAAAAAGCTCAGGCAGTACTTAATGTTTCTGACTATCACCTAACTCAAGCATTTACTAATCCGCTCATATTTACAGTGATTTCCTTGGATATCAAAATTTGGTATTGAAGGAAAAATACATGAAAGTATCAAGCTAATTCAGTTGGTGCTTTAAAGGTATCAAATTCTACTCCCAGCCCTACAGCTTAGGGGGAAATATTCCTCTTTTGAGTAAGTTTAGGCCAAAAATATTTCAGCCTTGAAGTGATTCTTTCCTCTTCTATTAATAGAAATTCTGAGAGCTCTTGGCTGCAGCAAGTTGGAAAAATTATCTGTGGATAATCTAAGGGGAAAGCTCTCCTGCACACTGGCTTTGGATAACTTTGCTTTAAACCCAACTGTGTTCTGTTTCATGGTTGGATTGGAGCCTTTAAAAATGCAAGGAACTCAACTGGCAGATCAAACTGTTTTTTCAGCAAACTTAACTCAATCAGTTCTTCAAAAAGAAAGCTGCATTTCCTTTGTAAATAACTGTAAATACAGTTGAGCCACAGAGAAGGAGGGTGTGATCTAAAGAAATGTAATCCCAGGAGGTAGACCCTTCAGAGAACAATATTCACAACTCAGTCACACCTTTTATTAAAAATGGCTGTATATAATTACACGCTGATGTAAATAGACAAAAGAGACTTTTCAGTGAAGGAGACTGCCCTCTCCAGTATGTGAGTGAAGCTTTAGTTATCAGATGTTGTTTTTCACTGCAGACAGGCAGGAAGGAAAGCTATTGTTCAGCAGAGAGTTTAAAGGCATTTCCTCTGATTTTGACCTTCTCAAGAACCTGTTTCGCTCTGTCTCTCTGTCTGACGTTTATTTTAGCTTTTTTCACTCTAACATCATCCGTACAGCAGAAATGAATGTGCAGCTGCACTCATAGCAGGTGGTTTTAATCAGTGCAGTCAGAGACGACTTTGCTTTCTGTCTTTAGGTTTCAGTTTCATACTACTTTATACAGCTTACTTTATACTAAGAATCAGCTGACAGACATCTTATGCCTTAGTCACAACTGACCATACAGGTGGATAGAGGCTGTCTGCGGACAAAAAATGGGCAAATCAGTACTGGGTATGCAGGTGGTCTGCAGTAAATGTTTAGATCGTACACTACTGGGTGAGAAAATGGAGTGAAAATGTTATTTCTATGGGCATGCTGTGGGAGACGGGTCGTAGCAAACACTGAAGCAGCACATAAGGGTAATAAACACAAGTAGGTGAGACGCAGGCATGCCAATATATCCTTGTGTGCGCCCTGAATGTTAGAAATTAGGAATTTAGACAATCAGAATGTAATTTGTGTGGACGTTCTACTAGGGCTGGGTTGATTAAATCGATTTGGATCGATTTTAAGCATAATAAATCAATAATCGATCCGTAAAAATAGAGCTCAATCTAGCACATAAAACTAAATTCTGATGGCGTGATGCTAACATTTAATGGAATTTCCTCTAGGACGACTAAAGCTAACGCTAGGTCGACGTAAACATACATTACTGACTAAATGAACATCTTTATAAACTCACAGGCATGAACTTTCCAAACTTTAAGGACATATTTTTTAAAGTAACCATTTGTGATCTAAAGCACAATTTTTTGTTCATACTTTCTTCTATTGGAAAAAGGTGTAATGCTATAGCGCGATCGCCACCTAGGGGTTAAACTGAAACTCCCTCTAGGAGAAGCAGAAGAATGTTTACAATGTTAATTTATGGAAGCATTTGCAAATCATAATTCAAAATAAAAGTCAATTTTGGAAATGCTTTTTCATTTTCACAATGTAACCGCATTACTTGTCTCTTAAATTAAATTATCACTGTTCTTTACTACCTCTGTCAGGTTTAGTTTTATTAAGTACATTTTAATCTTTTCCAGGCTGCATGGTGGTGTAGTGGTTACCACTCTAACTCTCCATAGATGTGTGGCTTTTCTCAGGCACTCTGTCCTCCTCCCACAGTCCAAAAACATGCTTCATCATAGGTTAACTGGTGATTCCAGTACATCCCTATGTGAATGGGGGTGTGTGTGTGTCTTGCTTTGTTATGGACTGAAGAACAATTTAGAGTACACCCTGTCTTCGCCTGGCAGTAGTGTAGATAGGTTCCAGCATCCTTGTGACCCCAAAAAGGATTCAGCAGGTGCTAAAGAATGAATGTTTGGGTTATTGGTTCCTAACTTTATCACTTGTATGGTTTTTAAATGTTGATAGAGAAAGGAGGGCTGCTGGCTTATGCCATGTCACTGTAGCTTTATATCTATTATGTTTATAAAAACTAACCTAATCCTATTAAAAAGTGATTTGGGTTACTGCAGGACACACGGAAGCCTCCGCTTGTCTGCATGTAGCTATTGATGCTTTCAGTGTGTAGATGCTGCCTGTTCAGCCACATCCAGTAAACTGTTCAACTTTTTAGTTCCAACCTTTCTGTGAAAGCTCCACTAACTCCCAGAAAGAGAAAGTGCTCAGATGGTGAGATGGGAAGTATAAAGGCGGATGCAGAGCTGCTGCGCACGGATGCTGCCTCCACAGCTGAAGGCCATGCTGCTTTATTGTTTTCTGTTTTTGATACCAGCCTGACAAAGCAGTCAGAGCAGGAAGCAAAGCTGGAAACAAGGATGCACCAGATGGGAGATAAATGAGCTGAAAAATGTCTTAAATGCAGTAGGGTTGACTTTAATTGAATGCAGAGAAAGGAAATGTCTGCCTTATGATGTCATCACTTTTTTGTGGAATTATATTAATATAAAACTTAAAACAATGTTATATATTGTTCTGTACTGTCATAAGGTTGTCTTTTTTTTTTTGTTTAAGGACTGACTGTGCACTCCATATCATGGTCACAATGTCATTGGGAGTGTGCTAAAATTAGTGTCACACAGTAATATGCTTTCACAGTACTGCCTCCAGTGTATTAAAAGAAGACAGGAAGCAGATCTTGTTTGTCAGGAATTTATTTGATTTTTCTCAAGGAGAAAATACATTTTAACATCACTGGTTTGTGGAGGATCTCAATGTTGGAGGTTTGGTGGAAATAAATGAAGGAAATGCTTAAATACATGTTAAAAATTAAATAAATATAAATAAATAAATGTAAACACATTTTCCCAAAATCGAGTAAATCGAAAGCTTTCAAAGGGGCGGGAAGGGGGGCGGGGTTGCTCCACATCATTAATCCCATCCACAACTCGGAGATGAATTCATATACACGTGGACAAAATTATTGGTACCCCTCAGTTAAAGAAGGAAAAACCCACAATTCTCACTGAAATCACTCGAAACTTATAAAAGTAACAATAAATAAAAATGTATTGAAAATTAAATAATCAAAATCAGCCATCACTTTTTAATTGTTGATTAACATAATTATTTAAAAAAAACAACAAAAGAAATAGGGCTGGACAAAAATGATGGTACCTATAACTCAATATTTTGTTGCACAACCTTTTGAGGCAATCACTACAATTAAATGATTTCTGTATTTGTCAATGGGCGTTCTGCAGCTGTCAACAGGTATTTTGGCCCACTCCTCAGGAGCAAACTGCTCCAGTTGTCTCAGGTTTGATAGGTGTCTTCTCCAAATGGCATGTTTCAGCTCCTTCCACAGATGTTCAATGGGATTCAGATCTGGGCTCATGGAAGACCACTTTAGAACAGTCCCACGCTTTTCTCTCTCACCCATTCTTGGCTGTGTGTTTGGGATCGTTGTCCTGTTGGAAGACCCATGACCTGAGACCGAGCTTTCTGACACTAGGCAGCACATTTCTCTCCAGAATGCCTTGATAGTCTTCAGATTTCATTCTACCTTGCACACATTCAAGACACCCTGTGCCAGATGCAGCAAAGCAGCCCCAAAACATTACTGAGCCTCCTCCATGTTTCACCGTAGGGACAGTGTTCTGTTCTTCGTATGCTTGGTTTTTGAGTCTATGAACATAGAGTTGATGTGCCGTAGCAAAAAGCTCCAGTTTGGTCTCATCTGTCCAAAGGACATTCTCCCAGAAGCTTTGTGGCTTGTCAACATGCATTTTTGCAAATTCAAATCTCTCTTTTTTATGATTTCTTTTCAGCAGTGGTGTCCTCCTTGGTTGTCTCTCATGAAGTCCACTTTGGCTCAAACAACGACGAATGGTGCGATCTGACACTGATGCACCTTGGCCTAGGTCAGGGGTCGGCAACCCAAAGTGTTGAAAGAGCCACTTTGGACCGATACATTAAAAACCAAATGTGTCTGGAGCCGCATTAATTGAAACAGCTTATAAAAGTCGTACCCTGGAAGTAACACATGGAGAATGCGTCGAACAAACGATTACTTCTCCTGCTGCGTGTCCTCGTGTCATATTAGCTATATTTTTGGCCTCATGACAAGTTGGTGAGACATTGCAGCGTCAAACTATCTGACAAAAGCTGAATAGCCTCATAATGAATATCTGAGCTTTTATTTTGACATCCCTCAATGACATAACGAGAGGGGGTCCTGATCAGTCTCTCCCTCATTCTCACTCCAGGTGCAGGA
>NC_050526.1:9396674-9469154 GCF_002922805.2 Oryzias melastigma | reverse complement strand
TAAATTGCGACTAAAACTAAACCCTATTTTAGTCAAAAGACTATGACTAAAACTAAATTAAAATTCTCTGTCAAAATTAACACTGCAAACAACAGATTGACTACTTGTCTCCCTTTACATAGGCAGACTGACTGACGATGAGTTTGGAAACACCTGTGATGTCAATTAAAGGACACACCTGAGTTAATCATGTCACTCTGGTCAAATAGTTTTCAATCTTTCATTGAGGTACCATCATTTTTGTCCAGGCCTGTTTCATTAGTTTGTTTTTTTAAATAATTATGTTAATCAACAATTCAAAAGTGATGGCTGATTTTTATTGTTTAAATTTCCAAAAAAAAGATTTATTGTTACTTTTGTAAGTTTCGAGTGATTTCAGTGAGAATTGTGGGTTTGTCCTTCTTTAACTGAGGGGTACCAACAATTTTGTCCACGTGTGTAATTACCTCCTGAAGAAACTATGTCCTAGAAAATGACACAGGTTCTTTGATTTTTGGCTAAAAACGGCATCATCATGATGAAAAGTCCACTGTGAATGATATTACAATTGATCAAAAGATGATGGGAGTGGGAGTTTTAGTAAACATCACAAGCTGTGGCTGACGGGGTGAGTGTTAAATTCTTCTTAAGAAATGTTAAGAATTGATCCACTTTAAGCGCAACCTCATCTGATCAGAGCAATAGGAGTTTACCTGCGGCGTGTGAGTATGGTAATCTGAGGAATTGAAAAGCAAAACAGATGAAGTTAACCCTTTAACACCTAGGGCCTCACTAGTGATGCTTAAACACAAAATCTTTAACATACTCTAACTTTTCAACCATTTCAAGCGACTTTTCTCCTTCAGAATCTGCTGGAATTACATTGATCGTGTAAACAGTTGAAAAGTTATCAAAGAACATAGACATCTTATGTGGTGAAATGTTCAAGTTTTTACTAAAATTATGCTCACCATGAACCTCCTGCTGCAGTTTTTCACTCCTATCCAGGTTTGAACTGTGAAATGTGAATCCCAGGAGTCACTGTTTGCTGTCCAATATTGGATTTTTTAGCAGTTTGAATCCATTCATTAATAATTTGAATCTATCTGTGATATCATGTATGCAGTATTGAATAAAAAGTCATATTTCAGGATTTCCTAGAATCGTTTGGCGTGATAGAATTACTGGTGTTGACACTGTCAGCTTCCTGCTGCTTTGTCAAAGCACAGAAACATGTGTACAAGCTTAGAACTGGTTGTGTTGAGATGAAAGTCTGATCTTTAGACTGTCTCATGGTCTGTCTTTTGCTGTACACCTGGGGTGTCAAACTCAATCGCGCACGGGGCCGAAATCCAAACACACCCTTAGGTCGCGGTTAGCAGAATCTCCATTTCTAAAACTTTAATACTTTGAAAACTTTTTGTCAAAACATACAAGTTAAAAATATGCGCAAGATAACATCAACATCTTAGTAACAATAAAATAAAATTACCTGGGGGGCCTGATAGAAGTACCCGGAGGGCCAGATCTGGCCCCCGTGCCATGACTTTGACACATGACCTTTGTGTTGAGTCTGCGTTCTCATCCTGCACAGGATTCTGGTCACAACCAGGCATATGCAGCTGCAGCTGCTATCAGGCCGCTTCCTTCTTGTCAGGCTGCTTCTCTGTTTAGTCTGGATCCCTCCTGCGGGACACAGCCAGCCGGGAAAGGGCTCTTCTTGGTGCGGAGGGGGTTCTTTCTTTCACTCTTTCTTTCTCTGGCTGGCATGAATAAATGGAGGCTCAGATGGGACGAAGACTCTGCACATTCTCTCCTCCAGCTCATTCGGAGGCCACTCTCATGAATGTGGCTCTTTGATGGCGCAGCTCTGTGTTTGTGTCGTTTGTTGAAGTGAATTTAATGAGGCTCCTCTTTCTGCTGCAGCAGCGGCCTTTCTGCTTTGTGTCTGAGCGAATGAAACGGACTGTTGTTTTCCACGCAGACTCTGGGTAGGTGTATTGTTATGTTATTAAGGATTCTGCATGCAGAGATGTGAAGTGCCGAGGGAAACGTGATGCAGCTGCATGATGGAAGGTGAAGTCATGACCCTGCTGAGGCCGCGCAGACCAGAGGGTCAGTTTTCATCCCCCTGCAGGAGTAGATAATCGATGCTTGACTGGTGATCTTGCAGGATCCACAAGGTTACCGGACACAAAAGATGATTCGCTCATTTTCAGCGGCCACTGATGAAGCTTTTAACCCTTATTAGTCTGGAGCTTTCTTCTGTGTTTCTGCTCTATTCATTTATCGTTAAAACACTTCTTTGGCAGAGCTTGATATCAATCTTTTTATTTTAACCCCTGCTTCATTTATCCCTATTATAGAATTGATATATTTGATTATTTTGCACAATAATTACACAATGAATCTGAGGCTTTTCAAAAAACCTTATTTCAGAGATTAATTTAGTAGTATTTTTACTGCAAAAATAGCAAAAAATTAGATTAAACCAGTTTTATAATAAAAAAATCAAGACAAAATGTTAATGTATAAATCTTCGATAAAACACAGAGTCAAAAGAATTTAACATTTCTTTAAAAAAAGTAAAACAGGTGAAGCTCCACTTAAAGTTGCAAGGATTTATTCCAAATTATGCGTCAAAACGCTTTTTATGTTCCTTTTAAACCAAACATTTAAAAACTAAAAGCTTTTAGAAACCTTCACACTAATTTTTGATGATTTTATTATTCTAAAATGTGGTTGGTGTGATTCCTACATCACAGTAAACAGTCGATGTGACTAGCAAAAATCCTCTGCGAGTGCCGAGACCACTGAGGGTTAAACATTGGCTGCAGATCTGTAGAAATCAGCCGCTTGTTTCTGATGAGGAAAAATGAAGCTCAGCAGCCGATGACATCCACGAAAACTGAGATGACCATTTAAGAAGGCCATGCTAACGTCAGTTTACTGGAATCAGTGTGAGAAAGAAAAGAAAAATATTTATTTGAACCTTTTTGCTGTCAGAAACAACATCGCCTGTTTATTATTTGTTGTATTAAAATGTTTGATTTTGTTCACATAAATTTAGTCATACATACATTTTGATTTTTCATGTTTTGTTCTCATAAAATTCATAGCTTAAAATCGTATTTTGTATTTATTGTTCTGCAAGAGATTTTGGGCGTCACTTACTTGATTTTTTTCTCGTAAAAGCTGAGCGAGATTCTTTTGTTATACAGCGATGCTTCTTTGTCAGAATGAAACTCCTTTTTGGAAATGTTTCTCATTCCTACACAAGACGAATAAAAAGAAAAAAAAAGTTAAAATTTAAATAATTTGGGGCAGTATGGCATTTGAATTTACTTCACTTTTCTCCCAGTTTGTTCTGTCATTCTCAGTTGGTTTCTAGTCTTCTATTTATTTGTAGAAATTAGGACTCCGGCGCCACCAGCAGGTCAGAGTCTCACTCCAACAGAGAAATCTCCCCGTACATCATCAGGGCGCACGAACAGGAACAAACCGCCTGTCCTGGAAACAAAAATAAAACCGCGCTCGCAAAATGATCACAATTTCTGGTTAAATATTTTTTTTTTTTACATACAGTAAAAACAGTTAAGGTCCAATTTTTTTTTAAGAAATCTGCTCAGATTGAACCTTCAAAAAGTGAAATTTGTTAATCGAATTCAACATTATTTTTAATCGTTTGTGAAACTCATGGCAGGTAGGCTGTCATCAGGAAATGCTCTTGTCTTTTATTTGGGTTTTTATTTTTTATTAATCTAATTTATATATATATATATATATATATATATATATATATGTGTGTGTATATATATTCAGAATTTAGAAAAACGTTAAAAAAATGAAACCACTACAGTGGATTTACAGCTCAGAAATTCTTTGCTGGAGATATTTATTAGTAAATTGGAATGTGTTGTGTTGTTGAGTTTGTGCAGCTGTTGTGGAGGATGGAAAGTCCAGGTTGTGAAGGTGATTTTGGGAGGCAAGCTGGATGCTGCCTGGAGGGAGTCTGTCCACAGGTGGTCTGTAATTCTGTACCGTAATTGCTTTGCAAAGTGTATTATGGGTCTTCAGACCACTCATCCACTCCGTAGGGGTGGACTAGAGAAAAGGGTGAACGAGCCAGAAAAATAGGATGGATAACACGACGTCCCGCGGTGAGACAATTCTGCCAGACACTTACAATACGTCAAGGGAGTACTATTATTGTATGTGTTCAAAGAACACTTTTAGTGAGGGTTATTAAGACGCACTAATGAAAATGATGGTGGCAAATGGGGAGACGATCTCCAATTTGATTGAAATGTCAGTTGTGTTTTTAAGACAGGTGCAACAGACGTTTTGTGCTCTTTGGATGGACGGATGTTGTTCTCTTTTTTTTCATTTCTCTGGCCTTTTACAGCCTGTGAGTTCCAGAGTTCAGGGTCAGCTGCAGGACGGAGCCTCCCAAGTGATTTGCTGCTCAGGATCTGACTTCAGGTCACTCCGACTGAGCGTTCTCGCTTTTCCTAAAGTCGTCTATCACGTGATGACAGTCAAGTCGCCTTGAGAGAATTAAAACACTTGAGGAAGAAAGGTTTTGCAGAAATCAATAACCTTTAGAACATGTGTTTATTTTTCAACAACACACAGATTTAAAGACATTTTCGCACAGTTTTTTTTCTGTATCATGTTGTTGGTGTGTACGAGGGACCATTCTGATGCCTTTTATTCCAATGCAAATCCTGTTTGTAGTAAAGTTGGTACGTCATAATTTAATTCTATTTTTTGTCCAAGATTACAGAAGATAATCTTTTTGTAACGGCAATAACCTTCATCACAAATCATGTTTTCAGACATCTGTTTCCCAACAACTAAACTCTATCAAAGATCCACTCCAATGAAAATTGTGTTTTTAACATGTTCTTTATTTATTCATTCTGCCTTTCACCTGGAGGATCAATTGAGGATCAACAGAAAACAAATCATCATTTACAGTTATATTGTTTTACTGATAATGGAGAACACATACAAAGAAAATTCAGCTCAGAAATATTAGTATTTCTTTATGCAAATCGTTGTGAATCAGGAGCGGACATAAAGAACTTGTATTTGTGGCATAGAAAATTTGCTAGGTGGGCCTCAAGCTTCCCTCTTCTACACAGAGAGCTTTACACAATGGGAAGAGGGGGCGGGGTCAAGCAAACGTTGCTGTAGAGGTCAACATTCAGAATTGAAAGTCTTTGACCGGAACCGGAAATTAAAGTTAAGTTAAAGTCCCACTAGTTGTCACGCACCAGTTTGCGTGAAATTAGTTCTCTGCTTTTGACCCATCCCCCTAGAGCAGGGGTATACAACCTGCGGCTCCACATGTCTCTCCATGGTGGCTCCTTGGACAAACATAAAATAAGTCATGAAGACTGCTGATCCAGCCATGTCGACTGTCTGAGTCAGCAGCTCCTGCTAATGACTGTCTAACCAAAACTACCTGAAGAAAACACATAAACAAAGCCTGAAAACTAAGACTACCAAGATCCAACCCCAAACTAAAATAACAAAACCCAGCAGCAGAGTAAGACTGCTGAGGATAAAGAGGAGAAAAATAACAAAAATAATAAATACAAGAAAAATAAAATAGCAATTTTCTTATATATATATATATATATATTCATTTTCACTCCAAACAAGAGATGGACCTAAAAGGTAAAGAAAGAAAGAAAAACAACTACTATAGAACAAACAGCACAAAAAATTATTGAAGTTGGTCTTAAAGGCCTGAAAAAAGCAAAGGTTTGGTCAGTTTGCTGATCGTGCCTTCAAGTGTGTTTTAACCACAGTCAGAATTGACAGCTCAGAAACGCAGCTGGTGCTGCACGTCAATCTAAAAATGATTATAAAACATTTTTTAATCAATTTTCAGTTAAACGTTCCTCAGTGAGGAAAAATATTGACTTACGGAAAAAGGTCAATGTCTCTCCTGAAAGTCCACCCCTGCAGACCGGGGCGCACAACACTTTGAAAAGAGCAGCTGTTCTCTGCACCACCCTGACACCATGTGATGAGAAGGTGAGAGAATGAAGCCATCAACATGATGGTTGTTAGACAAGTTTCCTGAGCCAGTCACCACCGTTTCTGAATGAAGGTTTCTTCTGTCCAACCTGAAAGCACAACCAAGGAATAGAAATCTGCATCTGAACGTTTGGAACCCTGACTCTGAATGGTGGAGACCAAACAAAGGGTTCAGTTGAAATCCCCCATCCAACGAGCAACATGTCCAGAGGAGAAATGGTAAATGCTAAATGGCGTATACTTGTATAGCGCTTTCTACCCTCCTTCGAGGGCCCAAAGCGCTTCACAGTCACAGACCCATTCACC
Organism: Oryzias melastigma; assembly: GCF_002922805.2. Classification (NCBI taxonomy): domain Eukaryota; kingdom Metazoa; phylum Chordata; class Actinopteri; order Beloniformes; family Adrianichthyidae; genus Oryzias; species Oryzias melastigma. The sequence goes on along the minus strand of NC_050526.1, from coordinate 9,462,818 downwards.
CATTCACACGCACATTCACACACTGGTGGTGGCTCCGCTGCCGAACACTGGCGCCAACCTCCCACCAGAGGCAATTCGGGGTTCGGTGTCTTACCCAAGGACACTTCGACACATGGGTGGGCAAGGCGGAGTCGAACCCGCTCACTTCTGATCAGGAGTCGACCGCCCTACCGCTGCACCACGACCGCCCCTTAGAAGATATTTATCTGTCACTGAGGTTGAGTCCTAATTCCCTCCCTACTTCCTAAGCCAGGGGTTCTCAGAGTTTTTGTAGCAGAGGGCCAATTAAGAGCTCGACATTATACTGGGGGCCAATTTTGGTGAAAAACAACAACTTTAATAAGCAAGTGTCACTTGTACAGTTAACAGAGCATAAGAACTAACTACTGGTGTTGTGCCAAGGTATGTTTCCCCTGCCAGAATTTATTTCCCCGCTCTCTGACAATTGTTTTATTTCGTAACACTCATATTTTGTTCCAAAAAGCGTTAAAAGAAGGTAAATGATTGCAATGTCCTTTATCTAAGGCTTTAGGCAGTTTATTGTCATATTTGATTATTTTTCCACATGTTCTACATTAAACAAACAACAACCTTTTGTGTTAAAGAATGACTAACTTAGGATAAGAAAAATGATTTAAGAAAGTGACTTTATGGAAGAATGTAACAATGAACAATTAATAAATAGTTGTTGCTTCAACAGCAAATTTTTTGGGGGCATCGATTCTGGTACGACCTGACAGAATCCGTGCCCCCTCTTGTTGTTTTAAGTAGTATATGTGGGGGAAAAAAATCAATAACCATCAATTATAATTTATTGAAGACCACAAAACTCTTCCCACGGGCCGCCATTGGCCCGCAATCCTCACTTTGAGAACCCCTGCCCTAAGCCCTAAAGCAGTGGTCCCCAACCTCCGGGCCGCAGAGCAGTACCGGTCTGTGGGTCATTTGGTACCATGCTGTCACAAACAGGCAGACAGCTGGTTCCACGTGCAGCAGGTTTATTAACGGAGTTAAAAGTCCACAGACTAAGCAGGGTCAGACAGGCAGAGGTCATACACAGGCATGGGATCATCCGAGGCGAGAGAGAAGGGGAGTCAGAGTCCAGGCGAGGGTCAGGGGCAGGCGGCAGGCAATCAGAGTAGCAGGGTCAGAGGCAGAAAGTCAGGTCCGGTAATAAACGCTCGGAGATGCAGGCAGGGTGGCACAAACAAAACTTTGCAGAGAGTGACAGTGTGGAGCCAGACTATATGCTGAGGAGGTGATGAGATGATGGGAAACAGCTGATGATGATGAGTCCAGGTGAGGGCAGGTGGTGAGCTCAAAACTCTGGTGAGCGCTCCCTCTGGTGACTGGAGATGGTAGCAGCAGATTGCTCCATGACACAGGCGCCACCTTTGAATATTTCTGTCTTGTTTATATTCTGATCTTAAAGGAAGTTTTATTTTGAAAGACTTCCGAATTCTGTTCGCAACCTCCGTCTGGATCACGTTACTTAAAGCAGATACCTACATGGCTAACTAGACTGCTGATCAATATTTTTGCCCTGAAAGATAATCTGGATTGAGTGTTGAAAAAACATTCTATGGGGGTAAATAGATTTCTTTTATGTTTCTTTTATAGAATGTTTTCAAAAAAAAGAAAACTTATACAAATCAACTACTTTATTACACTGAATCTTCATCATCTACATGAAAAATATCTACTGACATTTTTAGAATTTTTTTAAACTAAATTTCTTGTGGTGGCATTTTACTTTGAAAATAGATTTTCATAAACCGGAAGCCTATAAAGGCCAACTTCGGACCGGTCCGTGAAAATATTGTCCAATTTAAACCGGTCCGTGACCTGAAAAAGGTTGGGGACCACTGCCCTAAAGGACTATAGTCTGGGAGTATCCAGTGTCCTGGATTTAACGCTATAGACTCTTTTCACCTGACGTCACATATCGCCGAAAAGAACAGAGTCGCTTCCGGCTTGTATTGTTTAGAATGGGAAAGCTGACTGCTGAATGCCTTTATAGCAATTTTACATAAATAATAAAGGGTGACCTAACCAGTTGTAACCTAAGTGTGTACAATTTTTATTGTATAAATATCCTACCTGGTTGTATTAGTTTTCTCCTCTTAGATCATTCACAAATCAGAGTACAAATGTCAGTAATCCTGCCTCAGTGGTTGCAAAAGGAAGCAGCTGCTGCTGCTCAGCTGCTTCTTCAAACTCCTATGGATGATATTGAACGAGTCTTGGATTATTTCTCTCTGACAACCCGGTTAAATGATGGTTGCAAGTACTTCACTGAATGCTGATTGTTTGAGTTTATTCTTTTAATGTGTACTAATGCTACCGCTAGCATTTGCTTTGGCTATGAGACGTGGAGCTGCAGAAGATCTTTTCTCACCAATTTAAAGTTGCCTAAATTTTTGTTCTCACAAAATCCTTGTAAACAGAGCAAAGGTCAGACAATTCCAGTTTGTCTGACATTAAAGTCAAACTTATTACTGTAATGCAGGGGTCTCAAGCTCAAATCAGCCGGGGGCCGCTGGAGGCGGAATCTAGTTGAGGCCGGGCCGCATCAGGATTTTCACAAGAAAATCGCTGAGAAAACATTCCAATGTTCTTAAATATCTTTATTTTTAACACAAAATAATGAATAAATAATGAACGACGTGTATAGATCTTTGTCCGTGTTGATTTATATATATATATAAAAAAATAAGTTTTTAAATAGTTTATATTGAAGATTAAACTTAAGATATATTGCTAGGGGGTAGAATTAAAAAAAGTTTTTTAAACTTTTTCCTACTCCATTTCGAACTACATAATTGAGGTGTAATGTATTTATTTATAATTTATATAGAATTTTCTGTTGTTGTTTTCTTGTTTTTTTACCATGTAGATTAAAAGATGAATAAAAAAAAAAATACATTTGTACTAAATAAATAAAATAATAATAATGACCAAACAACAGATACAGACAACTGAAGAAACCACATATTGACTGACTAGAGAAAACTCATTATTTTTGTTCAGTTTCAAATGTCTGTATTAACAGATCCTCCTTCAGAGTTAGAGAAGCCCCGGTAACGAGAAAATCTTTGAAGGATTTCATTTTATGTAGATTTTTGTAGAACTCCTCATAATAAATAAATCTGACCTTCAGTGGTGAACAAAAGTGTTGGTACCCCTCAGTTAAAGAAGGACAAACCCACAATTCTCACTGAAATCACTTGAAACTTACAAAAGTAACAATAAATAAATAAAAATTGAAAATTAAACAATCAAAATCAGCCATCACTTTTGAATTGTTGATTAACATAATTATTTAAAAATGAAACAGGCCTGGACAAAAATGATGGTACCTCAATGAAAGATTGAAGACTATTTGACCAGAGTGACATGATTAACTCAGGTGTGTCCTTTAATTGACATCACAGGTGTTTTATTTATTGTTACTTTTGTAAGTTTTGAGTGATTTCAGTGAGAATTGTGGGTTTGTCCTTCTTTAACTGAGGGGTATGAACACTTTTGTCCACGTCTGTATGTGTCTTCCATTCATTGGAGGTGTGGGGTGCTCGTGCGCGTGGCGGCTGCATCAGCGCGCATGTGGGAGGGGGGGCTGCTTTCCATGGGGGTTCTATTCAAACGCGCGTAGCAGAATATCGGACTTCTATCGCGTTTACATGGACTGGAATGCGCGCCGACACAGCCGGTGTGTGAACCTTAAAAGTCACAGACACGCGCGCGCAGGTGCGAGCCAAGCTCAGGATCACATGTCTGACAGGCGGGTGCAGCGGATCGCCGCGCGGGGCGGGCTTACAGGTTTGAGGATCGGAGCTTGTGGACTTCTGGTTAGGAACAGTCAGCACGTCAAAAAACCTATTCCTCGACGTCATATGTGTCTCTCATTCATTCTGAGAGAGACATCCACAGACGGAGCTGGTAGCCCCTTCGACACGCGGCGACAGAAACACATTTTTTGACGAGCCGCGAGCAGCAAATTCCCCGCGCGGGGCACGAGAAATCACGTTTGGTGCTTCATGGCTCCTCCTCCACCCAGCTGATTGAAGGAGGGAATGAATGATAGACAGATGCACTGGACAGACCGCCGATGTCCCGCCTCCAGAGTCATATACCTCACTGTGATTGGTTCATTCAGCTCTGCACATAACAACTGTCATTCATATCAGCCTTGCGGGCCGCACGAACAGTAATCTTTCATATGAAGACGCGGGCCGCAAATCATCATCCTGCGGGCCGCAAATGGCCCGCGGGCCGCGAGTTTGAGACCCCTGCTGTAATGTTTTCTACTGCGGTCAGTGAGCTGCTGTTAGCTCAGGGGTGGTTCTAACATCACTCCTCTTTGTTTTTGATCATAAATGTGTCTGATCTATGGGAAAATAAAGGTTAAACATGATCAAATTAATTGGAAGCTGTTGCTAAAATATAAAAGTGACTATTTGCACGTAATGTTATAAAATACATTTGCCAAGAGATTTTTTTTTTTAAATTTTTACCTGGCCGCTCTTATTTTGAAAGCTTAAACTACGTGTCTCAATCGCTGCTCTGAACATTTTCACTGAACCAAACCATTCCTGTTTTTACAACAATCCCCTAAAATATCCTGTAGAACAACAAGTACTTTTAGCCTGGGAAATGATTAGAATTTGTACGAGCAATGTAGCGATGTGCGTCTTTGCTGAAAGTATTAAATGTGGCCAACATGAATTTCTATCACCTTTTCTGCTGATCGCACTTAAAATTAGAGCTGCCACAAACGATTATTTTAAAAGTCGACTAATCACCGATTATTTTTTACGATTAGTCGACTAATCGGGTCATACACAAGTGGATGTAGAACACACATCTTAAGCATAATTAGCTTTAAACTAACTAAAAACTAGATATATTCACATTAGCATTATTGTAGATAGAATGTAAGCTGAATTTGGTTGCAAAAGATGCTGGTGACAATGGCTGAAGATGCTGATAGCCTGCTAAAATATTAGTTAAAGGCCAAATTAGCCTAAAAAAAACCTAGGTTAGCCAAAACCGCTAGCATGTATCTGAAATACTAGCTAAACTCCAAAATGGCCTGAATAAAAAACAACAAAAAAGCTTAAGTTGGCCAAAAGCATGTAGCATGTAGCTGAACACAAAATAGCCTAAAAAACAAAAAAGCCAGAATTAGACAAAACGGCTAACATGTTGCTTAAATATTAGCTAAATTCCAAAATATCCTAAAAACTAAAACAAGCCGAAGTTAGATAAAAAAGCTAGCATGTAGCTAAACACAAAAATAGCCTAAAAAACGAAAAAAGCTTGAATTAGCCAAAACAGCAAACATGTTGCTTAAATATTAGCTAAATTGCGAAACAGCCTAAAACATCTTAAAAAAGCCTGTTAGCAAAAACAGCTAGCATGTAGCTAAAATTAAAACTCCAAAATAGCCTAAAAACGTAATAAATGCCAAAATAGTCCAAGAAGCTAGCATAATATCATTATAACTTTCAATTTTACTAAATTCTGACTCCATATAATATAAAATAACGACTAATCGACTATTAAATTAGTCATCGACTATTTTAATAGTCGATTAGTCGTCGATTAGTCGACTAATCGTGGCAGCCCTACTTAAAATATGTGGAAATAACATCAGTCAAAATAGAACCCGTTAGAATGATATCTACTCAAATGAAAGGTTGAAATATTTATTAAAATATCCAATATTGGAGGATATCAAACATTTGTATTTTGATTTGTGAACGATCTGAGAGAGGAAATGAAAATACAGTTTGGTGGGAGATTTCTAAAATAATTATTGTACATTTAGTATTTTGAAATTGGTAAGGTTACCTTTATTATTTATGTAAAATTGGGTCAAACAGCGTTCAGCTGTCAGCTTTGCCATTCTAAATGCCAATGCCGGAAGTAAAGATTCCCGTTTCCGGCCCTGTTGCCCTTTTGTCTGACCTCACTGTGAAAAGGGTCTATTGCGGGGGTCGGCAACCTGCGGCTCCGGAGCCGCATGCGGCTCTTCAAACGCCCCCTTGCGGCTCAGTGGCGCTTTTTCAAAAATGTTTGTAAATAATAATGAATGTTAGAAGAAACTATATTCTCGCGATTTGGGTGGGAGCAGTACCAAGCAGATAGCTGGCAGGTTTGAATCCACGCAGGCCGTGTAAATCATCTGGTGTCAACATATAACCACCATTCGTCTTACAATACAGAACCACAGAACAGCCGACACTGTGAGGAGCCTCACTCATACACACACCACTCTCACTCATGGTGCCGGTAAAACACTCAAGTCCCATAATGCAACACAAGAACAGACACTAACTCCACCCACTAACAAGGAACTATTTCTAAATTAACAGTCAGGCTGCCACAATATTTTTGTTTTAATACGATTTCTGTAGGAGGACAAACATGACACAAACATCCTTTACGTTTTCCAGTTGTTGTGAGATGAGTGTAGATGCTTCCACGCCGTCTGAGTCAGCGCACAGCAGAATTCCTGCCCGTGCGTCTGGAGCGCACGTGAGCGCACGTTGCTACGCGGGTTTTGAAGTCGGGTCACGAGCTCCACGTACAAATCGGCACGCATTGAGCGCGCTGAATCTTCAATCCGGTTCAAGATTTCCACGCACAGCGCGGGAGCTGCTTGTGGGCGGAGTCTGCTTCAAAGCACAGAAGTACCAAACGTGATCACGAAGGAGAAATGAATCATTACGGTTTGTGTCCGGTCAGGTTAATATGACTCCAAGATGAGATGAGCGCTAATGAACAGTAGAAGAAGAATAGAAGAAGAATCTCCTCCCGCCACTGCGTGCGTGACCGCGCTGCTCCGGTGTGGATACCACGTGCTGAGCGCGGCGATGTGCAAGTCTCATCCACCGGCCGCGTGCGGTGCGTGGCGGGGAGGAGATTCTCCTTCGATTGTATTTTTACTGTTCATTAGCGCTCATCTGCATCTACAACAGGGAGAACCGAAAGTAAAAGTGTTGAAAATCCCCCAAATCTTTCTGAAGACTTTTGTTTTCACAACTCTGTCCTTTTAAATGTCTGACTATAAGACTCACGCGCGCTCCAGACTTGGAGGGCAGGAATTTAGGTGTGCACGCGCTTATATTGACTCTTCATTGAAAGTGTTGATTGACGTGGCCAGTGTGGAAGCACCTTAAAGGAGCACGTTACATTTTTGTGTTTTTTTTTCAAATCCTCTAAATAAAAATGACATCAAAAATCGTATTTCTTTATACATTTCTTTAATTCCATCAAAGCAATGAAACAAACTGTAATTCATTCATATTGTAGTGATGGTCTCAGGCACGCTGTCGGTCTGGCAGCGCAAGGAATTGTGGGTTACCCATTCTTTTGCCTGTCTGACTGGAATTGGATTTAAGTTTGGGTTTTCCTCAATGTGTTTTGTTGTCTGACTGTTGAACATTTGTTGAACATTTATGATTTTGTCCTGTTATGTTTGAATTCTTCCTGCACCTGGAGTGAGAATGAGGGAGAGACTGATCAGGACCCCCTCTCGTTGTGTCATTGAGGAATATCAATATAATAGCTCAAACGTTCATTATGAGGCTACTCGGTTTTGGTCAGTTTGTTTGACACTGCAATGTCTCACCAATTGACATGAGGCCAAAAATAAAGTTTAAATGACACAAGGACACGCAGCAGGAGAAATAATCATTTATTCGACACATTCTCCATGTGTTCCTTATAGTGTAAGACTTTTATAAGTCGTTTCAATTTATGCGGCTCCAGACACATTTGCTTTTTATTGTATTGGTCCAAAGTGGCTCTTTCAACTCTTTGGGTTGCCGACCCCTGGTCTATTGGGACTCATGCTGACTACTTTTTTAAACAGCAAATGTGATATCAAGTAAAAATATGACTATTTTCAACATAGACTATCTATGTTACTGTGTTCTGATGATTAAAAAAATATATATTTTTTTGCTCATTTTTTTTAAATGACAAATTGTTCAAACGCAATGCATTGTGGTCTATATTTGCCAAACTAGTGATCATCGATGCACATTAGGGGTGTGTATTGGCAAGTGTCTGGCCATAAAATACGTATCATGAAACGCATCTCATGGTGCAATACATATCACGATACACGTCTTGCAGTACGATACATATCATACACAATATATCCAAAGACTGTACCAGAATCATTTTTCAAACATTTTTTAAAGAGTTTGATTTTGTTTTGGTCGTGGTGTGGAGCCCCAACTAGCGGTTGGTAGAAATCAAAAGTAAAACGCGGAACTTATAGATGATTAATTAATTATCGTGTTGTCAACATTAAAAATTGGTGAATGAAATATTGCGATACACGCAGACAAACATAACATTGACCTTGGTCTCCAATCCATTCAGTTAATAATATTGCCATATGAAGGTTAGGGCACCGGTAATGGACGCATCCCGAGGACCAGTGCACATCCGGTACTGCATCACATACCGCATCCTGAGGGTTGTTGACCCTTTATTTTATGAACAGCCAGCACAAAAAAAAAAAACGTCGAGTTGGGGACACATAAAACGCCAGTAAGTGACGCGGAGGGGTCCTTACCAAACGTTGATATGTGGTGACGTGGAGATGAGATTGTGATGTTTCAGCTGTTGTCAGGAGCCTTGTGGAGTGATATGTACTACTGTATTCCTCCACTATTTGTAAATGAGTTGAATTAATTTGGATTCAGCAGTTTGCTTTGCTTGATTCGCCTTCCCAGACCACAGGGCTAAGTGGGTCCCATATGGTTTGATAGTGGGCAGAAAATGTGAGGAGCTCAATAGCTCGCTATAGCAGAGCTTGAAAGCATGCTGCAGTGGAGGTCGCTAGAATGCTATAATGGAGCTGGCTACATTGCTACAGTGGAACTCGCTAGCTTGCTACAGTGGAGCTTGCTAGCTCAATACAGTGGAGCTCTCTAGAATGTTACAGCAGAGCTTTCTAGCTTGCTATAGCAGAGCTCGCTAGCTCGCTAAAGCAGAGCTCGGTAGCTCGCTACAGCAGAGCTTGCTAGCTCAAAACAGCAGAGCTTTCTAGCTCAATACAACGGAGCTCGCGAGAATGCCACAGTGGAGGTCGCTAGCTTGCTATAGTGGAGCTTGCAAGCTCGCCACAGCGGAGCTTGCTAGCTTACTACAGTGGAGCTTGCAAACTCACAACACCGGAACTTGCTAGCTTACTACAGTGGAGCTCACTAGCTCACTACAGCAGAGTTTGCTTGCTCAATACAGCGGAGTTCGCTGGCACGCTACACTGGCACTCGCAAGCTCACTACAGCTGAGCTTGCTAGCTCAGTACAGTGGAGCTCGCTAGAGTGCTACCGCTGAGCTAGCAGGCTCACTACAGCGGAACTTGCTAACTCCATACAGTGGAGCTTGCTAGAATACTACAGCTGAGCTCACTTCAATGCTACAGTGGAGTTTGCTAGCATGCTACAGTGGAGCTCGCTAGGATGCTACAGAGAGGTTTGCTAGCTCGCTAAAGAAGAGCTTGATAGCATGCTACAGCGGACCTCGCTAGCTTGCTAGAGAAGAGCTCACTAGCAAACTACAGTGGAGCTCACTAGCTTGCCACTTGTCCTTGCTGGCTGGGTTTTATTACAAATAACTACGTTCCTTTTTAAAATTAAAGCAATTTGTTTCTCTTTACCCAAAGAGCCACAATGGAGGGGTAAGAGAGGTACATGTGACTCCGGAGCCTCAAGTTACAAACCCCTGCTTTAGTGGAAGTTTATATTCCTGATCTTATTGTCCTGGAAAACCCTCTTTTTCCGTTTGACTCACAAATGTTTGTCATCCTCTACAGATGCAATGGCGAATCCTTCTCCTGCAAAGAGCATCGGTGACCCTGGCATCACCCCCCTGTCTCCATCTCACATTCAGGTGACTTTTATATTTCTGTTGTTGTTTTTGTACACCAGTGCTTAAGCAGTCTGTATTCTCAATTCAATATCAGTTAATTCTCCAGTGGTGTGTGAGGATCTGCTTGGTTTGTTGGTGCAGGAGGAACTTAGGTTCTTTTGTTCTTTGGAAACACTGCGGTCTGTTCATTACTGCGTTCCTTTTGGCTCTTCATCATTGCAGCTGTTGTGTAATAGTGTAAAAAAACAACAGTGGGAAGGAAAAAGAAACAAACACTGGTTCAACTTACAAAAAAAGAAGAAAGAGTCTTTGAGTCAACCATTGCTGGTAAATGTATTCTGCAACTTTGATAAATGAGCATGTAAAACACTCATTCTAAGAAACAGTCAGCCCCTCCTGTTTAATCAAAAGTATGTTTTGATCATTTCAGAAGATGATTGCAAAAGAACTTCTAAAGCATAGTTACAAACTTGTCACTATGTCCAGCAGCTCTGGTGCTGTTAAATGGTTTGTAGAACAGCTGCATACATGCTTAGAGGCCAGATGAATGCATTCATGCATCTGTGCATGAAACGAGCTGCAGATCTAGTGATATGGAAACAAGTCTGAAGCATTAATAACATTTTCTCCTCAAGACTTTTAGGCTGCTCGACTCCTTCAAAACCCACTCCGATAAAAATTGATAGAAATTGATAACCAGCTAAAATATTAGCTAAATGCCAAATTGGTCTAAAAAAACAAACTAAGAGAAAAACTGGAAAATGGAAAAAAGCCTGCATTAGCCAAAACAGCTAGCATGTAGCTAAAATAATAGCTATGCTCCAAAATAGCCTAAAAAAATCCTAGTAAATGCCAAAATAGTCCAAAAAGCTAGCATAATACCCATTTTTAAAACTTAAAAACCATAACTTTTTAACATAATTATGAACTAGATATATTGCATTACCTGTAATAATGCTTGTGGGAATGCTATTGACCTTATTCCTGGGGCTTCTCATGTAAAATGGATTATGGATGCAACTTCCGGCTTATCAACTGGAAGATACACGGCGCTATTTGTTTCCACTGAAAATTGGCGATTTTGTTAACTTTAGCGGTGCATACAAACTTTAAAAGTGTGTTTTACTTATTCCCTCAAAGTTTTAAAAAATGTCTTTGCGCAGTTCAGGCGCATGTTTTGCAGCTCGTGGTTGTACTAACAACCAAACTAAATTAAATTTGTGGAGCGTTTTGTGGGACATGGGCTGCTGACGAAGAGGGATTGCAGCTGCCCTCCTCGGTACAGATTTTACCGTCTACCGGGCGAGGATGAAGTCAGAAGGATGTGGCGGAGAATTTTAAATCTCTCATTTTGTGGATAAAGTACACACGGAGGAAAATCCGTATCCAACATTATGGTCGGGTTACTCCAGAACACCAGAGAAGAAGAGATGGCGGGTACTGCAAAGACCTGACAGCAGCGGTTTAGCTAGTTTCATATTCGACATTCGTCACACATTCAGCGATGAACGGCGATATTTCTCAAACGCCTTTGCTAAAAAATACCAAAAATGTTTTACTGACAGATGATAAAACAATCAATGTTTCACATGACTCGTTTTATTTATTCACGATCCACGTAACGAGCAGACCACCGCAAACGCCGCTGCAATGTGAGCGGAGCCGGAGCGCTTTGCCCGAGCTGCTAATGTAGGAATGTAAAATGTTGATTGTTTTATTATCTCTCAGGAAAAACATTTCTTTTTTTTTTTTTTTTTTAGCAAAGGCGATTGAGAAACATTGCCGTTCATTACTGAATGAGTGACGAATGTCTAATATAAAACTAGCTTACGCTGGGGTCACGCCGCGTTCCACGCCGCGAAGCAGCGCGGAACAGAGTCCGCTTCCATTCGTCGCCTATGTTAACCTATGGTGTCTTTCAGACCAGGCGCGGAGCGGAGCTGTGCGGAGCGGAGCGGCACGGAGGGTCCGCGTGGTGCAGCAGAACGTTTCGGCGTCTGGTCTATTTTTTGCGAGTGCTCCGCCTCAATACTGGCAGGAAGTTGCATCAAAATACACGAGAAAATCTTGTTTAATGTCAAAATAAAACCAGTTTTTCGAAACAAAACACTGCGATTAACTAATGTGATCAGTGTTTTCACACAATAAATATATACAATATATAATTATTTTATAAATAAAATAAACACACAATCGCCATACGCACACGTATGAACAAGAGAGAGACAGAGGAGCGGTTCTTCTTGGAAGAAACATCAGGTAATATTTTTAGTTTATTAATTTACCGACGGAAACACGTGTTAGCGCGTGCGTGCACACAGACACACAACAAAACAGACACACGCGCACAAACAGATCAATGACGTGGGCCGACTGCAGAGTTGGGGGGCGGGGTCTGTGTCAACAGGGTCAGAGACCATCGCTTTTTAGCAGAAACACGGGGTGATATCTTGGTTATTGACTTATTACCCATGATGGCAAAAAAAAAAAAGCAATAGCTCTAGCAGAAGTGCCTGTCGACCGTCGCGGAAAAATTTGCGTCTGGTGTGACCTGGAGAGCGGAGCGGACTCCGCGCGCACTCCGCTCTGCGCCGCTTTGCCGTCCAGTGTGACCCCGGCGTTAACCGCGCTGCTGACAGCAGTGTCACAAGAGCAGAAAAGATATTCCGTGTGTAATTGCTGCATCTCCTGGTATCAGCTATTCAAAAATTACCTGTTTAAACCATAGCTGACTTTGTCAAAACATGAAACGGGCTAAAGCTCCACCGCGATGCATCCCTTATCGCAGCATGTAAACACTAGCACGTGAAGAGATAACGTTACAATTGATCAGCACTGCGTCCTAACTCTGGCAGAAATAGGCATAAATGAAGAATTATGATGTGAACTTTTAGCACAAATAGGCATAAATAAAGAATTATGAGGTGAACTTTTAGCACAAATAGGCATAAATAAAGAATTATGAGGTGAACTTTTAAGATTGTTCATAGCTTCACCACCTGCCGCAGCTGAATTGAGAAAGTAGCTAAAAGCAGTAGCTAAAAATGCTACTAAATGTTATGTTTTTTAAGGTCATCCTCCAATCCCTCAATTTTAGCAGCACCGGACTTGTTAGGTCGCCTCTTTTAAGACATGACAGCTGATTTTTCCACATTTATATGTAGTTATAGATCCAAATCAAAAGGAATTGCGCTGTCGGCTCCACAGTTGTAACGTAAATACATGCGAGTTCCGGCGTCTACCGGAAGTTTCACCCATAATTCACGCAAAGGCTCATGGGGGCTAGGAATAAGGGCTAAATTTGGTTGCTGAAGATGCTAGTGCTGATAGCTAAAGATACTGAGATTGATGGTTAAAAACGCTGAAGTTGAAAGCCAGCTAAAATATTAGCTAAATGCCACATTAGCCTAAAAAACAAACTAAGAAGATAACTTGGGTCAACTAACATAACTGAAAAGTTATCAAGCCTCCAAAACAGCCTAAAAATGGGGAAAAAAGCCTATATCAGCCAAAACAGCTATCATTTATCTAACATTTCAGCTAAACTCCAAAATAGCCTAAAAAATCTCAGTAGATACCAAAATAGTCCAAAAAGCTAGCAGAATGCCAATTTTTAAACTTTTAAAACGGCAGGAATATTATTCCAGAATAAATAAATGTAAACATTAAATGACTATCAATATTTTACTCTCCATAAAAATATATTTTGTCAAAAATATACAAGTTAGAAATGAGCTCAAGATAACATCGGGCCATTAATAATAACAAAATAAAATGACCTGGAGGGCCAGATAGAATTACCCGGCGGGCCGGATCCGGCCGTCCAGGTCTTGACTTTGACACATGACGTAAACAGATGGGTGATGGGAAGTGGAGGCGGGGTTGTTCCTTGCCAACAGTCCCACCCACATCTCAGGTGAATTTTTTTATAATCTCCTGCCACTGCAGAAACTATGTCCTAGAAAACGACAGATGTTTAGTTATTTTTGCTAAAAACAACATAATTATAAAGAAAAGACTTCTGTAAATTATTTGAACATGGATTAAAAATGTAATTGTCCTTTAAATTACATCAAGTGTCTTTTGGGTGAGTTTCAAAGCTGACATGTTTCAGGATTGACTCTTCCAGTGATGTGTGCTTCTGCTGTTAATGCCGGCTGGTCTCTTGTGTTGACATGTGTGCAGCAGAACGATTCGGACCAGGTGCAGTCAGGGCCGTCCTTTGTGGTGGTGGTGGCCATTGACTTCGGCACAACATCCAGCGGATATGCTTACGCCTTCACCAAGGAGCCCGAGTGCATTCACACCATGAGGTAGGCCCGCCCACTAATGCAGGAGGAAGTGTGGGGGAGGGCTCTGCACTATATCACCATGCTGACGTCGGCCTGCTTTGAAGGCTGCTTAACAGCTGCTGAGCTTATGGATCACAGAGTTAAGAAAAGTATCCAAAGAAGTAAAAAAAAGAGACTTTTAAAATCCTGTTTGTGTTATTTATTTTTTTAAAAAGTCATTTTTTTGTCAGAAGTCAACATTAAAAACAACAAAATCCAGGGTTGCTACATATCCTTAAAGAGTTAAAATATTTTAGATAAACTAAAATAGGGCTGTCATAAATCTGGGTTTTGCCTGTAATAAAATTCTCAACAAATTAGGAAATAAACACAAGTGTGTTAAAATATGAACAATTTACAGTGCAGTCTAAATTATTATGAAAATTATGTTTAGGTGTCAAAGAGTTAAAATTATTTGTTTTTTTTAATCAAACTTATGGATGATTTTGTGTCTCAGGGACACCTGTGATCATTAGTTTTCTAGGTGAGTTCCTTTAAATGAAAAGCTACTAAAGAAGGACGTTCCACATTATTAGGCAGACCAACATTTTCAAGCAATATGGGAAAGAAAATGATCTCTGCTGCTGAGAAGCAGGAAATAGTTAAATGTCTTGAAAAAGCTATGAAATGACCTTGGATATTTTACAAAAGGCATCAGGGTCTTGAATATTAGCCCTAACCCTAGTCCTGGCTCCAGAGTGGGGCCCCGGGTGACGCTGACCTGGATGAGAAAACAAAAGTGAATATTGCTGTTGCTGACATTGTGAACCGCTCTTAGTCTGGCCCGTCACTTAGGACCCGCTGTCTACCATTGATGACCCACCAGGGCCAACAACCGCAGACAGCTCCTAGGATCACTCGGGCACGCAAACCCCTCCACCACGTTAAGGTGGCGGTTTACGGAGGGGGGGTGTGTGTTTGTGTGTGTTGTGTGTGTGTTTGTGTGTGTTGTGAGTTTGTGTTTCTGGGCGTGTATTTGTGTGTTGTTTTTTTTTTTGTTTTTTTTTTATTTTATTTTATTTTTTTTATTTTTTATTTTTTTATCTCAAATATCAAATATAAAACGGGAGGGGGGTAGCTTTTTCTTGACATCTTGAAAGAGATAGTCTTTCAACCGCCCTCCTCCCCCAACTCTAATCTCTAAGCATTTCTAAATTAAAACTGCATACAAATTAAAATTAAAATGACTTCTAAATAAATAAAAACAATAGTATTAAGAAATAAACACAAAACCTAGCTTAGACTTTAAAGAGGTATTGTGAAAAGTTACATTAAATAAAATAATACAATAGAAGTTACACATTTACAAAAAACACAGAACAAAAATAGAAGAGAAAGAAAACCCTCACTATTTTTTGCCTATAGAACAATAATAAATGTTTTACACTTTAACACGAGAACTTTGTCTACAGTCTTGACATCCATTAGACGATTGAAACTCCTAAACCGTTTGCACAATCAGGACGCCGTTATGCAGCATTTTACGTTAGCATAACAGCGCTAAACAGCTTTTCTCTGCTGTGGTCAGGGGTCCAGTTAGTGTTTTTTTCTTGACTTTCTAAATAGGTTCAGGAACCTCTGACCAGCAGTCTTCTTCTTAGGCTTCTCCTTCATCTCATTGACCTGCTGTTGTACTTCATCAAGTTGGACCATCAAAGCGTCTTTCATATCACTGATGATAGTCTCTTTCTCCTGGACAACTTCCCTTAGATGAGTTATTTTATGTGAGAGGCTGGACTTTTCTGTGGCCCTCTGCTGCTTCTGGTCTTCTTGTTCTTCCTGAACTTTGGCCGAAGCAGCTTTTAATTTGTTGGACTTTTCTACCTCCAGGTCAAAGCTGATCTTGGTGGGATTTGTATGGATGCTCTCGTTTTTAACATTTTCCTCCATATGTTGTAATTTTAATCCCAGGTCCAAGTTTGTCTTGACTAAGGCCTTTTTGGCCTGCTCAAGCTGTTGCTCCTGTTGGTCCACCTTTTCCTTCGAGATGACCTCCAGATTGGTTATGATCGCGTCTTTTCCTTTGAGAATTTCTTTGAGTTTCCCAATCTGGTTTTCGGCGCTGGAAAATAGTTTCTCAAAGCTCTCTTCAGCTTTGTGAGACGCAGCAACCCTTTCCTCATGAACTTTTCTTAATATAGCCATCTCTTGTTGAAGGGAGGTGTTTCTCCTCTGCCATTCCTCTCTTTCTTTGGTCAGCTGATTTTGTGTGTTTGTTAATACCAGCTGATGATTCAGACATTGGCTCTTCTGCATTTCTACTGTCTTCTTTTCTTTTTGTAATTGTTGTCTTAAGATGACAACAGAAGTGTTTATGCAGTCAGTTTCAGTCTTCTGGTGGGCTAAGCGTTTCTCTGCGTCATTGGCTCTGGCCGTCTCTTGTTTGAGGGATGTTTCCAGCTGAGATATTTTGCTGGTGAGGTCCAGATGTTGCTGTTGCTGTTCTAGAGAGGTCTTTAGCTGAGTGATTTCTTGGATCAAGGAAGAATTTGTTGTCTCCAACTCTTTCTTTTCTTTTTCCAGTTGATTTACATTCTCAGCTAAGACTTCTTTTTCCTTCAGAGCCTCTTTTAACTGAGAGATTTCCTGTAAGAAAGAGGAATTTTCTTCCTCAAGTTGCTTCTTTTCTTCTTTGAGCTTTCTGAAACAGGTCTTACGCTTTAAGTAAAGTATTCGCTCATGGCCAATCCTTTCCATAAAGTGATCAACTGTCAGGTCAGCATCCTCCAGGTCCTCATCTTTCCAACGGAGACGCTTCTTCAGGTGCCGAAGTTCATCTTTCAGAACAGAGATCTCCTCTTTGAGTGCTTCATTTTCCACTGAGGTGGAAGTCGGCCCTGAAGCAGGGACAGAACCCGGCTTCCCTGGAAAGTTTGAAGCGTTGCGAAGGGTGACCATTTGAGCAAAACTTACAGATTTTTTGGCTGGAGTCTGCATTTTCCGCAAGATTGAAACTTTGGGTTTGTCCTGCGTCTGCTCTTTTTGTGGTTGACTTTTTGGAGTCTCAGAAGAGTCCTCATCGTCACTGAACTCCTCGGGGTAGTCACTCCAGGCCTTCCAGCCTTCCGGTTTGGGGGATCCTGTCCACGGGTCCAATACAAGTGTCATTCTGGCTTCTGATCACAAAGAGACTATAATGGTTCTTTGTAAGGTTAATCTTGAGCTGCAGTCTTTTTCTTTGATTGCTGTACGGTCTGTGTGAAACTGCCTCAGTACAAGAATTTTTGTGTCTACGAATAATGATATAAAATGATGTCATATGACATCATGTGATATCACACTGTTTTATCACTGGTGGTGTGACATGAAATGATGCAATCATTGACCAGTGAGGTCATGGATACATCATAGTGTGACATCACACTATGATGTAACCATGACCTCACTGTTGGTGTGACATATTGAAATGATGCAATCAGTAAAGTCAGCATGGAATCCTGTTGGGCTTTGAAGATCCTCCATCAAACTCTGCAGCTCCTGCTGTGATCTTTCTCTCTAAATCTGAGAACTCTTTTTGAGTTCAGTAAAAGTTTCAAGTACGAATCAAAGAAAAGCGTAACAAACTGCTGTCTCACTACACAAAACTGATTCCACTATTGAACAACAACACAACAATAGAAAATCCTGTCAAAACTTCCTGTTCAATTTAAAGACAAAATGTGAAATGATCACATTCATCACTAAGTCTCACAGACCTGAATTCCAGCTCTAAGAGATACATCCAGATACATCATTATGAAGATTGTTATTGTCAGGAGTCAGAGCTCGGACCCCCTCCAGAAGTCTCCAGAGTTCTAACTCACCTGACACCAATCTGACAATCACCTACCTGCTTCTTAAGCAGCACACAGAGCCTCACTCTGTGCAAAGTATTGTTTGTGCCACCCTGCCTGCATTACTGAGCGTTTCATTCTGGACCCGATCTTTTGTTTCTGACCCTGCTTCATCTGTTTGCCTGACGCCTGGACTCTGACTACTCCACTCTCTTCTTGTATGACCCCGTGCTCGTGATTGACTTCTGCCAGTCTGAATCTGCTTTTTGTGGACTTTCAGCTGTGCTTAGTTCCTGTCTGAACTAATAAACCTGTTTATTTAACCTATTTAAATAGACTGAATTTGCTGCAATTGCACATTTTGTAAAAACTAACTCTGCACGTGAAAGTCTCCTCCCACTGCAATAACAGCTGCAACAAACATCAAAGAACAATTGAAAACTCATTAAACTTGAGAATAGGCATTTTTATTGACAGTAAATCCAGTTTATTTAAAGATGAACTCTAGTCCCGCTCGATCAGCGGGAGATTTCCTTCAAAATCCTGCATGTCATGACCATCATCTGTGTTCTCAGCCGAGACAGATCAGAGCGCTGCACTAAGCTAGAGAGGGATGCGTCCAAGACGCTTCTCTTTGTGCGCTTACAATTTCTGGGGCTTGATGAGGGCAATAAACACTATTTTTTTAGGGTCCTGAAACCTGTTTTCAATTAGCTTTGAACAGTGAAGAGGCAAAGCACAAACTTGAAACACAGAACACAAAAACATCACTAAAATGAAACCAAGGCAACAAAACTAAAAACTCGGATCTGCTATACATCTAAGTAGTCACAGATGAAGCCTCTGTCTGATGTCAGCAACACCCAGAGTTCAGACACACTGTTGTACTGGGAGATTTTTTAGATTTAGCATGCTGAGAGTGCTCTGATCTTCGTCTGCAGCAGATAAGAAATTCACAGACCTTCTCAACCTCAATTAAATAAGAAAAAGCAATTTCCCTTGCAGCAGTTCCTCCTGGCACAGGTCATTAACTTTAGCAGAAGCACAGTCAGATCTACAGAAGGTTTGACGGAGACATTTCTGACCACAGCAGAAGTCCTCCTTCAATCCCAGCATGCACACACTCTGCTGGTGTGAGCACAGCAGTCCAGAGAGACGTGTCCTATAATCGATGTAAGTCTAGGAGATGGAAGCTACATCACCCTCCTCCAACCCAAGATTCCTCCATGAAGCTGCAGAACTTGCATTCATTATTGATGATCTGGTGTGAGTCAGGAAGTGTGTGTTCATTGCTCTTTTGGGGAAATGTCAGGCCATTTCCTAGCAGGCTAAAGCGGGACTGTTTCAAAGGAAACGTATCTCTGTTCTTGTTGTTGTTTCACGCCCACATTCATAATATGGTCATATTGTTTTGTTCACTTTGAGCCAGGAACACAAATGCACCACTTTAGAGCCCATGATTTTTTCCTTTACTGTGGACAAAAATTAAGCATTGAGCAGAACAGGAAGTCACAGTAACATAAACATTGTTTATAGCTACAGAATTGTATATATTGATGACTCCTCACTATTTCTAATATGTCAAATGAGCTTAAAGGACTAGTAATGGGCTGGGACAAAGCTAAAATAAGTATCCAGATATATTCCATATGTTCTAATGTATCAAAAATAACAAATAATTACCTTTGACAAACGCAGGTTTTTGTAAAATTTGACAAAATCAACGACAAATCACACTCTCATTTCGCCCTGCTTCAGAAACGGCTCGATTTGGGTCACGTGACGCGTTGACGTCATGTGGGTGAGACAGCGCCAGCAGCAGAATGCAGGTGGACCCAGGGTGTCTGCAGATACATGTATGTGTGTGCGCTGCGGCAAAGTTGAATTCTATAAACATTGATGTTATGGTCCGATGGAGTATTAGGGCCACCAAAAAAAAAAACTAAATTAAAACTATGATTTCTAAAGTCGTAAATTTACGAGATTTACAATCGAAATGAGCCTATTGTGAATGAACACTGTGAGCAGAATCAGACCGACTAAACTGTGAAAAGCTTCTGATTTCAACAGGTAAACTGAATGTTTAAAACATTGCACATGTTTGGAAGTTTCTTTGTTTGATTTGCAGTTTATTAATCATTGATGGTGGCTTGGCTTGCAGGATCTCTGCAGATGATGATGATTTGATTTTGAGTCGCCGTAAGGTTCAGAATTTGTTTGTTTTTAAAACCGATCTGTAAATAAAGCTTCACGAGATGCTCCACGTCTTCCAGCTTCGAGCATGGCTCTGATAAACTGACAGCTTTCGTTTTCATGGGCATTCTCAGCGTCACTGTCAGTGTCATTGCCAGATTGTGAGCTCTTATTTTACGCGCTGCCGGCTCAAATTGATAGAGCTTTACAGTCATCAAACCACAAACACCCGGCGCCTCTGAATCAGCGTCACTTTCAGAACAAATGTTTCCACAATCTGAGTCTGAAGACAGAATTGTGGACCTTGAAATATCGCCGCTATCGCTAGCTCCGACACACAAAGGAGAAGCCATCTTGCTATGTTTACCCTGGTTACATCACACGCACCACGTGACCAAAACGGAGCTTTTTACCCGGAAGAGACAGGTTTGCCAAATTTGGCTGCAAAAATCCTGTTTTATTTCAATATTTCTTGCTCAAAACACGCCCAAACATTTGGAAATGGTAAATATAAGGCGAAATACAGTTAACACCGAAAAGGACCCACAACCCCATTACTAGTCCTTTAACAGACTCCTGAGAACTGACCTCAATTTACTCAGGAACTCGCTGACAGAGCCAAGGGACATAGGAGTTTGAAATAGAATTTAATGACCAGCTTGAATCTTCTGGATGCATCTAGAACACGTGAGTCAAAATCAAGGCCCGGGGGCCGGATCCGGCCCTCCAGACCATTTTATTTTAGTGTTATTAATGGCCCGATGTTATGTTGTGCTTATTTCTAACTTGTAGAATTTTGACAAAATATATTTTTATGGGGAGTAAAATATTGAAAGTTATTTAAGGTTTAAGTTGATTTATTCTGGAATAATATTCCTGCCTTTTTATTATTCATAATCATGTTAAAAAGTGACAGTTTTAGAGTTTTAAAAATTGGCATTTTGCTAGCTTTTTTGGATTGACATTTACTAAGGGTTTTTGGGTGTTTTGGAGTTTAGCTAATATTTCAGCTACATGCTAGCTATTTTGGCTAATTTGGCATTTAGCTATTATAGCTAATATTTTAGGTGTTTAAGCTATCAGCTTTAGTGTTTTCTGCTATTAGTTTCAGTGATTCCAGCTATAAGCTTAGGCATTTTCATATATCAGCTTTTGCGTTTTTAGCTATCAATTTAAGCATTTTCATCTGTTAGCATCTTCTGTGGTCAGTTTTAGCTTATCGCAGTCACACTAGCATTATCACAGGTAATGCTATAAATCTTGTTCATAATTATGTTAAAAAGTTACAGTTTTAAAGTTATAAAAATGAAATTTTAGAGTTTTCAATAAATGTTTATCCTGTTCGGCCGTGATCTAATGTTTTTTAGATTTTGTTCCCCTTGTGCGATTGAGTTTGACACCCCTGATCTAGAGGCTCACTGTAGATCAGGGGTCTCAGGGGTCTCATCATCATCCCGCGGGCCATCTGCGGCCCGCAGGATGATGATTTGCGGCCCGCGTCTTCATATGAAAGATTACTGTTAGTGCGACCAGCAAGGCTGATATGAATGCCAGTTGTTGTGTGCAGAGCTGAATGAACCAATCACAGTGAGGCATCGGCGGGCTGTCCAGTGCCTCTGTCCATCATTCATTCCTTCCTCCAATCAGCTGGGCGGAAGAGGAGCCATGAAGCACCAAACGCGATTTGCGTGACAAATTTGCGCTGGGAATTTGCTGCTCGCGGCTCGTCAAAAAATGTGTTTCTGTCGCTGCGCCGCGTGTCGAAGGGGCTACCAGCTCCGTCTGTGGATGTCTCTCTTAGAATGAATGGGAGACATATATGATGTCGAGGAATACGTTTTTTGACGTGCTGACTGTACCTATTGAATCAGAGCTCCACGAGGTCCGAGCCTCAAACCTGTAGCCCGCCCCGCGCGGCGATCCGCTGCTCCCGCCTGTCAAACATGTGATCCTGAGCTTGGCTCGCACCTGCGTGGGCGTGTCGATGGATTTTAAGGTTCACACACCGGCTGTGTCGGCGTGCATTCCAGTCCATGTAAACGCGATAGAAGTCCGGTATTCTGCTACGCGCGTTTGCATAGAGCCCCCATGGAAAGCAGCCCCTGAATGTGCACTGATGCAGCCGGCTCACGTGCAAGCAACCCACACATCCAATGAATGGAAGACACATAGATCAGATTTAATCACTGTGAGGAGTTCAACAAAAATCTACATAAAATGAAATCTTTAAAATATTTTCTCGGTATGGGGGCTTCTCTCTCACTCTGAAGGAGGATCTGTTAATATAGACAATTGAAACTGAATAAAAATAATGAGTTTTCTCTAGTCAGTCAGTCAATAATGGAATAAGCTCCCAGCTCATGTCAGAGAGGCCAGCACAGTTTCTACCTTCAAAACTAGCCTTAAAACATTCCTCTTTGGACAGGCGTTCTGCCAGGCTAGCTAGTAATCAGAGAATATTCCCTCTCATGTGGTCCTTATGAGGCTAGATTAATAAATTAATATTGATGCGTTTAAATATAAATTTAGATTTTCCATCAGTGTTATTTTTCAGATCAGCTCTGGGGTTCTGTTCTCTATTCTCATCTACTTCTCCTCTCTTCTATTCTTTATTATTTATTTAGTTCTACATGCTTTTGTTGGTGCAGTTCCATTCACATGTTGTTCTTCTTTCCCACTCTCCTCTGGGGAGCGGGAGAGATTTCAGATGCCCGGTGGATCGCCCACGCTCCCACTCTTGGCCGTGGACCACGCCCCCGACACCATCCTGCATCTCTGAGTGAGAGTGATTCCTGCTGGGTCATCTCCCTCCTGGTCGTGGACTGCACTTCTGCTTCATCTTGACTATGGACTTCATCATCACTCATCCCTCAGCTTTATCTGAATGAACTCTTAGATTCGTAGTTGTAGAAGCTAATTTTTCTTTAACTGTTCTGGTATCGCCTGTCCGTCCTGGGATAGGATCTCTCCCTCATGTGGGAATCCCTAAGGTTTCTTCTTTTTTCCTGACTCAGGTTTTTTTAGGAGTTTTTCCTTACCGGGAGGGAGGGTCTAAGGGCAGGGATAACCAGTTTATGTAGTCTGTTTAGTTTTTAACAATTGTTTATATTTTGAAGCCCAATGAGGCAAATCTCTTTGTGATTTTGGGCTATATAAATAAAATTGAATTGAATTGAATTGAATATGTAGTTTCTTCAGTTGCCTGTATCTGCTGTATGGTCATTATTATTATTTTATTAATTTATTACTAATTTATTTGTTTTTTTTTATTCATCTTTTAACGTGCATGGTAAAAAAAAGAAAACAACAACAGAAAGTTCTATATAAATCATAAAAAAAACATTACACCTCAATTATGTAGTTCGAAATGGAGTAGGAAGAAGTTTAAAAAACTTTTTTTAATCCTACCCCCTAGCAATATATCTTAAGTTTAATCTTCAATATAAACTATTTCAGAAACAGACATAATTTTTATACATATAAATCAACACACACAAAGATCTATACACATCGTTCATTATTTATTCATTATTTTGTGTTAAAAATAAATATATTTGAGAACACTGTAATATCTTATCAGGGTTTTTCTTGTGAAAATCCTGATGCGGCCCAGCCTCACCTAGACTCCGCCTCCAGCGGCCCCCGGCTGAATTGGGTTTGAGACCCCTGCTGTAAAGCAAACACAGGCACAACAAGCAGCTTTAGATAGATTCAACATCTGCTGACGGTTGATTGTGTGTTTCTAGGCGCTGGGAGGGTGGAGACCCCGGCGTGTCCAATCAGAAGACTCCGACCACCATCCTGCTGACTCCTGACAGGAAGTTCCACAGCTTTGGATATGCTGCGCGTGATTTCTACCACGATCTGGACCCGAGCGAGTCCAAACAGTGGCTGTACCTGGAAAAATTTAAAATGAAGCTCCACACCACTCCGGTAAGCATCCACGATGTTCATGAGGATCACACGGCGACGTATTATATACCTTAAACGGTGCAGTGTACCGCCAACTAGAGGTCGGGGTTTATGTGTAAAACAAAAGTAACAACTGAACTAAATGTTTTCTTTTGAATAACTAATTAAATATCGTCCCTACAGTATTACAAGTATCTTTAAATGAATTATCGCGATATTCATTGTATCCATTTTTTTCACATCCCTACCTAAGATCCACCAATCAAAGGTGAACCACTTTACCTCTGTACCGCGTAGTTATAACACTCCTCTTCTATTTGACTGATGCTGCATCAGCTCAGACCCTCCGCTTCCTCCTTCCTGATGCTGCAGCTGCTCAGACCCTCCTCTTCCTCATCACTGACGCTGCAGCAGCTCAGACCCTCGTCTTCCTCCTTCCTGAGGCTGCAGCAGCCCGCTGACTCATTGTTTTGGGAGATGTTTCTGCTGACATCCTGTTTTACCAGACCTGCAGTGTTTACACAGAGGGAACCTGGTCTCCTGCAGAGCGTTGGATGAAGATGCATCATCTTTGCTGCCATGGATGGAAAAACGATTCTGTTCGTTCTGCAGCAAACTGAATTCACTTAAATGTCCTTTAGAATGCTGCCATTGCACTCACTGTTTTTGCTTTCAAGAAGAAATTAGATAATAAATAATTCATGATTAATAATTACAATTATTAGCTTAAAAGAAAATGTGTGGTCATGAATACAAAGTCCAAAGACTTTTTCTTGTAAAGAGGATGTTGCTGTGGAAGCCTCAGAGACTGTGTGACTGTATACACATGTTCATAACAGCAGATTCTGTCATTTTTTACCATGTTTTTAATCACAGAATAGTCAAAGTGATCATATTTTGCTCTGTAGTGACTCAACATGCAGATTCTCACTCGAAACAAAAGCTGGTCCTGAATTTTAATGTCAGCTCTGGAAAATGCAGACCAAGTTAAATAAAAGTTTAATGAGAAAGCCCTGGGAACTTTGCTACTTTTACTTTTCATTGTTTGAAACCTGCACCAACAATGTTTCTACTGTAACACAATCAGTCAAATATCTGACGTGTCATCCATCCATCCATTGCTTAATCCCCTTTGAGGTCACGGCGTTGCTGGAGCCTATCTTAGCCACTATCAGCTGGAGTTCAGCCTGGATGTTTTCCTGTTCATTACAGTGATCTCTGACCTTTCAGTGCAGCTGATGTCAGAACTAAACCGATCAGTGACTTCCTGTAGGTGTTTGGATGTGGCAGGGTTAGTCCTCTCTGTCATTCTGGAGTCTAACCCCAGTGTTTCTGCAGAACCTCAGCATCAACACTGACCTTCACGCAGCCAATGGGAAGCGAGTCAAAGCTCTGGACATCTTTGCATACGCCCTGGCCTTCTTTAAGGAGCAAGCCTTAAAGGTGACGCTGCTGTAATCATTCAAAGCCACGATCTATGAGCATCTTAACCTTTGATTGTTTCCTCTCACAGGAGCTGAGCGATCAGACGGGCGGTGACTTTGACAACAACGATGTGAGGTGGGTGATCACCGTTCCTGCCATCTGGAAAATGCCTGCAAAGCAGTTCATGAGAGAAGCAGCTTACAAGGTGGGTGGAAGAGAGTCGGAGCTGCAGTTTGTTTCGTCTGTTCAGACTGTGATCAGTCTGCAGAGAGTTGATGAAAATAATTGTGCGAGAGCATCCACTGCTGCAGCATCGCTCAGCAATCGTGACTACCACGCACATAAACACAGCCATCTGCAGACTGCTGCAGAGGACAGAGGGAGGGGTCACAGCCTTCACTGCAGACACAATGAAGAGGAGCTCCCCCCACTGTCATAATGCCTCTCCAGCAGGGGCAGGCGCTGCAAACACTCTGGTCTATTTCCTGTGGCTCGCCTTTCTCAAATCTCGTGGGTCACGAATAAAATCTTGTGGGTCACGACCAAATCTTGTGGGTCACGACCAAATCTTGTGGGTCACGACCAAATCTTGTGGGTTACGATCAAATCTTGTGGGTTACGACCAAATCTTGTGGGTCACGACTAAAATCTTGTTTCACGATCAAATCTTGTAGGTTACGACCAAATCCCGTGGGTCACGACTAAAATCTTGTGAGTTACAACCTAATCTCATGGGTCCGAACTAAATCTCATGGGTCACAACCAAGTTTCATGGGTCATAACTCAAGTCTCGTGTTTCATGACCAAATCTCGTGGGTCACGACTAGGGCTGTCAGATTTGTCGCGTTAAAAACGCATTAATCTGACACGTGCTTGACGCCGACAATTTTTTTGACGCATTAATCGCGGACTTTCTCATACATGCCTTTCCACACAGCGAGCACGGGCGTCCGCCCTTTAACTCACCAGCTGCTCTCACTAGATCACCGGTGGCTCTCTAACCTCCAAGCTGCGAGCTAAAACCGGCCGGCACTAGGACCTGGAGAGCTCCTGCACCCTAACCCGGCTCCGGTTCGCGTCCGACGCAGCGTCCGGAGAGCTGCGGACCCCCGACGTTCCGGACAGCAAGCGCACCGGGGGACGTTTTAAATGTTCTGGAGGTTTAAGCGTGATCCAGCACCAGCATAGCGGTCTGTCTGCCGGCATATTCATGGCGTGAGCTCCAATGGACACGTCGCTGCATCGAGCTGCAGCCAGAGAACGCGACGGCAGTAACAGACTGTCAAACTATCCACAGAGTATCCCGCTTTTCTCAGTCTTTAATGTTTTAAAAAACAAAAGTTCATTGGAAATGATAAATCTCTATTTCATTTATTACTGTAGTTCAGCAGAGGAGGAAAAGATTTGGTCCTGACAAAAAATGAACATGAAAGTGTTATGGAAATGTTATTTTTGATGTTTTTTATTTTATTTTACTGAACGTTGATTGAAGTTTAGAATTTAAAATGCCCTTCACTTGCACTTGGGCTTTTGTTAGGTATTTTATTTTACAGCCTTTTATTGTTAAGAAAGTTTATCACAATACAATGTTACAAAATAAAGTATTTCGGATGAAATACTTTTCTCTTGATTCTGATGAAATACTAGGACATAGTTTCTACTGAGCAGCAGGAGCTCAGGTGAAATTCCCCTCGTGGGTGGGACTGATGGCAGGGAGCAACTCCACCCCATTCCCATCATTCATCTGGTTACCCGTTCTCCCGCTAGCTTATGGCCTCTCACACCTTACATTATCGGTGCAACAAAAATGGTGAAAAATATTGGAGCCATCCAGCCATACAGTTTAGATCCAGATTCCAGCTCAAAGAAGGAAAATAAGGACGTTCATGGATCTATTTGCAAATGGATGTATCAGAGTTGGAGCAGAACAGGGAGGTTGTGGCCCACCCAGTATAATTTCAACATCACAAATTCGATCTTTTCCAAACAAAATTTTTTTTGTGCTCCATATTCACAGCAATTGAATAAAAAGATACTCAGAATGCTACAAGAATGTGTTAAAAACACCAAAAACAAGACTTTTTGCCTTTTTTTCCTTCTTTCCACACCTTCAGATTGTCCAGCATTGACGTGAATTGTTTGTCTAACACGAGAGTGGCCAGCGGTGATGCAGAAAGAATCGCTCCTTCATTGTTCTCCCGGAGATAGTTTTCCCCTGACATTTCAAACCCGTAACGTCCAGCAGCCCCTCTCAGAGCTCCAACAGCTGCTTCCACTCTTTGTTTCACCTGCTCCGCCGCCGCCTGCTGCTCCAGCAGAGGGCTGGGTGAGAGATCTCTGCAAAGAGTCCTGGGGGAGCGCTGCAGACATGTTTGATGTAGAGCATGAAGGCGGCTCACGTGGTCACGGGGTGTGGCTGTCTGCAGCAACGCCACAGAAAAGGCTGAGGAATTGTGGGAGTGGGAGATGTATCAGCCCCCCCGCTTCTCTTGATTCTAAATATGAACACGAGCAGATAAGCAGCTCCTCTGCCATAACTGCCTTGTTACTCTATGTTTAGAGTTCTTGTGGTAAAGCTGCTAAAGTTCGTATTTAAAGGAATTCTTTCAGGTTTGTAAACTACTATACTATATGGAATTTAAGTTCTGTAGTTTTATGAACTCATATGGGAAATGAAAGCTTTGGCATCTCAAAACTTTCATTTTTTCATCCTAGAACTGATTATAATTTGGTTAGAGATGACATTATTGTGAAAGTGAAGCTTTTAAAAAGTAAAAATATCATCATGTCATCTAATCCTGAGAAAAAAAGCAAATATTGTTGCTGGATCTGTCAGTGATGTCATTGTTTCTGTTCATGTTATCACTGAAGAGGCCAGGCAAAGCAGAGGGAGGGTTTGACGCAGGGAGGACGTGGAAGGGGGGGGTACTGTGCAGTGACTCAGCATCCAGGAGATGAAAGCATTAGTTTGACTCTGAACAGGAGAGAGAATGGAGGAGAGAGGAGGTGAAAGAGTAGCACTCCTCCTGCTCCCTCGTTTCCAGAGAAATGTTCTCAAATATGCCCGGTCCAGTCCTCTGAGTTCACAGAATCATCAGGATTAGCTTGAGCAGACCCTTTGCACAGCGTCTGCATCCTCTGCCAGCACTGCAGCAGAACTCTGCTCAGGCAGGGAGTTCACAAAGAACTTTTACTCTCAGCAGTTTTTTTAAGAAAGTTTTTGAACCTGCAGAGAAAAAGACAATCAAGTTCAACTTTTGTCCATCCATTCGTTTTCAGGCTTTGCTAATTACTTTTTTGGGTCATGGGGTTGCTGGAGCCTATCTCAGCCACTGCTGGGTGAAGGCAGAGTCAACGAGTATCCGGTCTTTTGCAGGACCACATCTAGGGGACAACTATGCTTCGTTTCCACTGAGCGGGACAGTCTGGTTTGCACCCAGTGTCGATCTGGTACTGTGTCTGGTACCGGATCTGGTACCGCGTCCAGTTCCGGGTTAGTGTATCAGTACTGGGCTAGGGTACTGGTATGCTTCGAATCCCGGTACTGGACTGGTTCCGGCTCGCGCCCCAGAGGTTGGGGTCCAGTGGTTTAATAGGAGCAGCCAGCATGTGATAAAAACGACGAGTTGGGGACACCCAAAACGTCAAAAAGTGACTTGGAGGGTCTTTAACCAAACATCAATTTATGACAAATTGGGAAAGAGAATTGCCAAAATACCCAAACTCCCATGTCCCATTTCTTGGGACTTGTTGGTTGTAAGTCCATAGAAGAATGGAACAGATGTAAGGTTAGGGAGGAGCTACTGTAGAAAACCGTTGAACGAAGACCACTTCAACCAAAGAAAGCTGTATTTCTCTTCACTGCCAGCAATCTTCTCGCAAACAACATGAAATGCTTTGTAGATACAAAGTACCAAAAGCCACGTATAAAAAAATGAGCTCCTGGATGACCTCTGTTGTGGTTGTTAACTTCACGTTTAATGAGAAACTGGACCAACATTCTGCTCCTCGGGTTGTTTCTGTTCACTTGTGTTGGTGTAGAGCAGCTGGAAAGTTCTCATGCTAACATAAAGAAGCAAAGTTTTCTGTTCATTTCACGAGTCTATTCTTTCTGAATTCTGCCCCCCCACAGTCTGGCCTGGTGTCCCGGGAAACCCCGGAGCAGCTCATCATTGCCTTGGAGCCAGAGGCAGCGTCGATCTACTGCCGCAAGCTCCGCCTCCACCAGATGGTAGACCTGGGCACGTCGACCACCCAGAACGGCTTCAACTCCAACGACAACGCGGGGAGTGGCGTGAGCCAAGGTACGAGCTGTCAGAGCTTACTACACACATTTCCTGATCAGAACACTGACATCCAAATCTTAAATATTTCAACTTTATAAAAAAAAAAAAAAATCATTCAATCCTCATCTCACAAACAATGTATGGAATATTTGCTTTTACTTTGGAAATGACAGATTAATTCAGTCACAGCTCATACAAATAGGATCAGGTTTGGAGTTCAATTACCAAAAGATTTAGAATCACTGAGATTGTTTTCTCAGAGTTAGACTGAAAACCAGCTCTTGCTGACTGTCAGGCACGATGGTGGTAGGGTTATTATATGGGCTAAACAGGTACAGAGCTCCATGATCTGTTTTTGTTTGTTTGTTTGTTTTTGCTGCATTCCATAAGATTACAAATAACATGCAGAATTTGGCTGGTCATGTGACTTTACAGCATGTGTCAAAGTCAAGGTAATTCTATCCGATCCTCCAGATCATTTTATTTTATTGTCATTAATGACCCAATGTTATCTTTTACTTATTTCTAACTTGCATAATTTTGACAAAATATATTTTTATGGAGAGTAAAATATTTATAGTTATTTAAGGTTTAAGTTGATTTATTCTGGAATAATATTCCTGCCTTTTTATTTTTTATAATTATGTTAAAAAGTTACGGTTTTTAAGTTTTTAAAATTGGCATTCTGCTTTTGGACTATTTTGGCATTTATTAGGATTTTTTAGGCTATTTTGAAATTCAGCTAATTTTTCAGCTACATGCTAGCTGTTTTTGGCTAATTTAGGCTTTTCCTTTTTAAGCTTTTTTGGGCTATATTGGAAGCTAATATTTACATGCTAAATGTTTTGGCTAATTGAGGCTTTTTTCAGTTTCTTTGGGATATTTTGTTGAAGTTTGGGTATTTTTTTCAGCTACATGCTAGCTGTTTTGGCTAACGTTGGCTAATTTTTTTTTTCTTTTTTTTCAGGCTAATTTGGCATTTAGCTCATAATTTAGCTGGCTATCAACTTCAGTATTTTCAGCAATCAATTTCAGCATCTTCAGCGGCCAAATTCAGTTTACAGCATTCACACTAGTATTATCACAGGTAATGCTGTATATCTAGTTCCTAATTATGTTAAAAAGTTACAGTTTTAAAATGTAGTTTTAGAGTGTTCAATAAATGTTTATCCTGTTCAGCCCACGACCTAAGGTGTGTTTTGGATTTTGGCCCCTTGAATTTGACACCCCTGTTTTACAGTGACTATATTAGTTTACTTTTAATTTTTCAGAATTGAGAAGGTTAAACTTCTGAATAATCCGTTTTTTTATCCTTTGAAACTACATTTCTGTTTATTTTTACATATTTGTGTTTTAAAATAAACACTGTTAGCATCTTTTAGAAAAAGTAATGATGTAGCATATTCTGTCCAAACCTTTCATCTCAGCCACTGAAAACGCTGCAGGACAGCGTTCCTTCGCTATATCCTGGTTCACCTTTTGTACAACTTTGCATTCTTTGTTTTTTTTAGCACAGCTAACTCTGTGTTCTTCGTCTTGATTGGCTTAAGAACTTGTCAATCAATCTCCTGTAGAGAATCCATTTGTTTTGCCAGAGTTACAGTTCCATCACGATCAGATCTTTGTTTTTTATTATTTTTTTTCTCTGCAGGTTTGATCTTTGAGTTTACACAAAATGTTCATGTCTGTCTGAGAAAAGTGTTTAGTGAGGACTTTTACCGCCTTTATGATCCTATAATGACAGATTATTAACATAACATTTTAAAACAACGGGTTATTGGAATATCTCATCCACTTTGTTTTTTAAAAATTTTTGGAAATAGTCTCAGTCTGACTGAACTGCTGCGCTGGAAATGTAAATGATGTTTTCTCAAAAAAACTATCAGAGTTGTAAATAGAATTCCTCCACTAAAATGTGACAAACAGTTAAAAGTCAATTCAGAATGATTGATGTAGGATATATCTTAGGGGTGTTGCGGATCACGGATTATCCGTGGTCCGTACGGATCAGAAGCCACGGTTCGGGACACGTGTGTACCGCGGACCACTCCGACCCCCACCCCCAGCGAGCGCACACACCTTGGGCTCTCATAATTTTAATCATTGTCCGTTCACATCAATGAAATTCTGTCAAATTCCTGTAAATCCTCTTTGTTTTGACCAGCGCTGAAGTAACAGCTTCATGGTTATTTCTTAAAGTCTGTTCCTGAATCTCCCGCTGCGTGTGGGCGGAGCTTTCAGCGTTTTTCCTGCATAGAGAATTTGGTGTCGGCCGCCACCAGCTCCTGGAAAAGGGGGGATGTGGCTGATTCTAGGAGCCCAGACTGAGAGAGAGTCCACGGAGACCCGAATGATGACAAAATGATACAACAGAAAAAATAATTTCAGTAAACCAATAACCAATATATAATCGCAAATATTTTGATTTTAATGTCAAGGTAACAATAATTATATATTTTGTTTTGGAAACATCGTCTGTGGACCCCCCTTCCTCTTAATTGAAAATGGTTCGGTCCGACTGGACTATTCTTCCACAGCTGTTTGTTACCGTCAGACCCACAGAGTTTAAGGGAGAGAAGACACGCTTTAAAATCAGGAGTTTAAACACCTGATTTAGAGGAGAACCTCCGTGAAAAAAGAAAAAAGGAGACAGTCTGTCTATTGCCGCGCGGAAAGGAGAGAGTGCTCGTAAACGGACAAGGGGGCGGGGCCATGAATTTGAGGGTTTCTTCTGAAGCTTTTGTATGGAGCTTCAAACTAGAATAATTTGTTGTTTTATTGTGTATCAAAATTAGGCTTGTTAGTTACATTTCTGTTTTATAATGAGGTGATCTATAGTAAAATATGTAAATTGAAAGAATGTTCAATAAAGTTACATAATAATAATAATAAAATAAACTTGTTAAGGTATACAAATCTGAAGTCCCCACGAGACACCACCACCTTATTTTAAGCCAGGAAAAACCCTGCAGCTTCCGTCACAAACTTTACTCAACTTGACGCGGATGGATAGATATCAGGTTTATTTAATGTTAAGACCTGAATAAAAGCATCAGTACACGTTTCAATTTCTGGATTCAAAGAATACATCCGTAATGGACATGATTTTATGGCAAGCCAAAAAGATCACCAGGAAAAGCGGGTGCAACAGTGCCACGTTTTACAGATAATTATTATTATTTTAAATATTTAAATGTCCCCATTTGGCGAGTGGGATCAGAACATTTGTATTTCAAGTGAACACCAGATAGATTTGGTATTTTCAAAACTATTTTTAAGCATTCTTTTCTCTGTTTTTGTAGATTTGTATGTATTCAGAAACTACAAGTTTTAGCATTTTGCTTGTGTTCAAACTTTAAAGATTTTTTGTTTTAATAAATAGGCCTCAGTGAGCAAAAGTTTTGAACTTTTGTGTAAGGGAAGTACTTTATATTCATTTTGAATATATGATTTGAAACGTTTCCAAAAATTAATTTAGCTTTCATGTTGTTGTTGTTGTTGTTGGTGGTGGTGTTTTTTTTGTTGTTTTTTTTTTTAACTTTTTACTGATCCGAAAAGTGATCCGAACCGTGACCCTAAAACCGTGACACGATCCGAACCGTGAGTTTTGTGATCCGCAACACCCCTAATATATCTGCTCAAAGTAAATCAATATTCCATGACATTGGTTTTCAATGCAATATCTCTACATTGCAACTTTAATAAAAATGTTAATTTTACACGGATTAACAAGTGATAAGCCTCTATTTTTAAAACTTTATGATCACAAAGTTTGCAGGACATCACATTTCATATAGAGGAGATTTTGGCTCACAGTGTCTTTCTTCTTGAATGTCTTTTCTCTCTGCAGCGTCTCCAGGTAAAGATGTTTTTTCTTATTCTCACACAAACTGCATGAATATTCTGAGGCACTCTGACTTTTTATTCCTTTCAAGCACTTTTTACTCACTGAGTGCGCTCTTTGTGTTGCACAAGGTGAGCACAGTTGTATGAACATTTGAGCTGATGTGTTGTTTTTATTCCTAAATAAATCTATAGTCTATGGATTTTTTATTTCATAAGTTTGTTACGGAGTGCTTTAGCTGACGGATAGAAGTTAGAGACTTACAGAAAAACAAGAAAGGAAGGCCAAGGATTATTTAAGGAAGTGATTCCAGCATGAAGATGCCATTAGAGGCAAATGGATTCTTTTATCTGTTATTGTATTTGAGTTGGTTCTAGTGAATCAATAAAATCTACAGCTCTGTTTTACAGCAAAGCCTGAATTTTAGCAGAAAGATGTTTTTTTATTAACCGTTGTATTCATTAAAGTGAGATCTGACTCATTGGGATGACTGTAGTTAGCTTAGATAAATGACTTGGTTGCAGATTCAGAGTTTGGTGAGTTTTGGTCCTTTAAATCAGTGTTCTTTAACCTTTTTCAGGCCATGGACCGGCTTAACATCAGACCACACATTGTAAACATTGAATTAATTGACAAAAGCTCTGTAATTTGTTATATTTAAAAATATTTGTTTTAGAAAATTAAATAATTGAGTTTAGTAAACCATCAACTCATAATTTTAAATGTAATAAATTACAGAATGTTTGTTAATTGATACAAAAGAGCTCCAGACCCCACGTTACTCGGCCAGTCAGTCGGCCATTTTGGCAGCGGTACGAACAGCGCCGACGTGAGCTGGATTGCGCCATCTAACTTCAATTCACATGACATTGAGCTTTATTTAAAAAAAATGTAAAGGATTAAATATTACAGACTTGTATAATATTCCTGGGGTACTTTTCAGAGGTAGGAAGAAAACGTCCCAGATCTTTGCTATCCAGACAAATAACTACCTAACAAACATCCCATCGTCCGACACGGGGACTCTAAAACTTTACTAAAGCCTGGAGGGTTACAAATAGACTCAATCTGGGTTTGTGATGAACATTCAGCTTTGGAATCTTCAATTAAAAAATTGCTGCATCGTCCCTGGAAGGTTAAGTGTTATATTCCAAGCAGCTAACATTAGCATGGCCAGCAGCAGAGTGTTGTTTGTTGACATTAGCTTGGCTAACGTGTCTGGTTGTCATTTTTATTTTTGTCTTCTCTGGAGATGGAAGGTAGTTGAAAATAGATGGTATAAAATCCGGACTGTATGGATTATCACTTTTTCTTTCTACAAAATAAATAAGCATTTCAGAATCCACATTTTGATTGATACGCTTGCTAACTTAAGCACAACACTGTTATTGCAACAAATTGTATGCAATAAACTGTGGTTTTACACTAGCATCAATCTGAAACCTGGAATATATCATATAATGAAAGTAAATAGGCTTTGTATACGGTAACATTCGTCATATGAAGTAATCGCTGCACAAACAGAATCCGACCGCTGGAGGTCCATCTTTCAGTCTTGTTTTGCTCCTGGCTCTTTTGATGGTGCTGATCTAATTAGGTTGCCTCTCTGCATCTTTAGGGATGCCATAAAATAACGTACAGTGCCCTCCGCTTATTCCTGTTTCTAACTCAAGACGCTTGTATGACATTTTTGCGTCTGAAGGAGAGGCTGAGCTGCTGAGGTGATCTCAGAGTGTTTATTATTTGATTTAGGAGGAAGCACGCGCTCCTGATTTTGAGGTACGGACAGACACTCCTTATGTCCGACCAAAACGCTGGCGCTGCTGTACAGTCTTTTGTTCTTTATAATAATTAAAAAAAACTCCTAATGTCGGTCAATAATCCAATATTTTTATTAAATGTTTTACAAAGCATGATCAGAGTGTTTTGATGAGTATGGATGGACCAGTAACAGACATCCTTGGGGGCCGTGGGGTGTATTTGTGGATTCCTCCGGTCTTTAACCCCCACAAATAAGGGTGGAATATTGTACCTTTTTGTTCTGCGTCTATTTGTACAATCTGGGGGCAACAGTTATCAACCATGATTATCTTCCTTCACCGCGGCAGTCAGCCGATTCAATTCCTCTGGCCTGATTGCTGCCAATATGGCGGCGCCTTGAGGGGGACGACCCTGTGTGACATCATCTCCTGGAGCTCTAAATTTCACTTTTTTCAGTGTAGTTTCACTGAGTGGTTTGTACGAGGCTGAAGTCAGCGTCTGATTCTTTTTATATTTTTTGCTTCCAGCTTTCTTTAAATTTAAATGGTAAAGTTTGTCTTAATCCTTCATATCTGTAGCTGTACTCGAGATTTTGTGTAGGAACCATTACAATGTGACAGATTTTAGCTTAACTGATAGCTGTCTAATGGAAGCTACAAAATCAGACGCCTCGCTCAACTTTTAAGGTACAACAAAGCACGTAAATAAAAAAAAAACTGTCACTAAAATTATTTTTTTCTAAATAAGCACAAATCTATAGTTTGAGTAACTCTATTAGCATCGGTTAACAGCCGGTTCCTGACTATCTTGCATTATTATCATTAAGGTCTGTGGGAAGAACTGTCACAATAAATCCATATTTGGAGTAAAGACTCCTGGTTTTGGTCTGTTAAATGCAGATTTCTTTCATTTTTAAGGCTGTTTCCTCTCAGGATCTTCTCTGCCAAAAGAAATTTTTCAAATATGTTTGTTTTTTCTTTACTTTTTGAAAGTAGCAAATGGATTTTCAACACGTGACCTAGTGACTTGACATGCACTAAGAATGTGGTGGAGAGGATCTGGTAGTTTTTCAAAATAAAACTTCCCTCAGAATTAAATTATAAATAAATCAGAAAAAATGTAGGTTGTGTTTTTTTTTTTTTCCTAAGCATCTCAGTATCAACTTGGTTGGGAACCCCTGTCTTGTCTATAAGTTAAACACACTGTGCACTGGACCAAAATATCAGAGTTCATTGTTAAGTGAAAATGTTACAAACATAAAAAAGATTACATAATTCAATCTAATGTGGAGATTTAATATTTCCTGTACTTTGTGATGAAAGATCAGTAGTATCAAACACCAATAAAACCCTCAGATCCTTTCATTTGAAAACCGTTTTTTTTTTTAGCAGGAAAAGGGAAAATGGGCGGATCTTTGTTGGAGTAACATCTGGCTGAAGCATTGTTACCGGCTGACCTCTCCTACTTTCTGCACAGGCTTTCCTGTTGTGTGGCCTCAGTGCAGGAAGAAATCCCCATCCAGCCTTCCTGCTTGAGTGGGACTCCTCACTTTAGTTCCCTCCATGTTGTGCAGCCCAGAATAGTCTGCTGGTTATCACTAGAGTGAGAATGTGCTTCCATGTCCTAAAAGAGAAATACGTGAAGAAGAACTTAAATAGGACAGAATGTGGTGACAAGATGATAATGAGAAGAGGAAAGACAGGGGGAGAGATGAGCCAAAGACTAACAGCATCAAGTGATGATTGATCACAGCAAACACTATTAGAGTAAAAAGTGTCATGAAATTGTTATGAAGTTCTCAATTTCTAGCTCAGCAGAAGCTGTGGATCTTGTTTTGGTGTTGCTGAAGTCCCAATTATGGAAAAACTAAATAGTTTCTCCAAAAGTCCTTATTTTAGTTTGTAAGTCAGTGAGAAACACGAATGTAATGTCCTAATAAAAGGCCAGTGCACGAAATCCCAGTAGAATCAGAACATTTACAGACACGACTGCTGTCCTCTTAAAAATGCCATAGAGGAGTTGTAGAAAATCTGCTTTTGTCTATTACTAGTTTGATTTTCTTATATCCTCACTTCAACACAAAATAAACTATGAATAAATCCAGACTCCTGTTACTACAGATCTAAATTGGTTCCATGCAAAAGCTTTGAAACACTTTGAGTGCTTGGACTTTTTAGCAAGACTCAAGTTAGTCACAGCCATTTTGTGACTCAAATCATTCGAACTATTTGAGAACTGTGGTGCTTAGCCTCATGCTAGCATAAACAGGAAGGAATCACAAAAGTATTATTTGCAGATCAGTTAAATATTAAGATTTTATAATTTGACAGCTTTATCGGATTTTTAATGCTGAGAGAATTAAGTAAAAAGTCTTTAACATCCATCCTTTATTTCATAACATGTCATCATTAGTGAAGCACTTTTAGACACAGAGCTGCAGGTTGATGGCAGTGAGTGTAAAAGTGCATTCACAGAGAATGGATTCGTGCGGCAGAGGGCCCAGCTCCAATGTTGATCAATGATACAGGCGCGCTCTGAGGTGAATTGAAGTCACACGGTGCGATTTGAGCAACGGGTGTGGCGTGAAGGTCTGGCAGCAGCTTGATTTGAGTGACAAGTGAATCAGGTGGCGCGGCCCAAATTTTAATATCTGAGTTTAACAGCTTTGGGCACGTGACATTTTCAGTGACTTTCGCTCCCGTGGTGGAGCTCACTTGGTTGATCTGTTGGCAGACAGAGAGCTGCTGCAGGGTGCAGAGGCTGCCGGTTCAGGCCTCATTGAAACATTAAAAAAAAGAAAAGGAAAAAGTTCTCCTAATTTTATTTTTTCCCCTCGGGTTACTACGATTCAGTCAGCCTTAAAGCTCAGCCACAAAGACACAGAAACACTGTGGAAGCGGCTGTTATACAGACACAGCCCCCTGTACGGGAAAATCTTTTAATAATCATCATACAAACTCAAACATGGAGACATGATTACCAATGTTTTTGTAGAACTCTCCACAATAAATAAACCTGATTTCTCAAAATCTTCTGTGTCTTCATACATTCTAAGTGAGATATCCACAGACACCGTTCCTTATAGCATCCTCCTAAATGCATTAGCTGGTAGCTCCTCCCATACCATGGTGTCAAGCTCAGGAACACATTTTTTGACAGGCAACGATCAGCGAATTCGTCGCTTGGCAAAAGAGGGGCGAGGCATGCAAATTTATTGTGCAAATCTAAGTGTGAGTTAACTAGAAAACTTTGACTTGAAAAAGGGTTAGCAGTGTCACCTCACAGCGAAAAGGCCCTGGTTCTGATCACGGCTGGGTTCTTTCTGTTTAGAGTTTGCATGGTCTCCCCGCGCTTGTGGGGCTTTTCTCCAGACTTCCTCCCACAGTATAAAACCATGCTTCATAGGTAATTGGTGACAACAATAATGGTATGCACACAACAAGCACATATGAACCCAGGTTGAATGCACTTTTGGCATACAGTGTTCACACTGGACTGTCACTACCAATAGATCCTAGCATATGCATTCATAGTTTGAAGAGGGTTGGTGCAAAATGTATCATGAATCGTCCTACATGGCTGATTCTGTCACAGCTCTTCCAAAATATGAAAGACTTTGTCTTATTTAATTGCAGCTGCAATAATTAATTTCTCCTCCACAATCAATTTTCAAATAGTTGGTTCACCCATGAATGAAAAGGGACGCTATCCACACATCACTACGTGTGTTGGTGATGCTGGTGTGAACGTCCATCGATTGTTCTAGATGGGATAATAGTTCATGGACAGAGAGAAGTGACTTAGGCTGCAAAAAACAGTAAATTGTTGATCAGATGAGCCAGGAAGAGGCTGGAGACTGCAGGGAAAATCCTCCTTAAAAATCATTGGAACAAGAGAGCAAAAGTTCAAGTTGCTTTGGCAGCGAATCAAAAGTCTGAACACAGATGTGGGCTCAATACCACACAGCTAAAACAGGGGAATTGTGACTGCCCTTAAAGATGCTGGCTTCTGTTGGGTCACACGTGGAACAGTAAGAATCTTCATGTTGGAGGAAAGGGAGAGCTACACAATCGAAGAATTAAAGATCCTTCAGACTGGAAATGAGAAGACTAACGTGGGAAGTCATTTATGGAATTCCCCCCTTGAGAGGAAAATATTTAATGGGAAGCCAAACAATATTTGTGCCTGTAATAAAGGGTAAAGGAACTCCACTCCAACTGGTGTAATGTTTCACCAAAGAAACAACAATCTCCACTTCATCTAAGAGCAATAGTCAGCTGGTCTTCAAAGGACACCGTCTTTGAAGTAAGATCGTTGAGAGGTGGCAGTTGTTTACAAATTCTCCCCAAGGTAACTCCTAAACCTAGGACCCAAT
The DNA here is from genome assembly GCF_002922805.2 of Oryzias melastigma. NCBI lineage: Eukaryota > Metazoa > Chordata > Actinopteri > Beloniformes > Adrianichthyidae > Oryzias > Oryzias melastigma. The sequence continues at coordinate 9,423,024 of NC_050526.1, read as the reverse complement.
TGTGCACATCTCAGCATGGCTTCCAACATCGTATTAGATCGCTTTGCCTGGCCATTAGACTGGTGGTGAAACCCAACACTGCACCAAGCGTTGTACATAAACAGACATCACCTCATACGCCCCGAACCTGAAAGCTGTGCTGGTTTAAGATCTCTCTCAGTGTCTGTCAAAAATTTGGGGAGATCAACGAAAATGCAGCTTTGCTGAATCTGTTGACGGGTATTTGATGAGGGCAGCAGACCAATAATGAAATCCAAGGGTGGGAGACCAATACTGGGAACAAGGAAAGAGTGAAAAAGACCCGACTGGGATTGAGGATATGACTTCTCATGAGGGACATACAGAGGATCATTGGACAGTGGTGTGGGTAGGCAGGAGGAAGGGTGGGTGCTGGCACTGGGGTTTCATGGGTAAAAGAAAACTGTAGAACTGGGGGTCTGGCGTCTGGTTTCTGGTGCAGGTTTTAAAAGAAATGGTGAATGTGAAGCAAGTGAAAAACAGACTGACTTGCTGAGGGTTGGAGAGTTTAGAGTTGCTCTGGTAAGAGATGGTCAGTTCAAACTGTAAACAAGTGTTTTGCCCTGCAATCCAAAGTCTCTACTTCACAAGTACCAGTTGGACCTCCTTGTCACCAATGCTGTTACTGCTTTCAGATGATTCCTGTCTGCAGGAGAAGATGTCACACCGATACAGCTTGTTCTTAGAGACAGAGAATTGGGAAAGCAAACACTCCAAAGTCTGCTTCATTCTAAGACAGGGCTGCCCATTCCCATTTCCAGCACTCCTTGCACGGATTGCTGCTGATTACCTGAAATATTCTATCAGAATGTGATGGAATTAGCTGACTGAGCTAATCAGCAGCTGGCAAGGCTTGGAGATCTGGAAAACAGGCAGGGTGGTAGATCTCGAGGACCAGAAATGGGCAGCTATGTTCTGTGACAAAGGTTTTCCAGGTGGAAGGAATCCTGGTAGAAGTGAGTTGTGTCAGGGCTTGTGCTATTTGGCTATAGTCTTTGATGAATTCAAGTATAATTTGGCAAAGCTGGAAAGACTGACAACCTGTCCAGGGTGTATCCTGCTTTTGTCCATCAGTATCCGGGCTAGGCTCTGGCAGCCCTGTGATCCCGAAAGGGACAAACGGCTAAGAAGATGAATGAGTTTTACAATCCAAGAACAGACAGATGATCACACATGTATAACTAGACTGAGTTCATATTTTAAGTTTCCTCAGGAAACCCCATCAGCAGCACTGATTGGGTCAGAAATGAGGAGGAAAGTCTTAAACACAGAACATCAGTGACAGAATGATTAGGAGGAGATGAGACAACTTTGAAAGGTTGATGCAATGAGGGACTGATTTGGGGAACTGATGAAAACTTGAAGCGAGAGTCCTAAAGTCTGTGAGTCCAAGCCAGGGCTGTGGCCAGGGGGATCCGATGGCAGAAAAGATGGCAGCTGAAAGACGGCAAAATCACCCACATTTCAGTCAATAAATACTCTTGCTTGAACCTTTACTGGGATGTTTCTGTCAAAACCTACAATGCTCTTTGACATACCGTAGCTCATATTGAAGCAACATGCTGAATATGTCTGCAAAACTGTTATGTATTACCCCAGGCTTACACCGCTAGCGTCAGGGCTCCGTTGTGTTGCGGGATCGGACTAGCTACAGCCGATGGCTTACACTGGCTGCTGCTCCAGCCACAGCCTGTGAAAGCTCAGCCCAGACAGAGTAGTGTTGGATCTCTATGATCAGCTTCTCGTTGTCCATGGTTATGACTGACAACGCTGTGCTGCAACACACTTTGAGTAACCCGAAAATTACGTAATGTTTATGACACGCTGAAACCGGCGAGTTCAGCGGAAAGTTTGTTTTATTTTGAAAATATACCGGATGCACTTTACATTTGCTCGTGTGATTTCCGGTTTAAGTTGTGAATAGCCCCAACTTCACAGAAAGTGATGACGATCAGCTGCGGCGTCCGTCAAAATTTGAACCAAACGAAACCGATTCGCAGCGACGCAGAGGTCAGTCCGCAGACGCAGGACGTGAGCGCCTGCAGTGGAAGTTCCTCTCGCACTTAAAGTTACGAGAAGACTGCGGCGCACGTAACGGATCCGTGACGCTAGCGGTGTAAGCCCGGGGTTAGGGATTTTTAGGCAATTTTTCTCCAAATTTGTCTGAAATTTAGGTCATCTTCAGCGCTCTTTCATACTTCTTCAATGAAATTTCCAGTCTTTTAGCAAATTAACATTTTGCAACTAGCTGTTGCATTTTCAGCAAATCCCTTCAGCAATTAAAGTCAATTGTGTCACTGTTTTCAGAAAAAACCTTCAAGATCTTCAGCGACTACTTTCAGCAAAAAGCATCCACACTAGCATTATTGCAGGCAATGCAACTTTTAGTAATATAAAGTAGGGCTGTCAGATTTAGCGCGTTGAAAACGAGTTAATTTGACATGTGCATGACGCCGACAATTTTTTTTGAAGCATTAATCACGGATTTTCTCATACGTGCCTTTCCATACCGCGCGCGGGCGTCATCGCCCTCACCGGCTGCTCTCACAATAGATCACGGGCGGGTCTCCAAACACCGAGCTGCGAGCTAAAACCGGCCGGCGCTAGGACCTGGAGAGCTCCTGCACCCTAACCCGGCTCCGGTTCGCGTCCAGTACCACGTCTGGTGGTACCGACTCGCGTCCGGCGCCGCGTCCCGAGAGCTGCAGACCCCCGACGTTCCGAACTGCAATCGCACCGGGGGACGTTTTAAATGTTCTGGAGGTTTAAGCGTGATCCAGCCCCAGCATAGCGGTCTGTCTGCCGGCATATTCATGGCGTGAGCTCCGCTGGACACCTCGGTGCATCGAGCTGCAGCCAGAGAACGCGGCGGCAGTAATAGACTGTCAAACTATCCACAGAGTATCCCGCTTTTCTCAGTCTTTAAGGTTTTAAAAAACAAAAGTTCATTGGAAATGATAAATCTCTATTTCATTTATTACTGTAGTTCAGCAGAGGAGGAAAAGATTTGGTCCTGACAAAAAATGAACATGAAAGTGTTATGGAAATCTTATTTTTGATGTTTTTTTTGTTTTATTTTACTGAACGTTGATTGAAGTTTTGAATTTAAAATGCCCTTTTGCTTTTGTTAGGCATTTCATGTTACAGCCTTTTATTGTTTAGAAAGTTTATCTCAATACAATGTTACAAAATAAAGTATTTCTGATGAAAACTATTAGTTTTGCCATTCTTGTTTTCATAATTAATGTAGAACTGCCAAATTCCATGAAGCACACGTTTTTTTTCCCTAAAAACAGGCCACATATTAATTTGCGATTAATCGTGAGTTAATTCTGGACAATGCGATTAATCGCGATTAAAAATTTTAATCGCCTGACAGCTTTAATATGAAGTAATTTTATATTGATCCAAAGCTGCTTTTCTCCGCGACAGACTGAGCTGATTCACGTTGATCGCGTAAAGGTTTTAGCGCAAGCTAACTGCAGTCAAACGTAGACACTGGAGCTAAATCCCTAATTTACATAAAGCTCCAATGTAAAAGTCTTAACAGTTTTACAAATATGAAGACTTTTGTTTATATCCCTTAATAAAGCATTTACCATCATTTGACACATTTTAAAATAAATCTGAACTCTAAGCACAACTTGGAAATCTTGTGGAATTCCTGCTTCCAGCTAGTGATTTTCAGCCTCCATCTTGTCTGCCACCAGATCCTCTTGGCTGTAGATGGAATACACTTAGTAATTCTCCATGACCCCATACAGGGTGGATGGAACTGACACCCCATGTGCAAAGATGGACTTTTTGATATTTCTGTAAAAAATGTCAAACTTTTGTACAACACATTTTACTATTTAGATGAAATTTTAAACTGATAAATGTCTCATGTTTCCCAGAAAAAATAATTATTTCTGAAGCCCCTGTGTGCATGAGCTGAACAGGAAGAAGAGCTGAAATGCTCTTTGCAGTCATCTTTTAACTGAAAATGTGCAGCAGTGATTTGTTGACTGTGCAGGACGTTGTTCCGGTGTGGATGTGTTCACCCCAGCCTGCTGCTTGCCTCCCACACCTCTGTACATGAACTGCACAGCTTCTCTCAGCAGAGCTTCACGCCATCATCGCACTCACCACGACCTTCTCTCTCTGTTAACAACCAGCTAAGGAGCATGTTCGCCGCAACCGACAGAGCCGCACCTTTTTGGTGGAAAATGTCATAGGAGAGCTTTGGTCGGAGCTGGAAGAAGGTAGAGTGCTTCTCCTCTTGAACTCCTCTGTTTGATTCCCTTTGCCTCTGTCCACAGGGTCCCTGCTTCCCTCATGTCTGATGCTGGCACACTTTTGATGGATGGCATGATTGTTTTAAAAAAAAAAAACTAACATCTCATCAGTGGAAAGTCCTCAGAGACCATCAACAAAAGCTGACTACAATTTTTAAGAAAAATAATTAGGCAGATTTAAGGCACACAGTGTAAAAACAGGCTCCTAAAAAATAACTCTAAAATTTGTATGCTTTTGACAGATTTTCTAAAGGATTCTGCCAATGGGATGAAAAAAGTCTCTAATTTTGAGAAAAAAGATTCTAGGGATGTTTTCTCAAACTAAGACTAATTTTATATTGTAAAACCTTCTTGATCAGATTATTTTTCTTGCAAAAAAGAGAAAATAAAACACATTTTCTTGAAACAAGGTTCTTCTTACTTCCTTCAGATTCAGTTTTTGCAGTGTAGCATTACCTTGACGAGCTTCCAGCACAGAAAAAATGTAAAGGTCTATTTAATGCAGGAGTGTCAAACTCAATCCCACAAGGGGCCAAAATCTAAAAAACACCTTAGCTCACTTATTGAACACTCTAAAATTAAATTTTTAAAACTTTAAAAACGTAACTTTTATGAACTTTATATATAACATGACCTGTGATAATGCTAGTGTGAATGCTGTAAGGCTGCTGGAGATGCTGAAACTGAAACCAGAAACTGAAATCATTTAGCTAAAATATTAGCTAAATGCCAATTTAGCCTAAAACGAAACAAACAACAAAAAAAACCTTAGGTTAGTCAAAACAGGTAGCATGTAGCTGAAAAAAATAGCCAAACTTAAAAATAGCTTAAATTGGCCAAAACAGCCAGCATGTAAATATTAGCCTAACTCCAAAACAGCCTAAAAAACTTCTTTAAAAAAGCCTAAATTAGCCAAAACAGCTAGTATTTAGATGAAATATTAGCTGAACTCCAAAATAGTCTAATAAATCTTAGTAAATTACAAAATAGCTCAAAAAGCTAGCACAATGGCAATTTTTTAAACTTAAAAACTTTTTAACATAATTATGAATAATAAAAAGGCAGGAATATTATTCCAGAATAAATCAACTGAAACCTTAAATAACTTTCAATATTTTATTTTCCATTAAAATATATTTTGCTAAAATTATACAAGTTAGAGATATATGCAAGATAACATCAGGTCATTAATAACAATAAAATAAAATGATCTGGAGGGCTGGATAGAATTACCCGGAGGGCCGGATTCGACCCCTGGTCCTTGACTTTGACACGTGATTTAATGTAACCACCTTCATCAGATTTACATTTGATTTCTTCTAAAGTTGTGTTACATTTTGTGTTGCACTAACCAGAGTTCTAACATTTAGTAAGATGCTGAAAACAGCTCAAAGTTTAAGGGATCCTCTTAAACAAACCAGAGTAAGAAATGGGTGGAGCATCACAGTTTTATGCAGAATTCCATTATTATTGAGGCTCTTTGGCTTTGAAGAAAACTTCAAATTTAACTAATAAATTAGTTTATATGTTTGACATGTCAGATCGGCGTAAGTGATTAAAGTGATAGGTAAAGTTTTAATCTACTGTCTGAGTAGTTTATCGTCAGATTGACATCTTATTGCATTTACATGTATTGATTTTAAAAACAATTGGGATTTTAAACTAATGTTGTCATATTTTTATTCACTTGTAAAAGAAGAAAAAGGATGAAGGAACACAAACCTCATAAAAATTATTGCATTTTAATTAAAGTCAATCTGCTGCAGCTGGAGGATCTGATTAAACACCTGATGATTTATTTTGAAAGGAACTTGAATGTGCTTTTGTCAAACATGAAAGAAGTTAGATTTGTTATAAATAGAAAGACTCAGTTGTAGAGAACATTTCAAAGCTATATTTTATAACTGAACGGCCACAAAAACATAAATGAAGTGTATTTTTCTAACTTTGAGTTGAACCTTTGTGGCTGTCGATGAGTTTCGGTCCATGAGAACCTGGACCAAATGGCTCTTTTGTGTTGAAGGTTGCAAACCCCTCCCTAACCCCTAACTACTAAAAAACTATATAGTGCTGGACTATACAGTGCCCTAGATTTTGAAGACAATTCAGACACGATGCTCACTACTTTTCTTTCCTTTTTCTAAACACCTCATATCACATCACCAATTTCACGAAGTCAAAAATCGAATCCATACAGACATTTCACGACGTTTATTTATGGCTCCACTGTGTTCTGATGGTGAAAATGTTAATAGTTTATTCAAATATTGCATTTAAACACGTTTTTTGTTCAAAATTGTTCGACCACAATCCTTTGTGGTCTATATTCGCTAATTTAGTGAGCATCGATGATCGCTAGTTTTTTGTAAAAAACTTTTGGGAAATTTCTAGTGCACTCGATTTTCTAATTAGATTCGGACAGCACTAGGAAATGGCAAACGCACAATAGAGTAGGGCTGTGTTGAAAAAATCGATTTAGCACATAAAGCTAAAGTCCGCTAGCTTGATGCTAACGTTCAGTAAAATTTCCCATAGGGTGGCTAATGCTAACGCTTGGTCGACCAAGAAAACACATTGCTGCCTAAATGAACATCTTTATTAACATACAGGCATTAATTTTCAAAACTCTTTTAAGGAAATATTTTTTAAAGTAACTAATCTGGGTCTAAAACATCGTTTTTTCCTTCATACTGTTGTCTTCTTCTTGAATAAGGTGTACTTCTAAAGCGTGATCGCCACTTATTGTCCAAACTGAAACGCCCTCCAGGAGAAGCAGAACAATGTTTCCAATGTTAATGATCTGAACATTTTAGTTAGAACTTCTCCTTTAGAGAATCCATGTAACTCTGGATGATATTAACAATCTCATTATTTCACTGATACATTTACAGTATGTGAACTGGATCAAATTAATATGAATATATTCAAATCATAAAGTAGATTTTAATGTATTTCTAAACAAATGTGTATAAATGTGCATAAATGTGTAAACTTAAAATTAAATTGAATTGAAGAATAAAAAAAATTGGAATTGAATCGATTCAGGCTCTTGTGAATCGAATCGAATAGTTTTTGGAAAATATAACCGATACCCAGCCCTACTATGAAGTGAGTAGGGGAGAATTCAGACATAGCTCTGCAGTTGCCTATGCCTGATTTAAATTAAATAAATTAATAAATGAGTCAAGCAAATTTGATGTGAAACTTGCTGAAAAACAAGGGAAAGCGAGTTAAATCAACAAAAGTAGTATCAGTTAGTGTTGGGTAATTCTTATTAAAATGAAAACAAAAAAGCGTTATTTCTTTGACTGTCATTAAACCCATCTCTTTTTAGTAATCTTTAGTTTATCACAGTTACAATAGCAACCTGCACTTCAAAAAACAGCTAAAATAAAAACAAAAACTGTCACTTTAAGGCTGTGCACCAAAGATAAACTTTTGTAGTACTTTATTTTGAAAGATTAATTTTCTTTATAAAGATAGACAAAAAAAAAATAATGTGCTCCTGATGACCTTTCACTTGGATTCGTGTCGCTTGCAGGCCAAGGTTTCTTTGACTCACTTTCCCCTCCCAGTATTCAGGCGGGGTGAGACCAGGAACACAGCCTCAGCTTCAGATCCATGAGCTAACCTTCTCATTTCAGGGGTTTGGGTCACCCCAGCCCTCATAAGGCGCCAGTCATGTGACCTGACTCGACCCTTGTCAGTACCTCAGCTCAGTCAGATTAGGCTCAGGTACAGCCAGTACTGATGCTCATGCTTCACATCAAACAGTCATGCTCCTTAACATGTGTTAGAAATGTACCTCTGTAATTTCAGCAGTTTTACCAAAATTACAAAACATTGATTTGACTTAAAGTCCAACTGGATGTTGATATAATTTAGATAATAAAGATGTATATCTTTCACCATCTGTAGCCAGAAGCTATCGAGGATCTCATCCATTTTTTATGAAGGATCTCTGCTAGTGAATATCAGACATGAAGCAGTGAAGCCAGCAAAGAGGACCTCATGCATATGCAGATGCTGCAGTCCTCAGCTTAACTGTTTTCATGTTTTCTCTCTTCAGGTGACCGTTATGTGGTTGTGGACTGTGGTGGAGGAACGGTGGACCTGACGGTTCATCAGATCCGACTTCCGGAGGGACATCTGAAAGAGCTCTACAAAGCCTCGGGTAATGGGGCTGCAGGGCGTAATTCTTTTAGCAGAGAGAGCTCGGAGTCATTCGACTCTCATTATCAACACATCTGTTCCCAGGAGGACCCTACGGCTCCATCGGCATTGATTACGAGTTTGAAAAGTTGCTGAGTAGGATCTTTGGCCAGGATTTCATCGATCAGTTCAAGATAAAGAGGCCGGCTGCCTGGGTGGACCTGATGATCGCCTTCGAGTCCAGGAAGAGAGCGGCGGCTCCTGACAGAACCAACCCCCTGAACATCAACCTGCCCTTCTCCTTCATCGACTATTACAAGAAGTTTAGGGGTCACAGTGTGGAGCACGCTTTGCGCAAGAGCAAGTGAGCTGAAAAAAGAATGCCTGTTAAAATATTATGTTTAAGGAGATGGTTTCCATGGTGATTAAAAGCTGATATGACATCGCTGAGGAAAACACTTTCAAAAACATCTGGATTTCTTCAAATGTAAAGGCTCCATTTGGCTCGTGCTGTTTTAAAGACATTAGAAAACATTTCCATTTGTTCTCCAGACGCTTGTTTCCTCAGCGCTCTGCTGTGGTCAGCAGACTCCATCATTTGTCTGCTGCTGGCCATGAATTACAACACAGGACCACAGCAGACAATCCCATCTATTACTCAACAGACACATTAACATTATGGAGACAACCAGACTTCAGAAATCAGACGTCAAAAAGTCTTTTACAGACCTCAACACAGCACTGATTCCTCTATGGCACCATTACCCGGAGGGCCGGATCTGGCCCCATCCGGCCCTCCAGATCATTTTATTTTATTGTTATTTTGATGTTGTTTTGTGCTCATTTATAACTTGTATAATTTTGACAAAATCTATTTTTATGGAGAGTAAAATATTGAACGTTATTTAAGGTTTAGTTTGATTTATTCAGGAATAATATTTCTGCCTTTTTATTATTCATAATTATGTTAAAAAGTTAACAGTTTCTAAGTTTTAAAAATTGGCATTCTGCTAGTTTTTTGGATTATTTTGGCATTTACTGAGATTTTTCTTGGCTATTTTGTAGTTTAGCTAATATTCCAGCTACATGCTAGCTGTTTTGGCTAATTTAGGCTTATCTTTATAAGTTTTTTTTTTTAGGTGGTTTTGGATTTAGGCTAATATTTACATGCTAGCTGTTTGGGCTAACCTAGATTTTTTTTTAAAGATTTTAAGGCTAATTTGGCATTTAGCTAATATTTTAGCTGGCTATCAACAGTGTTATCAGTTATCTTCAGCAGTCAAATTCAGTTTACAGCATTCACACTTGGGATTTTGGACCTTTGTGCAAATGAGTTTGTCACCTCTGCTATATGGGGAATCCGAATGCACGACAATGTTTAAACCCAACATAACCCTCTTTCATGGTGACTCCATCAGCTCAACGAATGTCTCCACAAGGAGGATAAGTCTTTAAAAATTTAAACAATTTCTGACCCAGAGAAGCTGAATGGAGAACAGTTCTGAAGGCACCTGCAACAAATCTTTGACTATTGTCGGTTAATATTAGGGCTGTCATTTAATCGCTTTAATCTTCATAAATTAATTACAGACATTTTAGCTCATCGTTTATTTAAAATCTCATTTTTGCATCGAATGGTTACTTCTATTTTAGTGCACACCTGAGGCATAATCCCGCTCAAACAGGGCCGGTCCAGGGCATAGGCGACCTAGGCGGCTGCCTAAGGCACCATCTGCTGGAGGGGGCCCCAAGTTGGAATAATTTTTTCATTTTTTAATTTTTTTACAGTTTCACACACTGCTCATTTTGTGTAAAAATGTTTTAAAAAAAGCTAATAATTTAAAGCATGAATAAAATAACTCAAACGTGTGACATAATCAATAATTTTGCCTGGTGCTGCGCCCCTCTTTGCCTGACACAAGGGGTGGGGGGTGTTATCCATTAGTGTTTCTTTAAAACTTTAAGGATTAAAAAGCAGCAAAACAAGCCTCCAGGGACAGCTTCAAGGTCAAAAAAGAAAGGAAAAGGACAAAAAACAGACTCAAAGCAGAAGTTTGTCTGTTTTATTTACATTCAATTGCTTGGAAATTCACTCCCCCCACCACCATTTTGGTTGATAAATACTTTTGTTTTTGGTCAGGAAAGAAAATTTAACTGGCGATCTAGTTTTCTTTTTTTTTTTTTTTTTTTTTTAAACTCTTAACAACAGAAGTCCTTTAACCTTTAAACATTGAACTCTGGAGATATCTGTCTAAAGATCAGAGAGAGTCATACCAAATGTTAGTGCAGTGGTTAGCCCTTCCGCCTGCCACTGTACATGTTAGGGGTTCGTATCCTGGCAAGGGAGAAGTGTTATTATGCTAGAAACATTTTTAAGAGATTATTATTTAATTATGAGAATAAAAATTATATAAATACTTATTTTAACATATTCCAGGCAGCTACAGTTGTTCTTTTTTGCATGCAGTTATATTAATGTGTGTGCATGCTTGTGTGTGAGGGGGCAGAAATCACGTTTCTCCTAGGGCGCCATGCTGCCCATCACCGGCCCTGCGCTCAAACCATGGTCATTTAAGAAAGCTATAAATATTAGATGAATTATTAGAACTTCAGTGTTGTTATATTTTTGCAATTATTATTTATTTTTACAAAAGCAGATTATTTCAACCGCGACCAAGGTCACAGCTGTTTGTAGCACTTCCAGTCTCTGGAAAAGTGATCGCCATGAGAAGTTAAACAAATGATCATTTCAGAGGTAAAGTCCACCACGTAGCGATTGTTTTTGTCCAGATGATAAGGCTAAAGTTAAAAAAAAAGCAAAAACAGTCCAAAGTCTAAATAGTTAAATTATTCTTAGATTCTCTATTTCTTTTCTGCTTCATCACAGTCTTTAAAATGATCAAAGTCACCCAAACAGGTTAAATTATTTATAAAATCACTCTCTGGTCTTTTCTACTGTCTTGCTGTTGTGGTAAACTGTAGAATAAGTTACATCACCATTTAAATTGTGGTATTAATGTAAAGTTTTAGGTCTTTTTTTTTTGCTCAGAAAAGTTTTCTCTTTTTTATGTGGTAGATTGGAGAATTTCGATTTTTGATCACAAATTTAAACAAAGGCCTTTCACAGCAATTGTTAGGTTAAAAATCATTATGATTAAATCGATTAAATAATTAGTCACGATTGATTAATCGCACAAAAATAATGGCATGACAGCACTAGCTAAGATATGTGGTTTACATTTTTTAAAACAGCAGCTACATCTTTGAGAGCCTGCAGGACAAGAAAACACTTTAATAGTGTTATCATCAACAATCACCTATAAACGTCACAGCTATTTGATCTTTGGTGATGACATTGTTAACTTGTGTGTTTTAGATCTTCTGTTTAGTTTTAATTTAAACATTTTCTTTTACTTACTTTATATAAAATGTGTGATAGAAATTGTGATGGGTTTGAGTCACACACATCGCATTATTTTGCGTTCTTTGTTTCAGTAATTTTTTATATACAAGGAAGTTCTTTTTTATGTGTAAATAGATCAGAAATTAAAGAAGATTCCTGTGTAGGACTGTGGTCTATGGCTCATGTTACCAGTGATGCCTTCTAAATCTAAAATGTGGTTATTAGTCATGTTACATGAGGTTGCTTTCTGTTTACAGACCGTATTGGCCTCCTTAAGTTTCAGCTCTTGTTGAGGGGACGTTTTGATTCCAGATTCTGAAATCTGTGCAGTTCACTTATAACTTATGATAATGATGATTTTTTTTTTTAAGCATTTCTAGCAATACAGTGGTCCATCGGTATAAGACAGTTCATTTATCACAGTTTTGCTGATTTTTAGAGCAGTTTTGGATCCTTTTTTTAAATAACTTTTTTTCAGTGTGTTGTGTTCTGCACCCTGATTGGCTGTCAGTGCCATGCCTCCTGTACAGAATGCGTTCAAATTTACATAAATCTTCGATCAGATCTTTGCTCTCATTCCATAATCCTAGACTGTTATAATACAGACTTGAACTTTCAGATGTTATACAAGAGAAAAGAATGAAAATGTTCATGTCAGTCTTAGAAATCTATAGATGGTGTGAAGTGATGGGTTTTACAACCTTTGAACATCTGCAATTTTGATAAAAACTAAATTAACTCCTTAGCAGATTTCACCTACCACAGAATATTTTTATTTAACTCCAACGATCAATGAAGTAACAGCAAAAAAGCTAACTTTGATTCTAAGTATAGAAAGAAAAAACAGTTCTAGGTCACAGTCTGACATCCTGTTTTTTTTAGCATTTTACCTACATTTGAAGCAAAGATTAAACTAGAGAAAGAAGCTCTTAAATGACAATGGCATGCATTTTTAAGTCCATTTGCTTTTTTTACTACATGGATTTGTGCTGAATTCAAATTACTGACACATTTTCCTGTCATTTTGTCCTGTGTAGTGTGGACTTTGTTAAATGGTCGTCTCAGGGGATGCTGAGGATGAGTCCAGACGCCATGAATTCCCTCTTCAAGCCCACCATAGACCACATCATTCAACACCTCAGTAAGATCCTTCTATGATTTGACTGTTTGAGATGTGAAGACACAAGACAATCACAAATACAAGTCAGATGAAGAAAGCATGAGATTAAGATGGCCATAGCATGCATAAAGCAAATTAAATAATGTAATTAAAGTGATTCTGAGACTAGAAGAATCTTGTGTCTAAAGCTGACGTTTAAAATCTCCCTCTAAACATCTTTTGATCCATTTTTAAAGTCTTTCCAGTCGTCTTTTAATCATAATGATGCTGTTTTTTGACAAAATTAAAAACCTGGGTTGCTTTCTAGGACATAGTCTCTGCAGAGCAGCAGAAATTCATCCGAAATTCACCTCTGAGTTGTAGGGGGGACTGTTGGCACATAGCAACCCCATCCCCCATTCCCCTCCCCCATTGCTGAGAGCATGGAGCTTGAGGCCCACCCAGTGAATTTTCACAGCTACAACCTTTTTCCATTTCTTCATCTGCTCCTGATTTGCAAAGATTTAAATAAAGAAATACTCAGAAATTTCAGTTTAATTTTCTTTATGTATGTCATCTCAAGAAAATGATACACACTGCATTTTTCATGGGAGTGGGTCTTTAAATAAGTTTGGAAAACTTTCAAAAATGTGTATTTGATGATTTGCATTCTCCTAAGCTGAAGGAATGTTTTTGTTTCTCAGATATCAAACAGCCACGGTGGTTTAAACGTCTAGTCTGCATGATTCATGACTTCCTCTAGCAGGAAAATGGGTCACATTACTTGAGCTTGGATTGGTCTGCATGGAGTTTAAATGGCTCTCTCACACTGCACAACATTTGTATTTTATGGATTCTCCTTTTAAAAATGGTCGCCATAAAATAGAATGGAAATCCCTTTGATTTTGGGGATCACTGTCAGGAATATGTGGGAACCAAAAGCTTAAAAAATGGAAAAAGATGAAAAATAATGTACAAACAAAAAGGGTGATAAAGCAGAGGAACCTGAGCTTAAGGCTAGATACAGAAAAGCAGAGAGGATGAGACTGTACGAAAATATGTTGAAAAAACACAATTTCTCAAATACATTGTTTCATTAAATCATACTTGTGCAAACAACAACAAACCAGCTGTTGCGATTCAGAAATTTGGCGACAGATGAGAACAATTCTTTGATTTACAGCAGATAGGTTCAGATTTCTGTCACAGCACTAGCACTCATCATCATCAAAGGAGATGTCGGCATTGGGATTAACAGTGTTTAATCACAACACAAAAGTGTGGGTAATCTGATACATTTATTTTTAATGTACAATTTTGGGTGTACATTTTATTTTGATTGTAATTATTCACAGATAACAGATAGTCAGCAAATACTGTAACAAGAAAAAAAATAATCAAAATTGATTGCGATACATTTTTTGTAATCAATTCCCAGTCCTAATATAAAGAAAATTAAGCTTAAAATTGTATTTCTGATTTGGGGGAATGGGTGGGGGAAGAAGGGTGAGCAGGGTTGCTCCGCCCCAATGGTGCCGCCCACAATCAAGATGTGAATGTCTAATGAACTACTCTGCAGAATTTATGTCCTATAAGACAATAAAATGTTTTATTTTGGCTAAAAATGGCATAATCATCATTAATAGATCACTGGGAACACTTGGAATAGATAAAAGCTGATAAGGGATTTAAAGAAACTCCTCTGTGAATGTCAGAAGAGTGTTGAGGATTTGCTGGGCCCAATTTTGACTTACATTTAAGAATCTATATTCTATAATCCATATTGTACAAATATATAATCACGCTAAGTGACACAAATACGTACATAAATAATCATATTTTAGCTGGTATGAGTCAATATTGATTTGTTACCTAAAGTAGTCATGAAGTAGATCATAGGAATGGATGTACCCCTTTCTATTTGTCGATAACTTTGTGTTTTTCCTCTCATAGCTGAGCTCTTTGAGAAGCCGGAGGTGTGCGACATCAAGTTCCTCTTCCTGGTTGGAGGTTTTGCTGAGTCGCCCTTGCTGCAGCAGGCCGTGCAGAACATGCTCCAGGGCCGCTGCAGAATCATCATCCCTCACGACGTCGGCCTTACCATCCTCAAAGGCGCCGTGCTGTTCGGCCTCGACCCCAGCGTCATCAAGGTCCGCCGCTCCCCGCTGACCTACGGGGTCGGCGTCCTCAACCGCTTCGTGGAGGGTAAGCACCCGCCGGAGAAACTGCTGGTGAAGGACGGGACGCGCTGGTGCACCGACGTGTTCGACACCTTCATCGCCGCCGACCAGTCTGTGGCGTTGGGTGAGCTGGTCAAGCGGAGCTACACGCCAGCGAAGCCTTCCCAGCAGGTCATCGTCATCCATATCTACTGCTCCGAAAAGGAGAGCGTGAGCTTCATCAGCGAGCCTGGGGTCAGGAAGTGCGGGACTCTGCGCTTGGATGTGAGTGGAACAGAAAGCACAGCGCAGCGCCGTGAGATCCAGACACTCATGCAGTTCGGTGACACTGAGATCCGGGCCATGGCGGTGGACGTCTCCACCGGACGCACCGTCAAAGCTGGCATTGACTTCCTCAGCCACTAAGTACGCCTTCAGAAAGATTCTGTTCCCGAGGGAAACCATGCAGCTTACACTCAAACACAGGAACTGGTGGTCATTACTAGGGATGGGCGATATATCAGAGCCAGTATCGGTATTGGACGATATTTGCATCATTTTAGATTATCCGTATTGGTCCGATATCAAAATTTCCACCGCTATACTCCACCGATATTTCTCTTTTACTTTGACCGGGGGTTACAGTCCTTGTTTAGCACTGGTGTTCTCCCCTCCCCCCTGTACGTCTTACGCTAGACGGGGGAGGGGTCCCAGCATGCTTTTGGCTGTTCAAGCAACACGATAGCTGCGATTCCATTGACTCTGAAATTTTGAAAATTGGATTTTTGATAATAAATTATCCTAATGGAAAGATCACAATAAAAAAACTTGCATTCTTAAAAATAAAAAGTTTTTGCGCTTAGAGGAGGTGGTTTTCGGGGAGTGTTGAAATAGACATTTTTAGCAAAACTGTAATGGAAACACTGTTATTCGCACTCCCAACTCGTCAAATATGGACGAATGGTTCGAGCCTCCTCCACATCACTTTTTGACAATTAGGGTAACTCCAACTCGCCATTTTTGGACCACATCCACCTGTCTTGCCCTCTGGTTGACAAAAAGGAGCTGCTTGGACTGGTAGCTATGTTAAAAACAAAGCTAGCAGACCGCTAGATGTTATATTACTAATAAAGAAAAAGAAAAGGAAATCTCTAAACTTTATTCTAGACTAGGGGTCGGCAACTTTAACGGTAAAAGAGCCGTTAGGACTCGTTTTCTCCTGATCAAAACCCAGAAGGAGCTGTTTAGTCTTACTTCAACCTTTAATAAATTTGGATTTGCGTTCATGACCTTCTTTTTATTAATAATAAATATGAATGATGTCTATATTTGTGGCACGAACAAAAGCAAAAATATAAAAAATAATATAGAGTCTCTAAAAATGTGTTTTTTTTTTAATACTTAATTTTAAAATAAAAAATGCTCTGTGCCAAACAGGATCATCTCAGTTCAGCTCTGGGCAGTTATTAACCAGTGTTGTGCAGTATAAGATAACATGTGCTTTTAACTCATAAAAGAACAAACATTTTTCCAAAGTTTTGCTTTGAATATAAAATGTGTTCATTCCGAAGGTAGCTTTGAGAAAACAAGACATCTTCAGGTCAACATCAATGTAAAAACCTACAATTTATAATTTTAACTAATCTAAATTAAATGAATTCTAATTATATAATCCTTACTTAAAATAATAGCTATTTTCGTTTTTTTTGTTTTCTTTTTTTTGTTTGTTTGTTTTTTTCCTCTCTTATACTGCTGGGTTTTGTTATTTTAGTTTGGGGTTGGACCTTGCTAGTCTTTTGCGGACTTTGTTTTTTTGTTTTGGTTAGACAGCCATTAGCAGGAGCTGCTGACTCAGACGGTCGACATGTCTGGATCAGCAGTCCCCATGACTTATTTTATGATTGTCCAAGGAGCCACCATGGAGATATAAAAGATCCACATGTGGATCTGGAGCCGCAGGTTGCAGATCCCTGCTCTAGACACTGAAATCTCTGTATCGGCAAATATCAGCTATCGGTCACAGTTGCACAGAAAATACTAGTTATCGTATCGATTGTAAAAAATGATATCGGCCCATCCCTAGTCAATAGTGCATCCGCGGCTCAGTCACTCTCTGATAGAGACCAGTTACTAAACAGGCTAAAGCTACAACCTGAGAATTATGAACCCTAGAAGAACAAAAGTTCACTCTTCTCTCACGTTTGATTAAGAGCCACACGGTATTATCTCCGTACGGTGTTCCCTAGTATACCGCGGAGTTACGATCCAAACCGCAATAGGTGAAATCCACGAAGTACAATGACAGATATTTTAAGGCGGTAAAACTCTTCACTATATGCTTGAAAACAAAAAAAGCATAAATATTGTACTGAAAAAAATCTGCAAAAAAGTGAGACCACATAAAGATGAACCGCAATATAGTGAGGGAACACTGTAATAGCAACAGATCCTCCGTCTAAAGCAGGGGTCCCCAAACCCTTTCTTGTGAGGCCCACCTAACTGTTTTCTTCTCTGATGGGGGGCCGGGGTCGGTTTGTAGATTAGCAGAAAAAGTGTAAGAAACACAGCCTAAATGTAAACATTTAAGGTTTTCCAAAAAGCCACACATAGCCAAATTTTAAATAATTAATGAATGTAATATTCATAGAAAATAATACAAAAAAAATAGATCAATAGAAAAATATTACAAAAACATTTTAAAAAACTAGATATAAACTGTAGCATTACCTGCTATAATGCTGGTGTGAATGCTGTATGTGACCGCTGAAGATGCTGAAATGGAAACTAAAAACGCTGAAGTCATTAGCTGAAAACCCTAGCTAGCTAAATATTAGGGAAATGCCAATTTGGTTAAAAAACTGAAAAAATCTAAATTAGCCAAAACAGCTAGCATGAAGCTGAAATATATGCAAAATACGAAATTAGCCAGAAAAACTGGTAAAATGTGTAACATTGCCAAAACAGCTAGCTTAAAACTAAAATATTAGCTAAACTCCAAATTAACCTAAAAACTGAAAAAATCCTAAATTAGACAAAACATCTAACGTGTAGCTGAAATATTAGCTTAACCCCAACGTAGCCCAGAAATCTTTAGTTACTGCCAAGACACATGTTGAAAAAGCTAGCACAAAAAGAGCAGATTATTTTAATAGCTGAAAGAGCTGACGATCTATGGACGCCCAAAAAATAATAATAAAGAAAAAGTGAATCACTAATAAACCAATAAATAATCTTCTCCCGTCATAGTTCAGACTGCAGAAGAGTGGAATAAAAAGTCACGTTCTGTGTGGTTCTCAATCAGCGTGTCTGGAGGGCCGGACCAAATGCGCCTGATCCGGCCCGCGGGCCGTAGTTTGGGGACCCCTGGTCTAAAGGCAGAAGTCCTAGATTTGAGCTTTAAAACCTAAAAATTTGAAGCTTATCTGGTTTTCTTTCCCAATCCTTCCTCAGCCATAATGTCTTCCAGGACAGCAGTCCAGATTTAAGCTGTGAATCCACCTGACGGTTGTTCCTCTGAGTTTCTTTGCTATAGCAGGTCGTCGTTCAGCCATTCCTTCCAGCTCTTCACATTCAGAGATGGCTGCTTCCCTTTTCCAGCTAATACTAGAAATGACTATTCGGTTTAACAATCTAAAATAATCTTTTGTGAATTTACACCATAACTGTTTTAAGGACTGTTGCTTTTGACTGAAGCAACTTCTGCTTGTTTGTTTTTCTTATAGCGTTTCTGTAATTAGATTCCTCTCATCATGTCAGACAGTTATTGAGCCGTGGAGCTTTTCTTTAGTCGTACTAACCACAAAAACAAAACATTTCTGAAAGCAAACCAGGAGAGAAACTGAAGCTGAATTTATGAAAGAACAAAAATGTGAAACTAAAAAAGAAAAACAGAATAAATTGCTAACTTGAAACATGTTTTTATCATTTATTATTATGTTATCACCAACATTCGAGATCTATAATTTATAAATGTGTTGTTCCTCGTGATTTTTGCTTTTGTGTTGTGTATTTTGTAGCTATTTTTATTAGCATATTCTGCTTAGTTCATTTTTGTAATTGTTAACATGATATTTCCAGCAGATTCTGGTCTGATCTGCTGGAATTATCATGTTAATGGTTGAAAAGTTACAGTACGTTTAATATTTTGTGTTTAAGCGTCACTGACGACGCCTCAGGTGTTAAAGGGTTAACTCGAGATTTAGCTTCATCAGTTTTTTTGTTTTTAGTTCTTACGTTTTATTTCTACAAACGGTTCGGTTCTCCTGGTGGAAAGTTCTGCAGACATTTGGAAAGTCTGGAAGTCTTTCAGAGCGATTCCTTGTTAACGACGCACAATCACACACATCAGATAATAATGCCATCAAACATGCTTACCTGCTGCCTTTTTGTGCTCAGAGTCGTGCACATGCGCTTTCTCCGCTCTGCAGCATCTTCAGCTCCGCTGCGATTGCATGACGAAGACGCCAAATGTAACAAAGGATTTCTGTAAATACAAACGCTAAACCCTGTACAGATTTGTATCATTGTCTGAGCAGCTTTAGAGGATGTGTGTTTTCATGTGGACGTTTCACAACTGTTTGTGTCACCAGCTGTACATGCAAGCCGAGGAGGAGGGAGATAAGTGTGTGGCTTTCCTTTTATTTTGATTTTCTTGCAGTCACCATTTGAATACCTCATACTTAAGGATCTTCAGTGAAGTTGCTTTGAATCTGTTCACTTTGATCCTGCATCACATCACTTTATTTTGAAAAGCTAAAGATCCTCTTCCACTAGAAAGAACTGAAGCCATAGACGTTGATATAGCAATTAGACTGTACTTATTTTTACACTGTGGACCAACTACATCACATGTGTCAAAGTCAGGGCCCGGGGGCCGGATCCGGCCCTCCAGATCATTTTATTTTATTGTTATTAATGTCCGATGTTATCTTGCGCTTATTTTTAACTTGCCTTATTTTGACAAAATATATTTTTATAGAGAGTAAAATATTGAAAGTGTTTAAGGTTTAAGTTGATTTATTCTGGAATAATATTCCTGACTTTTTATTATTCATAATTATGTTAGTTACAGTTTTAAAGTTTAAAGAATGGGCATTCTGCTAGCTTTCTGGAGAATTTTGGCATTTAGTACGATTTTTTTTTTTTTTTTTTTATCTCTTTGGTGTTTAGCTAATATTTCAGCTACATGCTAGATGTTTTGGCTAATTTAAGCTTTTTTTCATTTTTTTAGGCTTTTTTGGAGGTAGGCTAGCATTTACACACTATCTGTTTTGACTTACTTTGGCTTTTTTAATTTTTTAAGGATATTTTGAAGTTTAGCCATTTTTTCAGCTACATGCTAGCTGTTCTGGCAAAGCAAACGTTTTACTTTTTTTTGTTTTTTTAGGCTAATTTGGCATTTAGCTAATATTTTAGCTGTCTATCATCTTCAGCGTTTTCAGCTTTTAGCGTCAGTGTTTTCAGCTATCAATTTCAGCATCTTCCTCAGCCAAATTCAGCTCACAGCATTCACACTAGCATTATCACAGGTAATGCCGTATATCTAGTTCATAATTATGTTGATAAGATACGGTTTTTAAAGTTTTAGAGTGTTCCATAAATGTCTGTCCTATTGGGCCCGCGAGCTAAGGTGTCTTGTGGATTTTGGCCCCCCGAGTGATTGAGTTTGACACTCGTGAACCACATCCTCTCAATAATTTAAACCTGAAGAAAATCTTTACATAGACTGTTTGGAATGGATTTCAAGTGATGTGAAGATTACTCAGCCAATCTGAGGTTCTTCGCTCTGAACCAGAAATCGTGGAGATCAAACTGAAGTCAAAGAGCAGCGTTAGATCCAATCACCTAAAGGGATAATACTGCAGGTGTGATCTCTACTGACACCAGGAGCTGCTGCTCACCTGTACAGTGAAGGATAGGATCATGTGTGAAGATGCTGTGAATTTGCAGATATCTTTGTGGTCCCAGTGAGACCAGAGAGAGAGAAGAGTCCCCCGTCAAGGTGAAGCGGCAACAGGAACCCCTGCAGGGCCTGTTTTCAGTGATAGTTGGTTTGATCATCAGAGGTCAAATCTTTAATCGAACTCCAGACAAAATGTAGCTCGTTCCTCATCCGTCAGTATTACCTCCAAAAAGAACCCAAAACTCTGCAGAAAAAGAAGAAACCTAGATTCTGTATCAGGACATATCATCACTGTGCTTCCCACCTTAAAAGACACACTGTGTTTACACAACCCCCCAAAGATGGAGACACGTTTTGTGACTTGTTTGGATTGATATATAAGAGAACTGGACTGAGTTCTCCTCCAGAAGTACCTGCTGGTTCCAAGAATAGAGAAATAAACAGCTATTAACTTTTCTATCAGTCAGATGAGCATTCTGGCTCTGATCCCTTTTATCATGTTCTTGATAATTCTCTTTATTTACGATATTTTTTTAAAAGTTATTCAAGTTATAAACTGACCAATCAGATGCCTCGATGGAACCATGTGGTCTCACGTTGAACAGCCAAAGTGTTTGACAGATTCTCCTGAACCTGCTTTCAAGTACAAGGGGCGTGGCCTTCCATCATGCTCATTCCTGATTGGTGAGAGTGGTTGCCATAGAAACCTGGACGTCACCTGGCTCCAAAATGGCAAGAACCATAACGCAAAAAATGCAGACTGAGTTGAAGTCATTTCCTGTGATGTCACACTCACTGTCTCCAGTTCTCGTAAACAGTCAATGGTTGTTTGCTTTTTTTTTGGTTTTGTAAAAATTGACCAGTTTTTGTCATGGAGTTGCAGAAAATCCTCCATTTGTTTTTCTTGCTGTTGGCTCCGACTCAAGCTGACTTCCAAACAATCAGCGTTGGACTGATTAGACTGCATCTGATCAAGTTGTGGAGTGAGACTGAGTCCTATCAACACCTGTGCTGTCATGAGAAGCCATAAGAGGAGTCACTCAAATGCTGCACACCAGGAGATGTGAAACAGCAAAGGAAGATCAGAAAAGCCTCACAATCACTGAGTCACACTCTGATCTGGAGCGTTCCTGAAGGCCTCATCCTTGTTTGAACTGTCAACTGAATCTTTTATTGCTGCACAAGCTGCAGCGCCCCCTACTGTCCTGCACTCTCCCTGCAAAGCATGACTTGCATGTGTCACATTCAGCCCAAATGACCAGCACAAGAAAAGGCTTTCACTGGTCCACAGATTCATGCAGTGATGATGATGATGAGATCTTCACCCTTTTCATTTTAACTCTGCACTGTTGTTCTTAACAACTAAAGGGGTTTATAGAATAAAGGAAAGTGAAAAGAAATACAAGTGTGACAGCTCAGACCAGACCAGAGGTCCTCAACCTGCAGCTCTGGAGCCACATGTGGCTCTTTAATTAAAGAAAAAAAAAGTTCCTAGATGATAAAATGTAACTATAAAGTAAAATGTGAGAAAGTACAAAAGGGGGAAAAAAGTCCACAATTGGACGTCAGTGCATATCAAAGTCGAACTACAACATTTGGACACATTTTTGTGCGTCCTGTACTACAGAAAATCATTGGACGTCAATGAGAACAACAAGTATTAAGGCGGACCGGATTATAAAGAAGATTTTCTTTTTTTTTTTTTTTTTTTAATTAAGTTATTGTGTCACGGGTCACTTATTTAGCTTGGATTCCATTTTGGTTTGTTGGATTCACATTTCTGGAAGAAATGCACCAACTACAGTAAAATGAACTATTTTTATTTAATCACTGTTGATATTACTCTTGCTAATACTACTTTTACTGCATTGAGATGATCATATGTGACAGGGAGTCTTTTATTTTGAAAGGAACTTATGTGAACTTCTCTCAAAAGTTAAAGGGGCCCTACCATGAAAATTCTACTTTTTGAGGTTTAAGTGTGTTCTACTGTTCATTCCAAAGTGGTATTCTGATCCGTTCATGCATTTAAGAGTAAAGCTCTAAAAAGCTGCACATTCTGCAGCAGCCCCTCCCCCACCCATGAAATTGAGCGGTTCACATCGTGCTGACGTCAGCATGATGTGAATCCCCCCCTCAAGGAAGAATCTGGCCTGCAAGCTCCGCCCCCAGACTAAAATGAACACACACCCACTTTCTTTGTGGAGCTGTGAGGCCGAGGTAATTATCCTCTGCTGGACTGTGGCTCCTCCTGGGTTGTAGTCAGTGAGAAATGAACCCGATTGGTTCTTTGTGAGCTGAAGGTTGCAGACCTCTGGACCAGACACAAGCTGGTCACAGAGAAATGTAAATCATGGTGGTGGAGGAATGATGATACGGGCTTGGTTTGCATTAATACATGCTACTGTCCTGAAGTCCTCTTTAAAGCAGAGTATGTGAAGGTTAAAATGAACATTAAAGCAGGAGAATAACATGACGCTCTGTTCTAGAAGAATAAAATACTACTGTGGGACTTCAGAGAGTTGTAGAATAAATACCTGTTTTTGCTTCTGAATTTTTGAATCTGTTGGACAAACTGCGTCTGCATTTTGTTTTGGTTCACAAGACCAACGTTTAAATGTTTTCCAGTCATCTTCAGGTGATTTAGTTGAATGTTTTTGTTGTCATTTTGAACATCCAAACCATCCCTGAATGAAGACAAGTTTGAAAGAGACAATAAAACTCACATTTCTGAGTGAAACCGGAGGCTGACAGCAGAAATCTGCGTACTCAGTCACTTTGAAGCTGGCTTGAACCATTTAGAAGCTAATTATTGTTCGTGATATTCAAATAATCAGATGAAGAAGCCTCTAGTTAGGATCACTCAGCTCAGCCACGCTTCTATTGTTAATACAGAGATGCTTGTTTTCTGTCTTACAGGTTTGTTCTGTTTAACCTGTCAGGAAGTCTCCAAATAAACGTGAATATTTCAAATGATTTTGTTTAGCCTCTTTTGTTTCACTGTACACCAGAGCTCCAGTGTTTATGTTGTAACTTTAACCGTTAACATGATAATTCTAGCAGATTCTGAAGGAGAAAAGCGTCTTGATGAATATGTTTAAGATTCTGTGTTTAAGATAGGCTCCAGCAACCCATGTGACCCTAAAGGCTGGTTTATACTTCCGCGCGATTCGTAATCGCTCACGTCGCAGTGGTCGTTCAGCCATTGGAGGAGAATCGCTCCAGTCGCTGGACAATCTGACACCTGCTGATGATGTCACCCGCGCCCAGAGTGGAATCGCGTTCACATCGCGCCATTTAATCTGAATTTATTTCAACGATTAACAAACGGGATGGCGGAGCATGCTCGCCTAAGAAAAAATCATCTTTTTAGCTCTGCTGTGGAAAATTTGAATAATCCATGTTTAAAAAAGACAAATATTGAACTTTTACAAAATGAATTATTGTCTTTTTTAAACAGATACCATGTTTGAATGACTGTAGCTAAACATTTAGCCATAATTCATGATACTAATTATTGTACTTCTCTTCAGGACTATGTTGGCCAAATTTTCCACAGTAAAAGTGTCTGAGACAGAGTATGTAGTCAACATAGTCCTGAAGGGAAGTACAATAATTAGTATCATGGTTTATGGCACAATTTTTAGCTACATTCATTCAAACATGGTATCTCTGTTTGAAAAAGACGATAAATCAATTAGTGAAAGTTCAATATTTGTGTTTTCAAACATGGATTATTCAAATTTCCCACATTAAGTGTCTGAAACAGACAGAGTTTGTAGTCAACATAGTCCTGAAGGGAAATACAGTAATTTGTATCATGGATTATGGCACAATTTTTAGCTAGTCATTCAAACAATGTGTCCGATATTTTTACTATAAACGTGTCTGATAAAGGATTTGTAAGTAGCCAACAGTCCTGAAGGGAGTATAGATTATGACAATATTCATGGCTACAGTTGAAAATTGAAAAAATAAATAAAAATAATTTTTTTTGATTTTTCTACAGTAAAAGTGTTAGTAAGGAATATTTATAAGCCCCATATATACAGTGTAACTGACACCAGGCGTATTTGCTCATGTACCGTAATCCTGAGAATACGAGCGTACCAAAAATTTAGGAACGGCTGACTTGACCACACAAATTCGTACGACAGCTGGCTTGACGGCAGTATTTTAAAGAGTAGGATTATCTGAAATAGTTTGCTTTAAATAGTTTGATTTTCGTCAACCTAACTAGCGCCGGTGCTTCGCGGCGGAGAAGCGCTTTTCTTCACATGGATGTGCTCTGAAGCACAGAGGTTTACATTTAAATCCAAGTGATACTTTACTGTTTTAGCATGACGTTTGTAAAGTTATAAACCGATGTTGTTGTGTATTTCCGAGCGCTACAAGCAGTCACCGGTTTAATCTCCAACTCATCACGTCTTACATGACAGCATCGCCCTCTATTGGCTGGCGGTGGTATTACAATAAACCACATATGCTGGTCATAGCAAATGACATGTTAGGACAGCTCACTTCCTAGTGAGGGTTTTTTTTAATGCATTTTGCTCTTGACTGCCACTTCAATGCAGGTTTTTTTTTTTAGATCAGACATTTATCACAAATGGGATGGAATTATAATTCATTTTTGAATGTGTTTTAAGTTGTTGAAGCTGAATTTGCAGAAATGGCAAGTTTGGAAGCAAAATGAAGACATTTTTATTTTTATTTTTTTTACAATTTGGTAAAATCTCTGTGTTATTCATACTAAGTAAATTTCATAAAAATGCTTTACTTTTACTGTATATTTTTGTTGACTAAACATCTACTATAATTTAGTCGACTAAAATTTGACTAAAATGAATAAACATGACTAAAATGCGACCAAGCTAAATCTTATTTTAGTAAAAAGACTATGACAAAAGCTAAATTAAAATTTGTTGTCAAAATTAACACTGGCACAAACACACACACCCATAGACAGGCAGACACACAGACAGACAAACAGACGGACACACAGACAGAAATACACACACAGACAGACATACAGACAGACTCAGAGACAGACAGACATTGGGCACACTTACCAGATATGGTCACATGGGGTGGGTCTGCAATGGGAATGCCTCATCAACAACGAAAACATAAGGGCTTGTCTGATAAGGAAGGAGGTTCCACATTATTAGGCAGACCAACATTTTCAAGCAATGTGGGAAAGAAAATGATCTCTGCTGCTGAGAACCAGGAAATAGTTGAATATCTTGAACAAGCTATGAAATGACCTTGGATATTTTACAAAAGGCATCAGGGTCTTGAATATTAGCCCTAACCCTAGTCCTGGCTCCAGAGTGGGGC
>NC_050526.1:9387778-9394602 GCF_002922805.2 Oryzias melastigma | reverse complement strand
TACAAGTGTCATTCTGGCTTCTGATCACAAAGAGACTATAACGGTTCTTTGTAAGGTTAATCTTGAGCTGCAGTCTTTTTCTTTGATTGCGGTACGGTCTGTGTGAAAATGCCTCAGTACAAGAATTTTTGTGTCTACGAATAATGATATAAAATGATGTCATATGACATCATGTGACATGACACTATGATTTATCACTGGTGGTGTGACACATTGAAATGATGCAATCAGTAAAGTCAGCATGGAATCCTGTTGGGCTTTGAAGATCCTCCATCAAACTCTGCAGCTCCTGCTGTGATCTTTCTCTCTAAATCTGAGAACTCTCTTTGAGTTCAGTAACAGTTTCAGGTACGAATCAAAGAAAAGCATAACAAACTGCTGTCTCACTACACAAAACTGATTCCACTATTGAACAACAACACAACAATAGAAAATCCTGTCAAAACTTCCTGTTCAATTTGAATTTAAAGACAAAATGTGAAATGATCACATTCATCACTAAGTCTCACAGACCTGAACTCCAGCTCTAAGAGAAGTTAAGTTACCCTTAAGGGTTTGTGGTTCTGTGAGATCCAATCTCAGAGTTGATTTAAGAATTTGTTCAGCCTGCTGATGATCAGAACAGGGAGAACAGAACAATGAGAAGGGTTTTTAAAAACTTGTTTTTCAATGCAGTGATAAACCAAAGTAGTTCTGGTTTAAACCTTTTTTTGTTTTTGCTTCAAAATGTCGTTGATCATCAGAATTATCTTATTGTATTTATATGTATAGATTTTAAAAATAGTTTGGATTTTACACTACTGTTGTCATGTTTTTATTTACTAGTAAAAGAAGAAAAAGTTTGAAGGAACACAAAAGTCCTAAAAATAGAAAATATGTTTTCTTGCTCTTTAATTAAAGTAAATCTGTATGGAGCTAAATCTTATTTGAAACCCAAATAAGTTAAATTGAAAAGAATATTGATGTTTTTTTAATTTGAAAATGAACTTATTTATTTTCAGATTCAAATGTTCTGTTTTTTAGGTTTTCAAACCCTTAAAATTTCAATTTCAAATCCTAATTTTCAGTTTCAAATATTTTTTTTCACTTTCAACTCTTTTTTTTTCATTTACAAATCTAAATTTTCAGTTACAAAACATTTGGCCGTCTTGTGGCGCGTTGGGGCGGGGCTAACTCGAGGACTAATCAAAATCGATGAGGGTGGGAACTTTAGTTCCGATGCGTTCACTGACTCTGAGAACTGTGATTATTGCGATCAGAAAATGGCTGTTAAGTCTGAAGTTATCCCAAAACAGATGTAAAAATCAGAGTTTTACCGCGTATAAACCACGAGTCCAAAACGCCGTTCTAACCCGTTCATGGCTCAATCTTCTTGTGTTAAATACGGGCGTAGAAAACGTCCTTATGTTTGGTTAAATGGCTCTGTGGTGGGTCGCCCTTATTAAACCTACAGAATACTATTTTAAAAACGCGTAGGACCAGTAAACATTTTGCATATAACGCTTTTCCGCCCCGATAGCGGGAGTCACTGCTCACTCCTGACTGCAGTGTGTGTTTTGGTGGACTGGGCCATTGACTGTATAAGAAAGAACTGGACAGAGCAAGCCCCCCTCCTTCCGTGTTCCATATAGGAAGTACCACTGGGTTGCAAAAAGGCCAAAGTCCCATTGACTTACGTTATTTCTCAGTCATTTTATATGTCAGAATAATCATTCTTCCTCTGCTGCTTTCTGCTTACCTTCTTTTTTCTACTCTGAGGTTATGTGCTTTGGACCTTTTTGTTTGTTTAATGTTCGTTTTTCTTTTTTTCACTGTTTTGGTTGTAGCTTATAAATTATAAGTTGCATATGCGCATAAAATCACCAACTAAAGTTTCATCTTCGCCGCACTTTTCCAGCTTCAGCCTGAATTAGACGCAGCCGTCTGAGGAGCGCGAGACAAACTTGAAAGGACCTGGTCGTATTTTCCAACAGAAAAAAGATCCAGCTGTTCACTTGTTAGGATGGTTATTTATTTTAAATACCGCTGAACGTGCTTCTCACGTGCATCTGATCAGACTGTAACCTGGCCGTGCATGTGAAGAGACAAGCTGCAGCTGCTGCTGCTGCGGGGGCTGCTCTGCAGCAACATCACCCAAATGCTCACTTTAGCTCTACTAAAAGGAATAAATGTAATTAAATCCAAAATGACCACTGACAGAATCAAATGTTGGAATAGTTCTCCCTCAGACTTGAACAATAACTTGTGGTAGAGGCGTTGAAAGAGGCAGACACTCACAATAAACTCACTCCAGATTGGTGACAGTACTTCCTGTAGATTCATGACTCAGCTATGACTCACAGAGACTCAGGCCAATCGCTGAAGATGGGTTGCAGACATTTGCAATATGGCGATAGCCGTTTCAGGGAGTGAAGGTGAAAGCGGCGGCCTACTTTCATGAGGAGTGGAGGTAATTAATGAATGAATGAAATGGTTTATTTCAAGCAATCAGGTCACAATACATAACATATCACTTAGTGAATCACAAGTAGATCGCTTGAAAGGGAGCGGAAGGAAGCGAACTTATATAATCCCACCCCAACTCGACCATTTTCTCTACATGAATTATTAATATCCGGTTCAGGACTTATTATCAAATATTAATAGATTCAGGATATTAAGGATCATTAATATCATTGATGTAATCAAGTTTCAAAGCATCCACAACAAATCATTTATATTAATCAGTAAAGAAAATTAATACCATAGTGATTGTAAACTTTTCAGTAATCATTACTGCATATTACATAAACAATAATCTAATATTCTCATTGAAAAAATACACTTTGTGCATGAATTATGATAATACAAAAATTAATAATTAAATCCTCTTCATTTGCTAATGCAGTAAAGATCGAGATATTCTCATAAAAAGAAGACAATTAGTGCAGATTCTATTAATCAAAGAATTATTATAAAAAATAGAAAAAGTAATAAGTAAAAATTATCTTCATTAGTTTATGGAGAAAAAAATCAAAATATTCTAATATAAAAATACAATTTGTGCAGATTGCATTCATAAAAATGATTATTATAAGAAAAAATAATAAGTTGGAAAGAAAAGGATCAAAAATTAAAAAAAAAAAAAATATATATATATATATATTATATATATATATATTTTTTTTTTAATCAGAATCAGTGCTACATCACAGCTTAGGAACAAGTTTAAGGCCCCGTAATTGTTCTTCTTTGTTGTTTTGACTGAGAGACTGTGAAGGTCTCATCTCAAGGGAAATGTGCTCGAGTTCTGCACCTCAGGGTCAGAGGTCGTATCCAGCGGTTTTTGAGTTCACATTTCACATTTTGCTTGAATTAAAGGGTCAAACATGTGTAATCCCACAGTTCTCAAAGTCCTTCATGGATTTTATTTCCAGAGGCTTCGTAAGGTCCGGTGGTCCGAGTGGTTTCACAAAGATTCTGGAGTTCAGAATCCACGTACTGTGGATCTGTTTATTTCTGCGCAACATTCTTGCGTGCTTCGCCAGATCAGCGTGATATTTAGAAAGATGTTCATTAAGAAAGACATTAGACCCCTTCAGGTTTTTACTTTGTTTTAGCAGAGCTATCTTGTGCTTTCGATTGTCAAACCTGATCAGGATCGCTGGTTTATCCGTATTTTTTCTCCGAGGAATCGGATGACAGATCTCAACAGTATTTGGGTCCAAGGAAATCCCTTTAGACGCAAGAAATTCTCCATCTTGATTCTCCACGGTCAGGTTTGCTCCCGTCACAGCTGCGTTAGCATCCGTGCTAGCGCTGGTAGCACCAGGCCGCACCCGGGGTTGTAGTTGAAGTCCCGTGAGAATCACATTATTCATCCGTGCCTGTTGCTCCATGTCATGCATCCTCCTCTCCAGGAGATCTTGGCGATTATCTCGTTGTTCGTTACGTGCCTTTTCCTGTCGGAAATCTTCCAGCAGGGCTTTTAGCGTGGATTCAAAGAGAACAGCTGGGGTTAGCTTAGCCTGGATGTCGGCTAACACGGTTTTGAGATCTGCCAGATCGGCTTCAAGATTTTTCTTCGGTGCCATGTTCAACTCTACTCATTGCGGTAGTTGCTGCAGCTCGGTGATTTAAGTCGCTTGTGGGCAACTTTAAAAAACTTTAAAAGCCGAAGAGTTGACGAGAGCTGGAGACACACGTCTGCTCGTGACCCGGAACCGTAATGCATTTCCAATGGGGGACCTCATGGCTCGAGAAGTCCAGTGTTTTTTACAGTCAATGGGCCAGAGCCGGGAATGCCGAGGGCAGACGAGACCACTGGTTGAGCACAACCTCGACTTCCTGTTCTTATTCATTGCATTGACATGAATATCAATATTCTTATTAAACGGTCTGTGGTTCAGTCCCGCTGTCCGCCTAGTCCCCCGCTTCCCCCTGCAGCTGCCTGGTCTCGCCGATGACCCAGGCGGGGCGCAAGTCATTTCAAACACGCCCAGCGGCAAGGTCACACCGGAGCAGAGTGTGCGTGGAGTCCGCTCCGCTCTCTAGGTCACACCAGGTGCAAATTAATCCACGACGGTTGACCGGCGCTTCTGCTAGAGCTTTTGCCTTTTTTGCCATCATGGTCAATAACCAGGATATCTCCCCGTGTTTCTGCCTAAAGGGGATGGTCTCTGCCCCTGTTGACACAGACCCCGCCCCCCAACTCCGCAGTCGGCCCACTTCATGGATCTGTTTGTGTGCGCGTGTGCCTGTCTGTCTGTTTTGTTGTGTGTCTGTGTGCACGCACGCGCTCCCACGTGTTTCCGTCGGTAAATTAATAAACTAAAAATATTACCTGATGTTTCTTCCAAGAAGAACCGCTCCTCGGCCTCTCTCTCGTTCAAACACAGCCCCATGCCCCGCTCCAGTGTGCCTCCACTGCATTGGGGGCCCCGTCTGCCCTGCTTTTTTTCCTCCCAGAACCCTGCAGCCCAGCACACCCGCTCCAGAGATCTGTGGTGTCCGGGGTGGGGGCTCTCGCGCACGCGTGTCTGTGTGTTCTGATTGTATGCATATTTTCATCTCTACAGTCTGTTTAGCAGTGGTGGGCCGTCAGGGCCTGCAAGGCCTTCTCTGCTGGCCTAAAAATATCTGAATCACAGACTGATATTAATTATTATTTATTTCCGTGAATACGTATTCTATAATTCCAAATGCTCTGTCTTCTTCCTTTCATTGCTGTCTCCCTGGTTGCGCTGCTTCCAGACGTGTATTTTCCTATTTAAGCATTAACCAATCACATTGCAGCACCATTTGTTGCTAGGGTCAAAGAAATCTGCCCGGAGGCCTTCACAATCAGTTCTGCGGGCCCTGTAGCATAAAATAATTGTCGACCAAACTGTTGCTTCAACCAATCAGATCTGGAGTAGACCATTGCAAGCGATTGCAAGGCCAGCTAGCTGGCCTACGGAAACGTCATCATTTTCACGAGCTTTGATTGGATAGCTCGCAGCTCGCTCTGGTTCTGCGTTATGTGACGGACACAGGTGCCGAGGAGCGGCGTGTCAGGTTTGAAGATGTTACCAGTGGAAAGCGTCTGATCGTCTGATTTTTGGTGGAAAATGAATGTCTGGGTAAAGTTATAGCACAGTTTTGTCTGGCACGGGTAAAGGAGTTCCGTGACTCCGTTGAGCGGGAGTGAAGCTGATACGAGGAAATCTACGAGGCCCCTGAACGCACCGCGGGCGCTCCGAGCTCACGAAGAGGTGCAGCGCAAAATCCTCACGCGCACTACCGACAATATTATTTTCCAGACACAGACCAGATTTCAAAATCACAAAAACTGATGTTTGTCTCCCTCCTGGACCACAAGAGGCTTCAGGAATACCAGAACATTTTCCAGCTTATCACAGCCACGGAACACTTTCCATCTGCGAAACGCACGGATTCTGCACGACAGAGTGATTGAAATCTTCTTGAGGATAGAAAGGATGGATTTTGTGTTTAAATAATCTGGATTTTTGGTGAGTAAAATTTTGCTATATCCCTACATAATATTGAAATTTTATCAGGTTATTTTTTATGCTTTTGGTGTGTGTGTGGCAGTTGTACCTGCACTAGAAGTTTTATTGCCATAAAATAGTTAATGAGGGTTGGATTGATTCAGATGGAGCACTACTGAAGGCCTAGGTGTGAAATGCACGGCCCGCCACTGCTGTTTAGACACAAAAACATGATCACATTTGTCAATTGCGGCGTTTTATTGTGAAAAATTGGTTGTATTTTGAAAATAAACCGGATTTTCTCATGTATTTTGATGCAACTTTCTGCCAGTATTGACGAGGAGCGCTCGCTCAAAAAGTAGGCCAGATGCCGAAATGTTGCGCTGCGCCACGCAGACCCTCTGCCCCGCTCCGCGCCTGGTGTGACCAACGCCAGAGGGTACCATGGGCGCCGAATGGAAGCGCACTCCGCTTTGCGGCGCGGCGCTTCGCGGTGCTTTCGCGTCCGGTGTGACCCCGGCGTAATGCTCCGGTACTGTTAGCTTCACTGCTAGCTTTAGCATGTGCATGGTCAAGTCGTTTCTCGCTTTTTCATCCAAACTAGAACAAAGAGAGCAATAAATGGAGGACAAGAAGGAGTAAAAATTACAGATGATCAAATCATTTCAGCAGCTTCTAATTTCTACAGCTCTGCTGATGAGATGCGTGTCTGTGAGCGACAGTGAGAGGAGGAGCATGACTTAAGGCGGGACGCCACGCCCTCCCTTGCATCGTCCAATCAGCACTAGCAGCTATTTTGAATGGGAGCCAGAGAAAGCGCTCTGTTTTTCTTGTTTGCATGGCGCCACGTTTTTT
>NC_050526.1:9369876-9387758 GCF_002922805.2 Oryzias melastigma | reverse complement strand
TTTTTTTTTGTTTGTTTTCAGGGGCAATCTTGGCATTTTGTTTTCAGGAGTTGTTTCAAGTTTTCAGGTTTTTTGATTTTCAAATTTCTAAAACATTTTTTTCAAATTATCATTTGTTTTTCAAATTTACATTGGCTTGTTTTGAAATTTACTTTTTTTCAGTTACAATGTCTATTTTTCAAGTTTCAACCTGTCTTTTTGTTCACTTTAAACGGATCCTGATTTGAACCCACAGAAAGCAGTATAGATTGTGAGAGTGTGGGTGGAGGGTACCACAGACTTCACAAAGACCGTCTTTGTAAAGCAACACTCCCACCAAGTGGATCCAATAACAAGTAGCAGGGAGTCTGGCGTTGAGTCATTCCATTGTCGTCTCCGATGAGCTTATGAACACTTCAAAGAAGGTGAAAGAGAGTTAAGAGTTAAAGCAATTACAGAGCCAGAGACAGAATTTAAACGTGCTCAAAGACTCACCACTCCGCGTCACTCACCCAGAGCTCTAGAAACTGGTTTCAGACTCTTGAGGAAATACTTGACATCCGTTTAAACTTCAGACATTAAAGGTGAAGCGATATTTCAAAGTTCATGTTCATGTTTTTAGAAAAAAATTACAAGAGCTTTTGAAATGGAACAGAATAGAAAAATCTGTTGTTGTTGTCTTAAGCAGGAGTTCACAAAGATCTCGTCTGAAAATTCTGCTTCTTTGAACTGTACATTTCTAAGGCTCTTTCTACAAAACGCACAACGTTCAGAGCTGCATTCAGCTTTGTGCTAATTGACTGTAAATGTGATTTGCTTTAATTGAAGGTCAGAAGGACAAAGATGAGTGTTTCAGAGATAGTTGTGATGTTTCTTTACAGACATGTAGATTCTACTAATGCAGGCTGAATGCAGCATATGCTTCTGTTTTGTCCTGTACACCTCCTCAACTCCTATATAGATTACCTTTTTTAAAGCCTCAGAATAAAGCCAACATTCATATTTTTAACCAGAACCTAACCTAAAGAAAGTACATGTTTTTGTTTCACTCTTTTAAACTCACATTTTTGTGTCATTTTATGTTTACTTTTTAGCAACTGTTTCTTTGTGTCCTGGTGCCAATAAAGACGTCCATCCATCTATCAATCTAACCATCCATCCATCCCACTATCCGTCCTTCAGTCATCCATCCATCCATCTTTCTATCCTCCTTTCCATTCATTTGTCCTTCCATCCTCCTATCAATCCACCCATCCATCTATCAACCCACCCATCCATCCGCCCGTCCATTTTACCATCCCCCTTTCGATCCATCTATCTATTCATCTGTCCATACATCCATCCATCCATCCATCATGCTTTTCTGCATCTAGCTACAAGAACCACACTTAGCATGTTCTTCTTTTTTTCCTTTGGGCTTTTCCCTTCAGGGGTCGCCACAGCGAATCAGTTTCCTCCATCTAAGCCTGTCTTCTGCATCCTCCACTCTAACACCAGCCACCTTCATGTCTTCATTCACTGCATCCATAAACCTCCTCTTTGGTCTTCCTCTAGACCTCTTTCCTGGCAGCTCTAGACTCAGCATCCTTCTACCAATATATTCACTGTCTCTCCTCTGAACATGTCCAAACCATCTCAGTCTGGCCTCTCTGACTTTATCTCCAAAACCTCTAACATGTGCTGTCCCTCTGATGTATTCATTCCTGATCCTATCCATCCTGGTCACTCCCAAAGAGAACCTCAGCATCTTCATCTCTGCTACCTCCAGCTCTGCTTCCTGTCTTTTCTTCAGTCCCACTGTTTCTAGTCCAAACAACATGGCTGGTCTCACCACAGTCTTGTACACCTTTCCTTTCATTTGTGCTGAAACTCTTCTGTCACACATCACACCTGACACTTTTCTCCACCCATTCCAACCTGCTTGCACTCTCCTCTTCACTTCTTTTCCACACTCTCCATTACTCTGTACTGTTGACCCTAAATACTTAAACTCCTCCACCTTCTTTATCTCTTCTCCCTGTAACCTCACTCTTCCACTCTGGTTCCTCTCATTCACACACATGTACTCTGTCTTACTGCGGCTAACCTTCATTCCTCTCCTTTCCAGGGCAAACCTCCACCTCTCTAACTCCACCTCCACCTGTTCCCTGCTCTCACTACAAATCACAATATCATCTGCAAACATCATAGTCCATGGTGATTCCTGTCTAACCTCATCCGTCAGTCTGTCCATCACCATTGCAAACAGGAAGGGGCTCAGAGCTGATCCCTGATGTAATCCCACCTCCACCTTGAACTCCTCTGTCACCCCTACAGCACACCTCACCACTGTCTTACAGCCCTCATACATGTCCTGCACTGCTCGGACATACTTCTCTGTCACTCCAGACTTCCTCATACAATACCATAGTTCCTCTCTGGGCACTCTGTCATAAGCTTTCTCCAGATCTACAAAGACACAGTGGAGCTCTCTCTGACCTTCTCTGTACTTCTCTATCAACATCCTCAAAGCAAATGTTGCATCTGTAGTGCTCTTTCTTGCCATGAAACCATACTGCACTTTCATATTACATCTGATAAACCATTTAGTCGGACCTCACATTTGCAGCAGGGTTTGAACACACAGGCAATGATCCACACAGGGGGGCATCATAACAGGTGTAGTTCGATACTTAAGAGAACAAAAAAGGAGAAATTTGTGTTCTTCAGGGTTATTCCGCATCTCTTCTTTAAGAGACTTGGTTTGGTCCAGCATTCATCTTCTTGGCCGCTTTTTCCCTGTAGCGGTCGCAGGACCCTAACCCGGCTACTGATGGGCGAAGGCGGGGTACACCCTGGACAGGTCTCCAGTCTGTCTCAGGGCCTCAATCACACACACATTCACTCTCACATTCACACCTAGGGGCAATTTAGAGTCACCAATGAACCTATGAAGCATGTTTTTGGGTCACCGAAGCCAACCCAGCTACTGTTGGGTTAAGGTGAGGCAATCTAGAGACAATGAAGCGTGTTTTTGGACTGTGGGAGGAAACCAGAGTGCTCTGTGAAGACCCGCACCTAAACAAGGAGAACATGCTCACTACACACTCCAGTTATCTCAGTTTTTGTGCTTTAGGTAGTATCAGTAAGCTGTTACTGATTTAAACCCTTTGACTAAACTTTTTAAGGAGATCAGTAAAAATTCAAATAGCGTCTTTTACATATTTTCCTATACACATTATTTATACATTCCCTACAATGTTGCCAAACACTCCAGGGGTATAAGTGCTTCTATTTGGAACCAATACACTCTCTGAGTAAATTTCACATAAGTTCTGGTTGTGTTCTCTGCTTCAGTCTATTTTTATTCAAAAAAATTTAACAGAAACTCAATTCAACTCAAGTGGAAGCTCATTCTCATCCTGGACAGTCATCTTTTAATGTATAAGTTCAAAGTACTGCCATTATACGGAAAAAAATAAATAAATAAAAAATCTTGAAATGCTGCATTTATATCTGTGCACAAATAAATGACTTCATGCTAAATGTAAAACAACAAGGAACCAATCAGAACCAAGTAAAAAAAAACTGCAGATGACTGTTGGGAAAACAAGTGCATACATTCATCAAGAAGGCTGACTCCATTCAGAAGGTCAAGGGTTCAAATCCCACTCAAGACATTTAGGATGTGGAATTTTGGTTAAAAACTTCATAATCATAATTAAAACACTACTGAGAAAGTTTTTTAAATTTCACAATTGTCATAAAGAGACTTTAAAGCCTCAGTTATTGCTACCTTTACGGGTTGATACGAGCTGTCTATGGGTGAAAACACCTCAAAGCTCCAAAGCAGCAAATTTAAGAATGAGTTATGTTTGCACAACATTGCTAGGCAGTACAGTCAACTGAATTTTACAGTGTTTCCAACCACACTCACACTAAGAGGTTCAACCAGAACTCATTCTGAAGCATTCTGACAACTCCACGTTACATTTAATGATGGAGTTGTTTCTGTCTGCTGCTGGTAAGAGTTGAAAATTATTTGTGACAGGAATTAAATATTAATATAACAGATTTATGACCCCAGCACCTGCAAAGAGGAAAATGAAAAACTCCCTCCTCAGTAGGTTACAAAAACTTCCATGTGGGAACAATTCTAATACCCCTCAAACACCCCCGTGAATGATTCACCCAGCCCGAGTATGAAACTAAACACAAGCACTTATTCAGCAACCAGAATACATTTAGGCACTGAGTGTATTATTCTTAGAGAAGTGGAGGTAGAGAGCCACTCAACCCTCCACAGGGCGAGGTTGTTTTGAGCCAAGCTGTGTGTGTGTGTGTTGGGGTGTTGGTGTGTGTGTTCATGTGTGTGATGTTCAGGGAAGGGAGCTGTGAAAACGTGGTGAGAGGCCACAATAGGTGTGGTCCATTTTCCTCAAATGGCTGTGAAGGAGAGTAGTTGCTAGGGCAATCTGGGGGGAACCGAACTGTCCAAGTGGCCCTTCAGCTGCCCTCCCACATGCGTGCTCCTCTTCCAGCTAATGGCAGGCCTTCAGAGCCCCCTGATGGGCCAATGAAATAACTAGCCGGTAACAGGGAGCGTGACCCGCTTTGTGCTCGCTGGAACGTTTCTGGGTTCCAAACGGTCGCAATGCGATTTTGTTAGGATTTGTTTGTTTGAATTGAACATTTGGATAACCTCCTTTTAAGTGTTCAGGTGTAAAGGCATGCCTGACCACTTAACACACACACACGTGCCCACAATCACCCATGCATGCTCACACAGGTGAAAGCACTTGGGCTGGTTCTGGCACCAGAAGGCAGACAGATGTTTGAATGAAGCGCCGGACCGAGCCAAGCTGACCCGATACCCAGACGTGAGCAGCACCAGTCAGGCTACTGTTGTTCTTTCATACATTTCATGACCTTATAGTGAAGCTCACACTTGAGTCAGGTTGTTATGCAAAGCAGCAATTGTGTGGGCATGGACGCAATCACTGACCTGGTCTTTGGATGTGGCACATCCACTCTCATGTCAAACACTTATTATCAAAGTGTTAATTATGCAACATGTTATAAATGGAGGCGTTACAACCATCATCAATGAAGGATGCATTTTTGTCCAGATCTTGGAGTGAGACTGAATCCTCCTGGAGCTGCACAGCTATACCCTCTGTAATGAACTGGAACTGCACCTCTCCTCCGTGACAGCTGGGATCACGCCACCCATGACCCTAAACTGAAAAATAGCCTAAAATATCTTAGTAAATGCCAAAAGAGTCCAAAAGTTAGCAGATTTCCAATTTTAAAAACTTTAAAACATAATTATGAATTTTGAAAAGGCAGGAATATTATTCTAGAATAAATTAACCTAAAATGTAGGGCTGGGTTGAAAAAAATCGATTAATTGATGTGAATCGATTTGAGCTTAATAGATCAATAATCAATTCACAAAAGATATAAATCGATTTAGCACACAAAGCTAAAGTCAGCTAGCTTAATGCTAACGTTCAATAGAATGTCCCATAGGACGGCTAATGCTAACGGTCGGTCGACCAAAAAAATACATTGCTGGCTAAATAAACATCTTTATTTACTTACAGGCATTAATTTTCCAAATTCTTTTAAGGAAATAATTTTTAAAGTAACTATTTGTGGTCTAAAACTTCGTTTTTTTCCCTCCTACTGTTGTCTTCTTCTTGAATAAGGTGTACTTCTATAGTGTGATCGCCACCTAGTGGTCAAACTCAAACGTCCCCCAGGAGAAGCAGAACAATGTTTACAATGTTAATGATCTGAACATTTTAGTTAGAACTTCTCCTTTAGAGAATCCATGTAACACTGGATGATATTAACAATCTCGTTATTTCACTGATACATTTACAGTATGTGAACTGGATCAGATTAATATGAATATATTCAAACTAAATAATAGATTTTTAATGTATTTCTAAACAAATTTGTATAAATTTGTAAACTTAAAATTGAATTGAATTGAAGAATTGAAAGAATGAGTGGGAGTGAGAAGGTGTTGGAACAGAAGGGAAAGTTTGAACTGATGGATAATGTTAAATCACCGAAGTTAATAGAAAAATTCAAAGGAATCCACTCTAGAAAAGAGAGAACTAGAACATAAGAAGAGACTTGGTGATAACTAGACTCAAAATAAGATATTAAGGAGAAAACTCTTCGTGTGAGGTTCGGTTTGTCTTCAACACATTACTGTAAACACGTTTATTTTTCA
Source organism: Oryzias melastigma (assembly GCF_002922805.2). Lineage (NCBI taxonomy): Eukaryota > Metazoa > Chordata > Actinopteri > Beloniformes > Adrianichthyidae > Oryzias > Oryzias melastigma. The sequence continues at coordinate 9,381,553 of NC_050526.1, read as the reverse complement.
TGGTTTCAGCATTATTTTTTCCAAATGTAAAATAGATTTTTCTTGGTAGTATTTTCATGAAGGACGGTGTTCCTCCTCATCAGCAGCTCTCTGTCATTTCCATTTCCCTCTGAGGCTTTTAGCCAATGATGACTCCAGCAGATCAACCAGACCCATAAATATCTTCTTTGCTGTGTCATTCTGTCTTCTTGCAGCCCTCCTCCTTCCTGCCTCCATGTCTTTGTGCTGCTGAAGGCTCAGCTTCTTCTACACCGTTATCACCATATCACCACTGTCTAGCACCACTTCAGCATCTTTGTTCATGTTTGCAGCTTTGTCTGAAGTCAAAGAAAAACGCTTTGCATTTATATTATCTTTGTGTGTCAGTGAAATAATTTCCACTCGTGTCACTTCATGCAAAAAGAGAGACTGACTTAAAACCGATTGATACTCAGCTGATCTGACAGCGGCAGACACAACAGTAGTCTACTCAAGATGGTCTACTGGAGATCCACATCCCTGCAAATTCTGATCAATGTTGCAAGATATTGATTCTTACTGACTCATCTACTGAAGTAGAAAAAAACAGACCCCTGGTTACCAAAGTTCATCAAATCTTAAATGTATTGATTTAAGAATCATATATCCAGATGTGTGTTGAATCGTGTAAGATGGAAAGATACACGCCTCTAGTTTACAACATATGGAAGTCTAAGATTGGGGTGGAGCTCTAAAAAAAGTTAAAATCCAATATGAGTTAAGAAATTTGGAAGATCCCAAACTGCTAAAAATTCTTAAATTGTGCATCTTCAGCACAAAGCTGACAGCTTTCTATAAGCTCTACCGACGTCGGACCTTCTTCTGAAACATTCTTCTGCATTCAGAGCTCCTCCTGCCCCCCAGAAAAAGCTCTTTGTGAGTTTTCATATTAAAGATGAATGAATTCACAGTGAAGGTTGACTCTTATTGTTGTTGTATTCAACACTTCTGTGCCTGATTTGAGTCTGGACAATAGAAGTACTTCAATTTCTTTGACATTTGACAGCGTCTGTTACTGATTCAGTGTTGTATGTTAGTGTATATGAAGTACAATGTAATAAATCTGTTTTACCTCCTCAGCATACGTATGAACTCTTTCTGACTTTGTCAGAGGCTAAGTGTGACACGAATGCACCAGAATGTCATCATTACTCTTTCTCTATGCTCTCCTCAATAATACAGAGTCAAATCCAAAAGTGCACTGAGCAATAAAATGGGATTTTAGAAGAAGTCACTGAGCATAAACCCTCAGTGTCACTGCTTTTATTCCATCACATTATCTCCCTCAGGAAATCCTTCATCTTCAATTGTAACAGGAGAGTATCATGACTTCTGTGAGGAAGTCACTTTTTTGGCTTTATGTCATGGTGACTAAAAGTGAAGGCCAACGATTAAACACATTGTAGTTCGGGATGAATTTAGCAAAAACAGCATTTTGCTTAAATTTGATTTTGTTTTTTGATTCACATATTAAGAACGTACAATGACTGTGACGATTGTGGGCTTTGGTTTAGTTTCATTAATGGAATTTCCTTTCTTCTTGTCATGTTCTGTCTTCCTCATCAGTCACACCAGGTTAAGATTGATGATCGTCCACAGCTGTCTTCATTTCAGGTAATGATCCTCAGTGCATTTAAGTCTCTGGTTTTCAACCTTTCATTGTCAGGTCATCTGCTTTGTCACCTTAATGGTTCTCTGTGGGGTTTTTGGCACGTTTAAATGCATTCACTAAATGTTTAATGTTGTGACTCTAAGCCTAGACATCATGCTAATATGGTCCTACACCAGGGGTTGGCAACCTTTAACACTTAAAGAGCCATTTGGGACGATTTTTCACAAACCACAACCACACATCCTTTAGAAGAATAAGACTTTGTATTTATGTTATTGTTACTTTTTGTTAAATATAAATAAACTTTTATTTTTTTGGCATAAATAAAACAAACTTTAAGGGATTTTTTTTTCTCAAATATGAAAGAGTTAATAACTCTTAACAGAGGTTCACAGGACTTCCTTTCAAAACAAAAGACTTCCTTTGTCACATTGGATCATCTCGGTGGAGCAAATCTAGTGGAAGGTAGTGTAATGTCAGCAATGAAAAAAATATATAGAGAGAGAGGTTTTTAAACATTTGTGGTGCTTCTTAGCCAGAAATTCATACATCTAACTATCTGAAATTAAAAGAGCTGATTAACTGTATGTTTTTGAACCATGAGTCACACTTACAACACTGGAATTTGTCAAAATGTTTATTTCTCGATTATCAAACCACTATGGCTACTGTGCTGTGATAAGTTATTTTACTTTTTTTTAACTTAACTTTAGTGACTTTTTTTTTTAAATAAAAGCTTTGTATTTTTCTTTAACCAGAGAGCCACAATGGAGGGGTAGAAGAGCCAGGCGTGGCTCTGGAGCCGCAGGTTGCAGACCCCTGTCCTACTCCAACAGTTCCTGACAGTATTTGTGGTGTGTATTTATTCTCTCCTGTAGAGTCCCACAGGGTTCTATTCCTGGCACATATTTCTTCAGTTTATTTGCCACTGCTTACAAATACTAATCCCAGACTCATCACACCTTTCCTCATTTAACCCTTGTGCTATTTTACGGCAGATTTGTGCAACATACTTTTAAATACAGAGAACTCTCTAAGTTCTCTGAGCAGTTCCACTAACTATCATCTCCTAACTGGCAGATGTTTTAGAACTCATTTTGAAAGCCTGGAAATTGTTTGAGCTTAAATCAATTTAAAATGTTTAGTGTTGTTCTCAATAACAAACAGTTGGTACCACTTCATTGTCTGTTAGCTACGTTCACACACAAACAGCCACTTCCAATGAAAAGTCCATGTAAATGAGCATTTCTGGCTTCTACATTTTAAACGCAGTGTTTTTATGATCGTCTTGGGCTCTATTCAGAGAACGCGTGTGTGGTAATTGAATGCTCAGTTAAACCTGATCAAATTGATCAGTCAAGAACTCTGATCTGACCTATGGGTTTGGTGTCACTAGTGAACCAAGACATAAGCCTGACACCGTCTGCTTTTATTTTTCAAGTTAAGATAAACCAATCACTGTCCTGACATAAATATAATCCATGTCTGATATTGCAAGGAGGCTATAAATGAACCCAACCGTTTCAGTTTCATTCCACAAATCACAAGATGTGCACCGCTTTGACATTTCACACCAACCCTCTCATACCTGTAGGTGGCGAACATGTGAGAGTAGACAGGAGAAAAAGGACATGAAGAAGAAGACGCCCCTCCCTGATTGTCCACTGTGAACATCATAGGCTAAACCACAGACATATATTGTCCCTGAACTAAGCGGGGTGTGATGCCACCCATTGGTTTACCTTCAGCTCTCGGGAAATGAAGGCAAATTCGTTGCTATTTTTCGACTACATGAGCTCAGCCACTTGGAGCCCACCGACAGCGATTGGTCCGAGTTAGGTTTTTAGGACAACTACAGTCGGTAACCATGAGTGAGCTTGTTCAAAGTCTACACCCCTTCCACTAAACTTGGCTCGAGATAAGTTGTCAAACATTGGGGGTGGAGCCAGGGGCACCACATGCTTTTACTGGAGCATCTGATTGGTCAGTTTATAATTTGAATAACTTTCGATAAAGAAAAGATGTTGAAGAGTAACCAAATAGGACATTTGGAGGCTGACTCCACTCTCAGCTCAGACTTGGAAAAAAAAAAAAAGAGGGGGGGCTAGAACATAGACCTCAATAGACGCCGCATTGCTTGTCGCCCCCCCCTATTCTTAGTCCTCCATGTGCAATTCAGATTAATCAGCTCTCCAGGATAAAACAAGTTTATAAAAGACATTGCTGTAACATCAGTGTGTATCTATAAATGTTCCTACCATGATTTAAAGGTTTATAGCATTTGAAATAGAATAGGTTGTTTTCCTTGTTGGTAGAATAAAATAACAGCCTGAGGCAGCATTTAAAAACCACAGAACAGGAAATATTGACATCCACAGATCAAACTAAGCTGAAATATTTAGTTGTGATAAAATATGACTAAAATCATTTTAACGTTATAACGTCTTGCATGTGACAGAACTCTGAAACTTCAGGGTCGTCCGTGTGGTGCAGCTGGATTTTATGGAACATAAACAATTAGACCTAAATATTGGCTGTTAATCCTGAACTCTGATCTACTTCCTGAGTAAAAACACATTTCTGACCAATTTCAGCTTGAACAAAAAGACTGACACACTGACACGTTTCTCTGTAGAGTTCTGATGCATCACATGATCTGCTGCTCTGACCTTCACTGTCCTCTGAGAACATCTCTGTTCTTCTGATGAAGCAGATGGAAGTTCTGATCCAAGGATGAAGTAACAGCAGCTGACTGGGCTTGAACAGCACATTTCACAGGACAGTTTTTATCTGACAATATATCCAGAAATGTAATTTTTTTTTTTAATTTAACCTTTATTTATCCAAACAGGAGAGATTAAGAACATGATGAAAGGCAAGACCTTTGGGAAAAGAAAGAGAGGAGTTACAAGAACAAGAAATAGCATTAAATAGAATCAGGAAAAAAGCACCATCTACAGTATAAAATTCTAAAATATTTACACTGTGTAACAGCAGGAATTATCTTTAAAATGGTTGCTGAGATGCGTTTAAAAATCCTCATGTGAAATAAAAGTGTCCAATCTGAGAGTTTTTGTAAATCCTTCCAGTCTGTGGCTGCAGCAGACTGACAAGACACAGAACCAGGTGAAGAGTTTGGGATTGTGAACAGATCCGTTCAGCAGAGCGGGTCTTGTACACAGGAGAATACGAATGCAAAAGCTTCCTCAGATAAGATGGAGACAGACCAAGCAGAGGTTTATAAATTAACAGCAGCCAATTCATTTTTCAACGAGTGAATAATGAAGTCTAATTCACAGATAAGTAAAAGGCTCAGTGGTGAGTTTTAAATGTATGCCTGGACATTGACTACAAAATTACCAAAGCAGACGAGCAGGTAGCTGAGGTCACATGACTGCAGGAAAACATGCCAATGAGCATGAGATCTTCCTCTGACATCAGAGCGGCGTGCATGTCTGCAGCTCACAGGGAGACAGTCTCATCTGGTGCTGCACGTTTCCTGACCAACTTTACACCACAGCCAACCCTCATACGGTGAAGAATTCAATGGATCTGCCCTAGTGGGGTCCACCTCCTAAAAGAAACAAACAAACATTTACTCACATTATATCATCTTTCTACAGCTTTCTAATGATGCACATCCACATTGGGCACACGCAATACGTAATACGTGCAGCTAAGATGCACCTTAATGAATCTTTACTTTTTCATAATGCTGATATATAGTTCTGCTACTCATCTATGTTTAGATTGTATTGTCAAAGTTAATTTGACTGTTTTGAGAAAGACCATCTGTCCATGGATAACAGATGAAAATCAGAATAGTTTTATTGTCATTGTACAGAAAACAAAAATGAGCAGCAGCTCCTGTGTGCAAAACATGCAAGTAAAATACATATATAAGAGGTAGCAAGCAATGAAATCTGTAAAACCCAAGAAATAAGGAGTTCATGTCTGTCCACATTTAGGGCTGAGACAGACTGTGGGTAAAGCTGTCTCTTAGCTCATTTGTTTTTGTTCTGAACAAGAGTTTTATGGCAGTTCTTCTGATTGTGTTTCTACCTGATGCTCTGACTGAGCTGAAGGAAAGCTCCAGTCGGTCCTGGCTGAAGCTCCAGTCGGTCCTGGCTGGAGCTCCAGTCGGTCCTCGTTGAAGGCCCTCTCATTCCGGATCCATCCGCTTCACTTGTTAACATTCTGCGTGTCTCCAATTCATCGCCACCCAAAGCGATCTAATCTAATCTAATCCCAATCTACCGTGACAACAGTCATGGATGATGACACACCTTCGTGACTCTTTTTCCCTCCAATAGATCTGATCAAACTTTAATATTTTAGAGTGATTTGGACTAATTAGGTATAAAAACGTAAAATCTTTTGAGGAAAAAAAAGAAAATTTACAGTAAGAATTGATTAAAAATAACAAAAGCATCCAAAGTGAATCTAAGTTGCTGACCCCAATAGATCAGAGCTAACTTAAATATTTTAGAGTGATTTGGACCAATTAAGTCCTAAAAGTTATTGAAGTTAACCCTTTATTTGTTGATGGTAAAACTTTAATTTGTTGACAGTCCCTAACTATGCCCAGAGCGAATGTCTGAAGAATATCCAATATCCAACCAACTTCACCTCGGTGCTGGACCGCACATGACGGGGTATGGAAGTGCGCTATGTGCGCACCCGGGGGGGGGGGGCTAAGCGTGTGCTTTACTTTAATTATTTACATTTTGTTACTTCTGCTTAGATTTAAACAAAACTGAGCAAAAAGATGGTAAAATGTTTAATCTGTTATCAGAGTGGATTATTATCAGAATGACATCATCTTATTGCATTTAGTTTTAAAAGTATTTTTATTCTACACCAAAGTTGTTGTGTTTGTATTCAATAGTCAAAGGAGAAAAAAGATGAAGGAACACTAAAGTACAATGATAGAAAAGACGTTATTACATGTTTAGTTTGAGTAAATCTGCTGCAGCTGCTGGATCTGATCAAACACAAGATGTATTTTATTTTGAAAGGAACTTGTATGAGCTACTTTCAAAAGTAAAAGAAGTTAATTTTATAAAGAAAAACTCAATTTTAGAGATTATTTTAAAGCTATAATTTATTAATAAATGTCTCAATTGCCATACAAACATAAATAAAGTGTATTTTTTTTTAACTTTGAAGTGGGGACTTTGCGGATCTCGTTGGAGTTTAGTCCAGAGGAAACTGGATCATATGAATCATAGTAACAGCATAACAAAAAATCTACTTTCACCGCCTTAATATTTGAATGGGCCTTAAATCACTTAGTACTGAAAAAATTGGGCCCCAGTGTGAAAAAGGTTTAGAACTTCTGGGCTAGAGGATGTGGACTGAGCAGAGGAGGTGTGGTCTGGATATTGACAGTGAGTTTCTCTTGAGGTAACTAAAGGATCTTTTTTATTATTGTCTTGATGAAAATAATAATAAAAAAATTCATAACGTTCAGGAGGCCCAAGCAGGCTGCCTCCTCGTCCCACAGCAGCTCTCTTTCTGCTGGTAGGCCAGCTTTCCAAGGGCCGGTTTAGCGAGACAATTGCTTGGTTGCTTCGCTACACTGTTTTCGGCGTAAGGCAATGACCTCCACCGCTCTTGGCGTCAGCTTAGCAAAGTGAGCTCTGCCGTTTTCAGCGTTGCGGGGTGAGTGCCAACGGTCACTGCATTGGCTCCGCCACTCTCGGCGTCAGGGGGTGAGCTTCAACTCCTAAGCTTGTCATGTGTTCAAAGATGGGAGGGGCTTTTACAGTGGAGCTCAAAGCATGATGACTTGAAACTTCTTGGATTTACACCAGTTGACCAATCACAAAACTCAACCTCGTTTCAACCTGTAGGGGGCAGCACACAGATGGTTTTAAACAGTATTTTCAGGAATTAAATCTTTTTGGAGCCAGCAGGTACTTCCTGTTTGTAACACAAGGGGTCGAGCTGTCCAGTGAATCTAGTGTCTATGGCAGGAATAGGCATCTCCAGGTTTCAAGGGCTGCAGTGTCTGCATGATTTCCAGATATCCAAGCCTTGCCCATGATTGGTACAGGTGTGTTCAGCCAATCAAAACATGCCAGAGCAGGGTATCTTGGATGCAGGGATAGGGCCCTCAAGGCCTGCAGTTGCCTATCTCTGGTCTGTGAGCTAAACACACATTCTTGAACGTGTGTCAATACCTGGTGTGCACGTAGCTACAGGCACAGCGGCCTCGGAAGCACACGTTCAACTAACCACTTCCAATGAAAACGCAAGATTTTAAGTTAATTTTGCGTTGAAACTTTGACCAATCAGGAACACTCATTTAATATTGGCATACGGATGATGTGCCCTTTAAGTCACTGAAGTGAAAACTATTTGAAATTTTGATCATGAAGGAGAAATGCATAACTGAAGTTTGTTCCAGATTGGAATTCTATGACAAAGTTTTTTATATATCGGAATAGAGCTGTAAAAGAAAACGCCTGGAGCAAGATTCTTGAGATTTGAACCGCTTTGACATTACGCACCATGTATCCTCTAATTGTGATACTACATGCTGTAGTATTGGGAAGTGGCAATCCAGTTGGAACACATATACTAAACATATGTTCTTGAACGCACATCACAAGCCCTGTGGGAATGTAGCTCCACAGTTACTAAGATCTAGTTTTTGTTTGGGCTTAAATAAAGTTCATGATTACCTATAAGCACTTTTATAGAAATGATCAGTCAGAAATATGTTGAAAGCAAAGTTAGAGTGATGGTGTTTCTAATGTGCCTAATCAGGAATCGGGGTTTGGTAACAACTCCTGTTCTAACAACTCTTTTTTTTCAGTTGCTCACAACAGAACTAAATGGCAATTAAATGCCGGGGGTCACATTTATTGTGTAAGCATTACTCATGGGAGCCCGTCTTCCTGCCATCTCCATCCAAACCGCACTCATCCCGGACCTGATAAGAAAGGCTTTGTTGGTAGCGATGCCACCCTCGGAGCGGCTGGCTTAAAGACCAGAATAAGAAGCGCTGTCATTCGCAAATTTCCTCTGACAAACACACATAATTACAGGAATTAGCCTGCTATTTTGTCATTAGCCTTCACTTTCAATGAGTCAATAATGAAAAGAGAAACAAGAGTCGTGGACAAAGACGGATGTCTGCAGAGGATTTTAAGACGCTCTCTGCCCCCCTCCTCTCTGCCCACACATTCAATTTGCTGTTTTATTAATATTATTAATGTAGTCAAGCTTGAAGCTGTGAAGCTGAGAGTTGTTATTCTGATTGGTATTGTGTGAGCGCTGATGGCTTGGCTCAGGGCAGTCAGAGTGATTTCAAATGCACTTTGTTAGTGGCATGATGAAAATGGCAGCTCGCCTTTTTCAAGCCGTGTATTTGCCAGCGTGATTACAGGGTGTGTGTTCAAATAAATGAAGCCAAAACAATGACACACAATCAGGACTTCATAAGCCAGCAAAAGGCCAAGGACAGATTAATGAGTGCCTTCAAGATGCACACATGTACATGCAAAAGACTGGAGGAATTACAGATATTTGTGACACATTACGGAAGATTTGGCCCAGAAGCATTCTGTATCCAGATGAACGGGAGAAAGCAGCGGACCCACCATATAATTTCCTGTAGATCTGTGTGTGCACAAATGGAACCTGATGTCTCTCAACATTAGTGAGGGTAATGTTTACCCTGGGTTAGTTCTGACAGGCCTTGGCAGGGAAGAGGGGAGCTCTGTGAAGCCAGGGAAAGGCGGTGGATGGAAGCAGCAGGACATCAGCCGCTGGTGTTTAAGTGCTGCTAACACCACAGCCGGCCAACAGCAATGACGAGTGAAGAGGAAATAATAAACATGCTGTTTAAGATGTGACTTCAGCTCAGGTTACTGCTTTGCTCTGTCCTCCAGCGGTCCTGCAGTGCAAAGACCAGATTATTGTTTCTCCAAATACCACGCCACAAACTCACCAAAACATGCATGAATGGACGCACTAGCACCTGGTGAAAACAAATTTTGGACATAGTGAGAGACACCTCCCAAAAAATGATGACCTCATTGCCAGGAAACCATCAAAAGAATGGAGACGGCCAAAATCTCTTATGGAGTTCTATTAACCAAACCAAATCACTGGAGTTGGGAATCAGAGTTTTGAAGTTATTATGGGATGGCCACACGACCTACTGTTCGGTGTCCAAATTGTAAAGTATCAAATTTTCACATTAATCACAATATGGAGAGATTTTGTTAAAGCAATCTGCACAGAACAACCGCAACTGAAGTTTCATTGACTTTTGACCCCAGAAAGAAGAAATCATCTTGAATTTTTTCTAAAAATGACTTTGTGTCCGAATTCCCCCCTAATCACTATAAAGTGGGTTCGCCATTTTCTAGTGCTGTCTGAATCTACTAATTCCAAATTGAGTGCACACAAAATTTCCCAGAAGTCTCTGCGAAAATCTAGCGTACATCGATGCTCACTAGAATAACGGGTATAGACCACAATGCACTGCGGTTGAACAATTTTGAATAAAAAACTTGTTTAAATGCAATATTTGAATGAACTATCCACATTTTCACCATCAGAACACAGTGGACTCATAAATAATCGCAGTGAAATGTTCGTTTTTACTTAGTGAAATCGGTGACGTCATATCTGGTGTTTAGAAAACCAAAAGAAAAGTAGTGATTGTGTCCGAGTTACCTTTAAAATCCAGCGCACTATATGGTTTTTTAGTAGTTAGAGATTGGGGGGATTCGGACACAACCTTATATCTTTACCAAATTTAACCTTCTCCTACTTAGGGATCGATCACCTCCTAACTTCTTGGGACTTTTTTCCTCTAGCAAAGGTATTTACATAATTTTCAATATGCCGCATTCTTCTGAGTGGGTAAAGTCTCACATGTCCCAGGAATGACTGGACCAAAGACCAAGTCTCCAGTATCACTATTTGTTTATTTTTTTTAAATTAAGATAGAAATATGGTTCTGCAATTGCATGTAATAGAAAAAAAGCATAGGCTGATGTATGGAAAAAGTAATTATTGATACACAAAATGGAAATCTATGAGGCTGGAAGTTTTTACTTCAGTTTTGCCTCCAGCGGTTCAAAGCATTGACATTCATCTATCAGTTTTCTATTATTCCTGTTCAGGGTCGAGTGGATGGGTGAAGGCATTGTATGCCTGTGACAGTTCACAGGTCCATTGTAGGGCTACACACAGACACACAATCACAGTCACACCCAGACTTCCTGTTCTGAGTCCACACACATTTAGTTCAAACTATGAAAACATTCTCTTCAAAGAAGTAGGTCTTGGTCATGACAAAGAGAAAAACATCAACAGTGTAATGCTGCCATCTAGTGGTCAGAGTTTATCCCTCACAGTCAGTTTTCTCATTTCTTCATGAAAACCACTGAACAAATATGATCAATAACCAACTTAATCACAGAAAATACCTTTAAATGTTTCATGTGTTTCTCTCTGTAAAGCTCAGTATATGAAACAATTAACAGAAAAGTCTATTTTTAAAACCTTTGAACATTTTTTTCAACATATCTTTAATTAGATTCATCTAGTAACCAATGTCATCCATTGGGTGTATCATTTGGTAAGTTTTTCTCACAACAATGTTAATTTGAGATGCAAAAATTGGGGGGTGTTCATGAAAACGCACCTTATTTACCTGATGTCTCAAATCCAGTATTTGGGATTTTTTTATACTAGGAGCCAGCTTTGTCATGGAACATCGCCACCGCTCATTGACTAATAGCGTCCTGTCAACGTGGGCGTCTACCAGCCAGCCTTCATCACTCCGACCTGATGTTTTTCTTTTAAACATTACATTTCTTTTTTGGAATATTGAATAGCCTCCATCAAAGGCCCGATCAAATACTCATCTATACCAGGCTGACCAATCAGAGAGGAGTTGAACAGAGAGAACAGAAATCCTCCGTGTTTTATTGGCTAAAGCGTTAGCCTAGCATCATCCAGTGAAGTTCCTCCATGACATGGAGATAAACTCACTAGAAAATGTCAGAACTTCTGTGTAAC
>NC_050526.1:9365877-9369015 GCF_002922805.2 Oryzias melastigma | reverse complement strand
CCCTTCCTGACACAACCCTCTGTATTTATCCGGGCTTGGGACCGGCACAATGAGACCCTGGCTTGGGCCCCCTCGTGGCTACATTGGGAAAAAACTAAGGCTAATGATTTACAGTCTACATTCAAGAGTGTTATTGGTCTCCAATTTTCTATTATGGCAGAATCTTTATGAGGTTTGGGAATTAAAGTAATCAGACCCTGTTTCATTGTAGAGGTCATTTCCTCTTGTTCAATGCATTCTTTGTACATTTCTATAAGGTGCGTCTCAATAACATCCCAAAAGTGACAGTAAAATTCTTTGGAAAGCCCATCGTTACCTGGAGGTTTTCCATTTTTCATTTTTTTAAGCGCACTTAGCAGTTCATGTTTTGATAAAGGACTGTCACAAATGGATTTGAAATGATCAGAAATAGAGGGGATGTGTTCTTGAAGGTTTCTCAAAAGAGTATTACAGTATTCTTCATTAAATTTTGATTTGTACAGTTCTTCATAAAATGATTTTACATGTTCTGAAATTTCTGTGGGATCAGTACTAACACAATTATTCATTTCAATTTGGAAATAGTATTTCTTTTGTAGTTTCTTTTTTGTAATGCAAAAAAATAGTTTGTGCTTTTTTCTCCATTTTCGAGCCACTTTGCTCTAGAGTCTAGATCTAATAAAGGCACCCTTTGCAGCCTCAATATATCATTTATCTACTTCATTTTGAAGCTGGGTTAGTTTCACCTTTTCATCCTCAGAAAGATTAATTTTATTTAATAAAGATTGTAATGTATTCATTATCATATTTTCTTTGGCCAGTTTATATTTTAAATAAGCTTTGCTATGTTCAATTGCTATAATTCTAACTCTAAATTTGAAGTATTCCCATCTTTGCTTAGCACTCATTTTTTGTCGCCAAATATTTGTTCTGCATTTTCTTTGACTAAATTTTGAAAAGACTCATCTTCCAGTAGTTTATTATTGAATTTCCAGTAGCCCCTTAATTTTTTATTGTTTACATGTTTTCAACCATGTAGATGCATGGATATCATTTTATGATCTGAAAAGGGAGCATAACAGTGGGAAGCCTCCGTTATTAATGGAACACAGTTACCAGAAGTCAACCATAAATCTATTCTAGATTGCATAGTTTTACTTGAGTTGTTCCAAGTGAATTCTTTACTATCAGGATTAAAGAAGTGCCAAACATCAACAAGGGAAAGTTAGTTTATAAAGAATGCTGTAGATTTAAATTGTGAATTTTGGGTTCTTTCTGGGAACCTATCCAGACTGTCGCTTGGAGCATCATTAAAGTCTCCACCAATAATTAAAAATGAGTCATTATAATTATATAGAAGGAACTGTATACTATTGTAAATATCAGCAGACAATAGTTTTACACGAGCTGTTGTGTTATGACCATAAATATTACAAATAATAAACATAGAATTACCCAACATTAAGACCATTATAATCCATCTACCATCTTCAGAACATTTTTTTTCTAATATATCACCAGTAAATTTACTAAAGAGCACAGCAACACCCGCCGAATGATGAGATCCATGTGAGAGAAAGAGCAAATCACCCCACTGAGATTTGCAGAATTTTGTGTCCATGTCACTTGAGTGAGTTTCTTGCAAAAAAATGATATTTGCACCAGTTCTTCTGATAAAAAGAAATAAAGCCTTTCTCTTGGTAGTGTCTCTGAGTCCCCTAGCATTTAATGAAATCATTTTCAAGGAATTAAACTTAAATTCTGTCATTGCTCAAAGACGCACAAGGCTTGAAAACAAAACAAAACGAATCAGAAAAAAGCAAAAACTTGTATCAACTTACCTAACAGCACTAGAGATAAAGTAAGATGGCGAGTTCGAGGTCCGCCTTGGACAATCAAAACAAACAATTTCAGATGGTGTCAATTTTTACAGAAAAATCTGAAACATATTTATAAAGGTGTCTGTTTCTATGAACAAACCTTCATTGAAGCCACTTTTTTACACAAATCAGAGCTGCTTGTTCAGAAAAAACACAAACTTTTTATTGAGAATATTTATTTTTTCAAATCAAAGGAACTTTCATTTCCTTTTGAGTCTTTTTATTCAGTCTTTTTTCCTCGAGTCCTTCCTGCAGCTGCACAGTAATGGCAGCATTGCATGTGCGCTCATACGTGCTGCAGGGTAATGCACCACCTGTCGGTGGGCTTCTGTCCCTGATGGGGGTCCTGGTTCTGGTACAGCAGCTGCTGCAGATCCACTGTCTTCCTCCTCCTGAAAACTTTATAAGTTAAATGACTTTAGCTGACTGCAGCTTCCAAATATTCCTCCCTAAAGTCATCAGGATGATTAGTGTGTCTTTGTTGAGTGTTTGTGTATTTGTTAAATGTCTCTCTGAAAGTGAACGATCAGTTTATTTAGACTCAAAACACACAAAGCTCTGATGTTTCTGTGGTTTTGTTAAAGTAACTGGATCTCCTCTTTTACCTGCAGTAGATTCAGAGAGCCAGTGGATCAACGGTTGGAGTCCTGCTGGTGGCGCTCAGCCCTCCACCTCGACTCTACAGGAAAACTGAAGCTCTCCAGGTATGAATTCTTTTTCCAGTTTGTCAGTGTAAAGCAGTGGAGTCAAACTCAATCACACAGGGGAACAAAATCCAAAACACACCTGAGGTCGAACAGGATAAACATTTATTGATCACTCTAAAACTACATTTTAAAACTTTAAAACTGTAACTTCCAACATAATTTATGAACTAGATATATAACATTATGTGTGTTAATGCTAGTGTGAATGCTCTAAGCTGAATTTGACTGCTGATGATGCTAGTGCTGATAGCTGAAGATGCTAGTGCTGATAGCTGAAGATGCTAGTGCTGATAGCTGAAGATGCTAGTGCTGATAGCTGAAGATGCTAGTTCTGATAGCTGAAGATGCTAGTGCTGATAGCTGAAAACACTGAAGCTGATAGCCAGCTAAAATATTAGCTAAATACCTAATTAGCCTTAAAAACAAAAACAAAATTACCTTAGCCTAGCCAAAACAGCTAGCATGTTGCTAAAACATAGCTAAACTAAAAAAAAATAAAGAAAACTGAATAAAAGCCAAAATTAGCCAAAACAGCTAACATGTAAATTGTAGCCTAACTCAAATTTACCCTA
>NC_050526.1:9329867-9365777 GCF_002922805.2 Oryzias melastigma | reverse complement strand
GCATTGCAAGCGTAAATTTAAGAAGTAGTGAGATACATTTTCTAACTACCTATAAAACATTAATCTTAACACTTAAATAGCTAAAAGACTGAAGAAATGTTAGCATGATGCTAATATGGGGCTAATGCATATTCTTTTTCTTTATTTTAATTTGAATTTTGCATTTTTCAGACATTAACATTTCTTCAAATTTGTTATTCAAATGACTATTTTTCTTGTCTGCACAAATTAATATTTTAGCATATTCAAGACCTACAAATAATATGTTAATAATACATGTATACACACTCCAACACACATCCTGTTCATTGTGAATATACTTTGTTTTTGCAGATCGGTTCAATTTTTGATTTAAATACATAAATATTTTTATACATTTGATATAAAATGATTTTTCTGCAAAATGCAGAGAAAAACTAAAAGTTTTTGCATTTTAAATGCATTAAAAGAGAATTGTTTGCAACCCTGTTGTGCTTTTTCTTCGTTTTTGACTAAAATAGAGTTTTTGAAAAATTAAACAGTTTTTTAAGTGAACCATTATGGATGTTTATTTAGAAACTCAGAAAAACGTGAACAGTATGTCTGTGACCTGAAATTCTCCACAATAACACAGTGCTGTCGTCTGTNTAAAATTATATTTCTGCAGTGAAATATATTTGGCAACTTGAAAAAATGCAGAGAAAAACTAAAAGTTTTTGCATTTTAAATGCATTAAAAGAGAATTGTTTGCAACCCTTTAGTTGTGCTTTTTTTGAAATATTATACAGTTTTTTAAGTGAACAATTATGGATGTTTATTAAGAACTCAGAAAAACGTGAACAGTGTTTCTGTGACCTGAAATTCTCCACAATAACACAGTGCTGTCGTCTGTTTAATCTCCATGAAGTTCATGAACAACATGAAGTATTCATAGTTTGAACACGATAAATAAAACTTTATTGAATGCTTGTGACGTCAGTAGTAAAGTGTGACAGGAACATCTTTGAACCACTTTACAAGAAACTTTTTGGGAAAAAACTATCCTGAAAACACATGACATCACTGCTGGTCTAAAATAATAAATATATTTGAACATTTGTCAAGAATATAAAAGTATGAATCCCTGTGTAAACGACAAGTGAACCTCATTTTCATCTCAGCTGCAGGTTAGCTGACTCAGCAAATACAAAAGTAGTTCAGAAAGTTCAGTCAAAGCTGCTGTTTCAGGTTGAACATTTGTTTTGTGAGTTGATCTTAAGGTGCAGCATTTACAGTCACTTTTTACTCCAATTCCATGCATTGAGTTATTTCATTATTGCACTTTGAACTCAGATATTTCTCTTTTTTACTGTTTTCAGTCGGTGTGTTTCAGTGGACTGTGTGGTGTGCTGCACACTTCTGCAGGAAAATGCCAAACATAGTTTTTCCCCGAGAGGAAAAAGCTGTTCCTCATGCCGTCAGACGTCAAGAACAGAATTAAAGCAGTTCTGGTTGTTTTTATTTTTGTGGAAATTCTTTTTTTGGGGGCGAGTTTCCTATTTTCTGTCCTCCCCAAACAGATTGTTCCTGGTGTTCTGCAGCGAGCGTGGTCGAACCGCCGCCTCCACGGCAGCAGCAGCAGAATCCTGCGGGNCACAGGTGAGCTCTCCACGTATGAATGAGTTTGTCCAGTTTGTCACAGAGCCGGGCGATATGGACAAAAAAAAAAGTCTTTTTTTTTTCTTTTTCCATACCAAATTCGATTTAAATTGATTTAATTTCCTCGCTCCTTTAATTTTTTTAACAAAGGTTACAAATGACAGAATATTTTTAACAAAAACTATTTTATTTTTAAATGTCTTTTGGAAATGGTTTCAAAGACAAAGTGCAACTACATTCATAAGTACAAAGTTGTGCATACATTTATATTTTGGGCACAACTTTGCAGAAAAAATGTCTTGAATACTAATTTCTTCTTGTTAACAAACTGTCAAAAATACGTCACGGGGTCACAGGCTTAAACATCGAGTCCTGGAACGTCGATCCAACTGAGCCGGCATGCGTGCAGAGACTCATTCATTAAACTATGATGGCAGGAAAATTATCTCTGTATTGTAGCTCTGCAGGGGAAAATATATATATTAACAGTCAAGTCCTGCTGCTTTATTTTACTTATTTTGTCTGGCAACAACAGCGGAGCAAATAAACAATGAAACGATCCTGGAAGTGGTGACAAAAAAAGATTTTGTGGAAACCAGGAGTTTTTATCTTATTGGTTTGTCAACACAGGAGTAATAGTAGTACCCAATTTCAATAGGGCAGTATTACAAAATACTACATCAAATCAGGCTGAAACTTTGTGGGTGACCTTACAAGAAGGGAAACTATCAGTGAGAAGTGAAATGACTTTATGGAAACAAGAAGTTTTTCTTTTATTGATGTGATAACTTTGTAGTAATAGCACATTATATTACAAAAAGGTCCCATTCTGAAACAGTCTACCACATCAAAAAGAGTGGTCTGAAACATATATACGCACAAATACTTGCTTAACCTAAATATAAGTTGCAACATAAGTTGCATTCTACATAAGCTTTAATAAAAAGGTACAATAAAATAGCAAACAGAAATTGAAAGGAAATGTGCTTTTATTTTGAAAACAAGTTTGAACTGAACGAAAGTTGCAGTATTTCCGAGAGGGCTCACTTGACAGTCGTTCGACCAGAGCGAGCTGGCTCCACACCCGCTTACCCGAGCAGTTTATTCCCGGGACAGGCGGGGCCGGAGCGCCCGCTGCAGCTCCTAGACCTGTCCAGATGTACCCTTGCCTTCAGCCATCACTACCCGGGCCAGGCTCTAGCAGCACCGTGACCCAAAAAGGATAGGGGCCTAAAAGATGGATGGGAATGACACACACCCAACTGATCAGTTTGTCCGGTCTGGAAGTGTCCTTCAGATCAACATGAAAAATGGCTTTTTAGGACATTTAGGTTGTGAGATGTTGGTTAAAAAAAATGTCATAATCTTAATTAAAACACTACTGGGAACGTTTTTTTTTTAATATAAAAATTTTCATGAACTTGAACAAAACTAGAATCCACAAGTGGATCCCAAACAGCCACATTTTACTGAAAGAACCGACTCTAGTTCTCTTTGCAGAAGACTTTCATGTTTGGGAAGTTTTCTGTCTCTGAAAAGCCAACGCTTAACCATCAAAGGTTGTCTAAAACTCTTTCCCTGTGAGGAGCAAACTGTTAGACTTACGCTTGCTTGATGCTTGATTGCCTGATAAAATAACTTCTGATCATTTGCAAATGTTGCATTTTGCTTCAATTGACGGAAACTCTGAAGTTTGAGATGGTAGAAGCAAAAGGCTTTTTCAAGTGGAGCCACTAGAAGGCGCTGTCTTCCTCCACAGAGACAGAGCGGCATGAGGTCATTCTTGGCTCAGCAGGCCTGCTTTGATCAGGACATGTGTCCATAGGGGGGATAAACTGTCATTAAAGGCAACAGCTGCAGATCCAAGCGCCCCCCATGGAAGTCGTGAGGGCAGCCCGTTTGCACCGTACGCCGCAGAGTCTCCCGTCTGAATCTGCTTCAGGACATAAGAAACTGTTTGCAGACGGATCTGTTTCACATGTGGCGACAGGTGGTGGCCCAGTGCATGCTGGGAGAAAACGGGCATCTCATTGTCTGGGACCACCTTTGTCTGGCTGGTGAAAGTTTGAGGTGGAGTTTTGTTTTAAAAGTCTCAAATTAAAGTTAATTGCAGATCACGTGTTAAAGTCAAGGCCCGGGGGCCGTATCCGGCCCTCCAGATCATTTTATTTTACTGTTATTAATGGTTCGATATTATGTTGTGCTCATTTCTAACTTGTATAATTTTGACAAAATATATTTTTATGGAGAGTAAAATATTGAAAGTTATTTAAGGTTTAAGTTGATTTATTCTGGAATAATATTCCTGCCTTTTTATTATTCAGAATTATGTTAAAAAGTTACAGTTTTAAAGTTTTAAAAATTTGCATTCTGGTAGCTTTTGGACTATTTTCCATTTACTTTGATTTCTTTTTAGGCTATTTTGAAGTTTAGCTAATATTTCAGCTACATGCTAGTTTGGGCTTTTTTTTCAGTCCATTTTGGAGTTTAGCTAATATTATTAATAAATTAGACCAACCTTCGTTTTTTAAGCTAATTTGGCATTTAGCTAATGTTTTAGCTGACTATCTACTTCAGCATTTTCAGCTATCAGCTTTAGCATTTTTAGTTATCAATTTCAGCATATTCAGCTGCTAAATTCAGCTCTACAGCATTCACACTAGCATTATAGCAGGTAATGCTATATATCTAGTTCATAATTATGTTAAAAAGTTATGGTATAAAGTTTAAAATTTTTTGTTTTAGAGTGTTCAATACATGTTTATCCTGTTCAGCTCACAGTGTGTTTTGGATTTTGGCCCCTGTGTGATTGAGTTTGACGCCGTAGATGAACTGGGAGATTTCTGGATTTGCTCCTGGTTGATCTGAAGCTTCTCAAAGGAACTGACTGGAGATGCAGACTGAGGTTCTGACATTCTTTTGCTGAATCTTCCAGAGCTTTCAGACAAACACAAAGTCAGGTCTCTGTGCTGCTTCTACTATTGTTCTTGCGAACATTTTGAATTTTTGGGTCTTTTTTGTGCATTTAGCTTTTAGATGATTTGTCAGAGGATTTTTTTAAATAAAGAAGCACACTTTAATCAAAGTTTTAGCCAAATCACAGAAACAACAAAACAAATCCTGAACAAGTTTCTGAGTTTCTAACAATGTTTGTGATTTCGTGTCCATATCTGCTTCATTTTATTAAGATCAGTGTCAAAAGCATCACATTAATGTTTTGTATCTAAAACAATCCCCAATGTTCTTCCAGAATGTTCTTTTCAGATTGTCTTTATCAAATTAGTGCAGTCACTACTGTTTCTACTTTCAAAAAACTTTGTTCTGCCTTGCAGTGCAGTGATATTCATTACTCAAGACAAAAACGTTACAATCTTTCTTAAGATTGACACAAATAAAGAAATTACACATCATGGGTATTAAACCGCCTTTAAACTACAGTTCCCTCCAGCTGTTTGGAAAGCAAACTGAGCTGTGACAAAGAACAGATGAGATGGGGCTTTGATTTACAGACAGAAAAACAGAGTCACAAACATTAGAATGGATCGAGCAACTGCTCTCCTTCCATGTTCTTTCATAAATGAGCTTCAGATTTTGTGCTCAGTTGGAGTACGGCTGAATCTGAATTCTTCCCTTCTCCCTACGCTTCTATTTGGAGGGGCATTTGTAGTGCTAGGGGTGTCTGAAATAGTGTTTTAAACCCTTTAACACCTGAGGCGTCGCCATTGAAATCATTTTTAACATAATAAAACTTTTCAACCATTAACACGATCAACGTAAAAGGAGAAAAGCGGCTCATACGAGAATCGACTGGAATGATCGTTTTAATGGTTGAAAAGTTACAATAGATCAAAGAACACAACACTGGAGCTCCGGTGAGAAAGGGTTGAGGGTCTACCCTCCAAGCGGAGGGATACAAACCCCTCCGTCGTGAGGAGGTTCCGCGTCGTGCTGTGCTGCAGAGAAGAAGCACTTTTCCTTAATGTCTGAACCACAGAAGTTTACATTCACAGTAAAGTTAGGATTTTTTGTTTTAACATGACCTTTTTAAAGTTGTAAAAGTGCTGTTGTTATAAACGTTAGAATGCTGGAAGCTCCGCCCTAATGCTAGCTAACCGGCAACTATTGATGTTAAAAGTGGCGTTCAAATTCTGAGACGTTTGGAGGGCTAAATGTAGGGGGAGGGAAGAATAGACCCTTTCAAGTCCAGAGTCACTTCCAGTTTATATGGTTTAGAACAGCAAATATAAATAATAAAAGGTAACCTAACCGATTGTAACCAAAATTTATTTTATAAATGTCCCACCTGGTTGTATTTTTCTCCTCTTGGAGTACAAATGTCAGTGATCCTGTCTGCAGTCAGAACAGCAGCTGCATCTGATTCCCCAAAATACTGG
This sequence comes from Oryzias melastigma, assembly GCF_002922805.2. Classification (NCBI taxonomy): domain Eukaryota; kingdom Metazoa; phylum Chordata; class Actinopteri; order Beloniformes; family Adrianichthyidae; genus Oryzias; species Oryzias melastigma. The sequence continues at coordinate 9,359,766 of NC_050526.1, read as the reverse complement.
ATGATATTGAACGAGTCTTGGATTATTTCTCTCTGACAACCCGGTTAAATGAAGGTTTCAAGTACTTCACTGAATGCTGATTGTTTGATTATGAAGGTAATTATGATTTTATTCTTTTAATCTGTGCTAATGCTAACACTAGCATTAGCTTTGGCTATGAGACGTGGAGCTGCAGAAGATCTTTTCTCACCAGGTAAAAGTTTCCTAAATTTCTATGTTCACATAATCCTGTAAACAGATCAAAAGTCAGACAATTCCAGCATGTCTGACATTAAAGTCAAACTTATTCCTGTTGTAATGTTTTCTCCTGCGGTCAGTGAGCTGCTGTTAGCTCAGCCGTGGTTCTAACATCACTCCTCTTTGTTTTTGATCATAACTGTGTCTTATCTCTGGGAAAATAAAGGTTAAACATGAAATTCAAATGAATTGAAACTTTTGCCAAAAATATGAAAGTGACTATTTCCGCGTAATAATATAAAATACATTCTGAGATTGGGTCCTTAGGCAAGACCCTTGACGCTGCTGCCTAACTGGGTCCCTGTGCCCCTCAAGTACAGGGTTGTGTCAGGAAGGGCATCCGGGGTAAAAACTCTGCCAAATCACTGATGCGAAAACAGTGGGTGCTGTTACGGTGTGGGGACCCCGAAAGGGATAAGCTGAAAGGTGAAGAAGAATACATTCACCCTGAGATGTTTTTTTTTTTTTTTTTTAACTTGACGCTCTTATTTTGAAAGCTTAAACTACGTACCTCAATAGCTGCTCTGAACATTTTCACTGAACTAAACCATTCCTGTTTTTACAATTATCCCTAAAATATCCTGTAGAACAACAAGTACATTTATCTTAGGAAGAGATTAAAATGTACAGCAATGCAGTGTCTTAGCTGAAGGTATTAAATTAACATGAATTTCCATCAGATTTTGTGCTGATAAATAACATCAACCAGAATAGAACCCGTTAGAATAATATCTGTTCAAATGAATGGTTGATATTTTCAATAGAACCTCAAATATTGAAGGATTATTCATATTCGTATTTAGATTTGTGAACGATCTAAGAGAGGAAATGAAAATACAGTTCAGCAGGACATTCATAAAATAAATATTGTACAATTTTCTGTTGAAATTGGAAAGGTTACCTTTTTATTATTTACTTAAAATTGTGTTCAACAGCATTCAACTGTCAGTTTTGCCGATCTAAACCTGTAAACCGGAAGTGACTATTCACGTTTACGGCCCTGTCGCCATTTTGTCTGACGTCACTGTGAAAAGGGTCTATTTGGATTGGCCTAAATGTTTGTCAAAGAAATAATTCCAACTTCAACAATAAACTAAAGTTGAGCTTAGAAAAATTAAATCAATTTTTTTGGTCATATTTTAGTAAGTACTCAAAAACACAGTTGAACTGTCACTCAGAGTCTAATTAAATTCCCATGAAGTTGTTGTATAAAAACGGATTTCAAACAATTCATGTTTGTTTTCTTGTTTAGCAACGCAAGAGCCCATTTATTATTCATTTCAAAAACATCTCTGAAATGACTCCAGATGCTGAATGGAGAATAAAAAGTCACATATTGAGCAGCAGAAACAGCATAAACAGTAATGTTAGATATATTCCTGACGATGATGAGAGATCTGCTCTTGTCAGGATGGAGTTTCTGAAATGACCAACAGATGGCAGTAGAGAGTCAGTCCAGGCATTAATCTCAGGCCTCCATCAGGAGACTTCAGTTCATGAAGATGATGTTCTGACAGTTCCAACCATACCGATAAGTCTGAGGTTTTCCTTCATCTTTACAATAAAAACAAGCGTTGACCATTTTTACAGAGCTCCTCTGTCATAACTTCACTTCACTGCTGATGGTGGTCATTTCTGTTAATAACAATTAAGCCTGTTTTTTCAAACCTCTCTTATCAGGGCCGCGTGGTAACTGAATCTACCCGGACTGGTTAGAAAGGGTAAACAGGGCAATCTTTGCCAGATGATGCAGTGAGAAAGTGGAGTTTTCCTCTGTGAAGGGTGTTGGGATCTGGACCCGGGTTAATCCCATGTGAAAACAGCCCTGCATGCACTCTGCTCTCCTGGGCTCCTGGATAAATACCCACCAATTAGAGGTGTCTGGTAGGGCTTAAAGACGAGAGGCTGCAGCTCCGGGACTGAGGGAGGAGTACCTGAGTTTCCTGAAAAGTTTCTTTTTCAGATCATTCCAAACACAAAAACATGTTGCTGTGTGTTGAAGATGAAAGATCGATACTGAAAATGTGTTTTTTAATGTGAAAAGAAAACTAAAACCAGCTCGAACGTATGTGCACATGCATCAGATGGGAAAATACCATCATATTGCCATGGAATAAGTTCAACTTGAACACATATTGAGTCACAGTGACTGTATTCGTGCCGAAGTATTTAGAAACTATGAATGTTTTTCTAGTGAGCTGAAAAAGTTCTCTCACGTTATTGTTTGGTCAGAATCAGAAAAAGAAAAGACTGAACACAGATCCTCTATTTGATTTGTCCAGCAAAACGTTTCTAGTCTCTGAACTCCCCGTTGGGTTTGCCCATCACAGCAGTTGTTTACAAAAATGTAGAGATGACAATACTCCCCCCCCCCCCATGACCATGCTCAAATGACTTGAGTTAATCAAATTTTAGAAGTTTATTTTAGACAAATTTCATATTATTTTGACTTTTTCTTTGGATTTATACATTTTTATTGCATCTGCACATTTGATCTTACGTTATAGAACAGTAAAAAAATGTTTTAATCTCTAATTTTTTTATTTTTACAGTAAGAAAATTATATTTAGTACTCGGAATTGAGCTTTTTTGAACAGTTTGAGGTTCATTGTGTCATAATTGTGAAATATAATGAAAAATATCTATAAAAACAAAGAAGCAGAGGTTGTACCCAAAGGATGGATATCAAGCTTTACCATAAAAACTGTTTTAAAGGTATGCAGATTGTGATTACTAAGGTTAATATAAGTTCAAATGTCTAAAACAGAGGTGGGCAAACCCATTAAGTTATTTGATCTTGTGCTGGTTTGTTTGTTCTATTTCCCCTCTTTACCCTCAGCAGTCTTACGCTGCAGGGTTTTGTTATTTTAGTTTGGGGTTGGACCTTGGTAGTCTTGATTTGCGGGCTCTGTTTATTTGTTTTCTTTAGGTGAGGTTCCAATTTGTTTGTCCCTTTGTTTGGACCGGCACACTATTTGGCATAGGATTTCCTTTATTTAATACATTGTGTTCTTTTTATTCTCAGTGTGTCCAGTTTATGTTATTGTCCTCTTTCAGGTCTATTCCCCTAAACCTGAGCCAGGTCTGCTCAGGGATGTAGAAGACATCAATCCATTGGTGAAAATGGCACTGAAATGAGAACAAAAAGCACAAACTCCCAAATGTTCTGCTTTAAAGTAATTTTCATGTTTTTGTCCAGATCCCGTGTTATTTTTCTATTTTGAGGTGAATTTCCAAAACACGCCACAAATCTGCTCCTGGTTTGGTCCTCCTGTCAAATTTTAGAACCCTTTGTGGCTCAAAGACTAAAAAGGTTTGCTCCTCCCTGGTTCAAAAGCATGAGAGCAAAGGGAACATTTGTTATACCATCATGTCAGCCCAGTCACGTGATCTTCGTTTGACGACTCTCTGATCTATAATCGTCTGACTTCCATTCTTCTTTTGATTTAAACTTCTTGGACATTAAGTTTCGAATTGGAGTTCATGTCTGCATTTTTCCTAGATCATCAAGTGCCTTTCTTATCATTTCATTTATAGTTTGTGTTCTTTTTATATATATATATATTTTTTGTTTGCTTCCTTCAGGTCAGTTTTGAAGGAATTCGGCTTGTATGAAATGACGGTTTGGCTGATGTGAATCATGGTAAAAACAAAAGCCGTTGTGTAGCATCAGGTTGAAGTGTCTCAAACTGATTTCATGCACCGACTAACAGGAAGCTCAGGAGGAGCAGCGCCCTGGTCTTCCTGGCTCTCAGCCTGACGGTACCTGCAGCACATTCCCAAAAGCCCTTTCCAAACCGAGAGCGCGGCGAGCACGGCAGAGTTCATTATGAGGACTGTGGAGGAGCTCTAAGTCGAACGGGAAATTACATGCAAAGATGGCGCAGGCTGGAGGGGCTGAGGAGGACGGCAGAGTTCAGTAGGTTGGATCTGCAGCGCTGCAGCTTATTGCAGGAATGTTAATCCTCATAATGTATTACAGTTGGAGGACCGCAGGGTGAACTTCAAGACGCAGAGAGGAGTTTGAAGTCATGAGAAATGTGAAAGCTGCAGAGAGGAGGATGCTGAGAAGATGCAGAGCTGAGCAAACGTGAGCAGGTAGGAGAGTGTGGAATGTGGGAAACGTTTTCTTTAGATCCCACTAAAGCCCTGCTTTCAGATCCAGCCCTCAGGTCCTGAAAAACCCACTCCCACCATGAACTGCTTTGATGCTGGGATGCAGATCCCACCTCTGAATCTCTGGTTCTGCTGCACTGCAAACAGGTCACCTAAAAATAGGAAAAGTAGACGAATGTTTGGAAGAAAACTACTAGAACAGAGGGGTTAAACTCAATCACACAGGGGCCAAAATCCAAAACACACTTTAGATCACGGACCAAACAGGATAAACATTTAGTGAACACTCTAAAACTACATTTTAAAACTTTAAAACTGTAACTTTTTAACATAATTATGAACTAGATATATAGCATTACCTGTGTTAATGCTAGTGTGAATGCTGTAAGATGAATTTAATAGCTGAAATCACTGAAGCTGATAGCCAGCTAAAAATAATAGCTAATTAGTGTAACGTTGAGCTGCTTTTCTCCTCAAGAATCTACTGGAGTTACGTTGATCGTGTTTACAATTAAAAAGTTAAAGTATTTTAAAGATTTTATTTCACTTATTTCCAGGAAACATGGAAATAAAGCTCCATTCAGGGTTAAGGCCGCCCTTTGAATCCTGTCGCGGCGTCTGAGGCAGCAGTTGTAGGATTTCTTTGTTTTGGCTGTGCCTGTGTGGACACTCAGATATGTGGTAAACTTAGTGTGTCAGCTTCTCTTTCAGTGGCTGCGTATATCAGAGCCTGTCGTTTGGGCCCATGCTGATGGCTCGGCGCGGACTGTTAAAGTGATCTGGTCTGCAGGAAGCTGCAGTGACAGATCTGTTTGCTCTCCGGCATGTCAGCTATGAGGCTCCGGCTCTGCGCTGACACGCGCTCACAGACGGTCTTATCGTTACGTTTGGCTTTTATTTGGGTTTTCCGGAAGATGTGTGCAGACTGTATCTGACTGTCTATGTACAGAAAAGCCTGCAGAGCTGATGTGTGTGGAGGAAGTAGGCCTTAAATCACGTGTCAAAGTCAAGGCCCTGGGGCCGGATCCGGCCCTCGGGGGAATTCTCATTCTCATTTTCATTTTATTTCATTTTATTTTATTGTTATTAATGAACTGATGTTATCTTGCACTTATTTTCAACTTGTAAAATTTTGACAAAATATATTTTTATGTTTTGTTCCTTTCTTTTTGTTATATCACATAAAAATGATTTGATCTCAATTTTTGCAGTGAAGAAAATGACCAAATTCACTACTTGTAATTGACTCTTTGTACAGTTTCAGGTTCATTGTGGCATTGTTGTGTAATCTAATGATAAATATGTTTAGGAAGAAAAAAGAAGCTGGGGTTGTGCTGAGAAAATGGACGTCAAGCATCGCAACAAAATGGTTTTAAAGATAAATTATAGGAGTAAAGTAGAAAAACGCTGAAAGACGATGGACTGCTGAGGGTTACAGTCATGGTTGATTGTTTCCTTCTGCATCCATTTGGGGATTTTGACAAAAAAAATGTTTTAAAGTTACTTTTTGAAAAAAGCAGAGAAGCTGTGAGATGAATTTTCTAAATGAAAGTCTGGACTGGCTGTGTTTTGTTTTCTGGTGGTGTGAGCACACATGAAGCTCCATCCGTTTTTCTTCATTGCTGAATGGCTGCTGTAACAGAGGAAACCTGCAGTTCTGCCGTCCTGCAAACTGTGTTTGTGAAACATTACCATCTCATTGCTCCGGTCTGTATTCTCTGAGGTGGTCGTTAGAACCTCCTCCGGTTCTGCTCGGATCACGCTCTCTGCCCTTTCTGCAGAGCGAACAAACATCAGGGACACCTTCACCCCCAGTGAAATATTGATTCTTCAGTGTGGAGGAGCACAAACTGTGACCGTGCTCTGCTCACAGAGAAGCTCTGAGACGGGCACCAGGAGACCGCACGGGTCTGATGGGGAAGCTCCCGGCTGCCTCTCTGCAGTCTGACTGCGTCTGCCTGCTCTTCTCGGGGACGGTAACAACACTCGGCTGCGTTCTGCCTGAAACTGCACATGTTTGATAGCAGAGACTCCTAACAACCTGCAGTTGTGTCAGCAACTCCACTGACAGCTGCAGGAGAGTGTGGAGGCGAACAAACTGCTTTCTGCTTTGTAAAACCATGTTTTCAGGATTTCAGGATTTACAAATCCTTTAAATGTAAAATCAGAAAAACCTAAAAAAAAGCAGTTTATCTCAGCTATAAACTGATAGGGCTGTAAGCTGTGAAAGTGAATTAGATTAATTTAAATCATTTGAGGCCTAAATGATATTGTTTAAATACAAAGATTTCATAGCGATCCACTTTGTTACAAACCCTCAGGGGATCGGAATAATCTCAGGTTGGTGAGGTCATACAAGGTCACTGTAACTAAATTAGATTCATGGACGGAGAAGATCTGTGAGGCGTGCTCTACCCCGAGGACAGCTTCCGGAGATGATGACGGTCAACAGTTTATCCTCATTTGGTAGATTCTTAGGGAAAAGTTAAAGACAAATAGGTAAACGGGGTAGAGTACATCTAACAATAAAATACTTTCGATTGAACGATAGATGAACCAAATTTACATTTTTAACACTCCACACAGGAGCTGGTAAAATGCTCAAACACATATCAACAGTTTTTATTTGAAAAGGGTTTTAGATCGACTTTAAGAGCTAAAGTTAAAATGAACTTTAAAAAAATTCTCCTTTATAAACATTTTTGGAATAAAGATCTGCAGTAAAATTCGGCTGCAGGAGAAAAATGTGAAGCAGAAGAAGCTCTGAGCCAATCAGCATTTATTTTAACCTCCTAATGCCTAAATTTATGGCCAAGTTAAAAAAAAAAGTTTTTTTCTTTTAAGTAGATACACATTTAGGTGGTTTTGGAGCTGAAGATGTTTGTCACATATTTGCGACAACAGGATTTAAAGGGTTAAATCAATAACAGAGAAACTACCAACGCACTTAAAATTATGCAAAAACCTAAAAAAAATTGTCATGAAATCTAAACAATTTTTTTTAACAAAACAGACATGTCAGCATTATTAAATGTGTTGTATGTTTTAAAAGTTTTTCTCAATCTCTCATGTTCTTTCTTGTGAAATAATTGTAACTTTTATGTAATCACATTCTATTTTTTGTTAATTGTTTGTTTTTGCTTTTCTATGTCTTGAGGACTGCAGATGGAAAAGAGCTCCTAGAATACAAATCATCTGTTTTTTAATTACATGGTAACTTTCAAATAAACTAAAGAGAAAAATAACAAAGAAAAAACATTTATTTTCTGAGTGCTACTTTAGGGGCGCACACAGGTGTGTGGGTGGTTGTGTACCACTAAATCATGTTTTTAATGTTTGTAAAGCAATTGCCTCCATAAAGTTCCTAAAAAATACATTAAAAAAGTCATGTAAAAAACGTAAATTGTTGAAGTATTCTGTAATAAACCTTTAAATGGCCATATTTGTGCACATTTTATAAGAATCTTATATCTTCCAATACGTGAACTACTTAGAAAAAACAAAAAACAACCTTTTTCTTTTCTTTTGTTCAGTATGTGAACTTTAAAGATACTCTATGTTATTACTTTCAACTTTTAATGCTGTTGTGGTAAAACTGTTATGTTGACTTTTATGTTAAGCTTGTATTTTTCTTTCTGAGACGCAACTGCAAAAACACGTTTGTGCATGTAAACATGTCACACTAACGATAAAGCCTACTCTGATTCAAATTTTTCGTCGCCAGTGACGCTTAACACTAAATCTTTGACATACTGTAACTTTTTAACCATTAACATGATAATTCCAGCAGATTCTGAAGGAGAAAAGCGACATGTCGACCGTCAGAGTCAGCAGCTCCTGCTGTCTGCCTCACCAAAACTACCTAAAGAAAACACATAAACAAAGCCTGAAAACTAAGACTACCAAGATCCAACCACAAACTAAAATAAAAACCAGCAGAGTAAGACTGATGAGGACAAAGGGGGGGAAACTTTAAAGCTAGGATTACTTAATTAGCATTTATTTCATTTAGATGAGTTAAATGTATAAATTGATGTCTGAGGTTCACATAGATGATAAACTATGTAGGTTTTTACATCCTGTTGACCTGAAGACGTCTTGTTTGATCAACTCTACCTCCAGAATGAACAGATTTTATATGGAAAGAAAAACTTTGGTAAAAAGTTTGATCTTTGATGAGTTAAAAAACATATTATCTTATGCTGAACAACATTGGTTACTAGCTGTTCAGAGCTGAGATGATCCTGTTTGGAACAGAGCATCTATTATTTAGAAAATAAGTTATTTGAGCTTCTGTCAAATGTAAAAAAAAAAAAATATATATATATATATATATATATATATATATATCACATTTTGAAAGATGCTAGGTTCTTTTTATATTTTTGCTTTTGTTTTTGCCAAAAAATAGACATAATTTATATGTATTATTAAAAAAAAGAAGGTCATGAATGTAAATCCAAATTTCTTCAAAACTAAAGTAAGACTATGCGGCTCCTTCTAGGTTTTGATCGGTAGAAAATGAGCCCAAATGTCTCTTTTACTGTCAAAGGTTGCCGACCTTTAACATAGTCCATCAGTAAACAATATTAACGCTTGTGTTATCCCAGCTATGTTTACATTAAAAGTGGGGTCATTTAGACCCCACCAGAGAGTACACAGAATTTTTTTTTATCACCTCTGGTGTCCGTCCCAGACAGGAAGTGTCCATTGCAGACATGAAGTCCTGTCCACCTTTGTCATGGGAGGGGTCACACATCAATGTAAGGGTGGGGTCATCTGGACCCCATAAGAGAGCATGAGGGTTAAAGAGTGCAAAGGATTTCGATCATAATATTATTGACGTTCCACCTTCACTGACTGAAAGTCTGGTGTTAAATTCATTCAAAAAGACCTGAGAGGAACTTCTTTGGTTTTTCAGCAGACTAGTGTGGACACAGTTCAAACTATTCAGTTTAGTTCTATTGTTTGAATTTAAATCGTGTCTTTATATGTTTTTTAGGTCTTGAATTTGTTGTTCCAGATTTTTTGGGGGGGGAACATTTTTCTCTAGATCTGCCCTTTCAACGAGACACATTTCTTCCCTCTCCGATTGGAGATATACCTGACAGCAGAAGGATCGTAAAGTTAAAGATCCACAAATCACAGTTTCAGGAAAAGCAGCAGCCGTGAAAGCTAAAGAGCTGCAGGGGCTGACAGGGATTTATGTGCTGCTAACCCCTCATCTGCGGGCTTCGCTGGGACACCTCGCTCACGGAGGTCCTGGCATAATCCTGATACTCTTTGGGTCTCGGCCTTTGTGAATTCCTGCTGTGTTACTGGATAGGCCGTGGTCAGCACACGGAGTGTAGGTCAAACAGATCAGAAAGCTGCCAGCAGGAACGTCTGCATCGCTCCCGGACTACTACACTCTTTCATGGTTGCGTAAATGTTACCATGGTTGGCGTTTCCATGGTGGACTCACTGTTGTGGGAACACGGTGTTTCCACTATCGTCCAGAGGGTTTCAGATCATCTGATCATCCAAACAGGTCCTTTAATGGGTTCTTTAATGAGACAAAGCAGGCTACACCAGGAAAAAAAAGCTTGTTTTTTGTTAGAACAACTGCACTCTTACATACATTTTTTACAGTCATTGACTCCTGTTTAGAACACCACACAAATCTACATACTCAATGGCTTTTTCAGAGTTTTCAACTGCAGCGTTTCTGCCATAAATGCGAGTGAACTATTGGTTTGAAAAACTGGAGTTCCCCTCCAGAACTGCCCCTCTCACACCCGTCCAAGTTGGCCTTTGACCTTCTGAGGGGACAGGAATTCACAACAAAGTTCCCTAATGATGCGCTCATAGAACCACGGGGCCGTTTGCTGTTCAGGAACATGCTTTTGTCATTTTTAAAGTACTACATCTTCATATACTTTTTTGTGTCACATACAAAACAGAAAAAGTCTATTATGTACAGCCTCCATTTCTCTTTCTTTTTTTTTTTCTTTTTTTAACAACCACAGCTAGTTTTTCCTGCAACAGAGATCATGCTTTGGACCAGGATGTCCACCTGCAGATGTTCTCCTTCCCTTGGATTCTACGCTTGGTGTATTCTTGGCGTTCAGGAGAACTTCTGCTGGACACCAATCTCCAGAAATCCTTTGTAGTGGTTGGTCAGTTCAGCAACATTGTCTCACAGAAAGAGGATTCCTTCAAGAAGCGCCATTCTGTCTGAGGGTGGGTGTTAGCTGTGGGGGTTTGGAGGATTCTTCTCCCAGTGGACCATCAGAACTGCCGATTAGCTGCTCATTTGGCAGTTTTCAGATGGAAACCAGGAGATGAACGGGGGGAGGGCTTAAAGCTGGAAGGTAGAGATGGGGGGGGTTGCAGCAAGAGCTGCCTCTTCATACCGGCCGGTCCACAGCGTACTGGCAGGGACTTAAGTTGGAGACGGGGTTCTGGACTGTCGGATACGCAAAGTTGGTGTGCTGCTTTGCTTTGAGCCGCAGGCTGGCGAGGCTGGAGTTGCAGGTGTCTCTGTACATGTAGGGGCTGGCGGTGGTGGCGTAGGGGCACGTGGCTGCAGTCACTGCCACCGAGTTGAGCGCCGTGGGACTGTTGAGGTTGTTGAGGTTCCCCAGGTTGTTGAGACCAGCGGCGGGGACTCCGGCTACCGCTGAGGGCACCATGCTGGAGGCCATGTTCATGGAGGGGATGGAGCTGGGGGGTGAGAACATGGGCTGAGAGGACAGGGGGCTTACATTCATTGAGTTAAAGAATGGGAAGCTCTTGGTGGAGAGCGGGCTGCTTGCCAGGCCCTTGGTTGCCCAGTTGTTGTAGGAGTAGCCTGTGTACATGTCATCGTAGGGCTGCATGAGTCCATTGAACTGGGCGCCAAAGCCATTTTTACACAGCTCTGCTTGCTGGTTCCTCTCCCGCTTTCTCCACTTGGCCCGTCTGTTTTTGAACCATACCTGCGAGAAAGAGATGACAAACATGAGGTCTGCACTCCTGTGGCTCTACACCCTAAAACCAAAACAAGGCAGAGCAAAAGTTGTCAGTTATGCTTCGTTTCCACTGAGCGGTCCGGACCAGACCAGCCCCCTCTTGGTCGGTTTAGAACGGTCCGGGTAATTCAAGAGAGCGTTTCCATTGAACGTCGGACCATCAAAGCTCATGCGGGGTGCAGACCGATGATGTAACTATAACTACAGTGAAATTGAAGCTGCATCAGCTGACTCACAGACGGGAAATGAAAAAGATAACCGCGGAGGATCATTATAATCTGGATCAGGTGTTTATTATGGATGAAGCCGGACTCTACACTGCAGAACAGTCTATTGTAAGGAAAAGCTCTTTATGTTGAGCAATACTCCAATGTTCTTCAATAAATGTTTAAGTGTTTTGATGAGCATGGATTAATAACAGACATTCTTCAGCCGCAGGGGTCAGGTGAGACGTTTTTGTGGATTCGGCATGTCTCCAGTCCCCAACCCCCGCGAATAATGGGCAGTACTGTATGTAAAGAATTTAATATTCTTTGTAAGAAGATTGCGGGTTGAGAAGAAGAATACAGTCGAGAAGAGGACAAAACTTTGGGTTTGGATCTTGAGCGCTGCTAAAGCGCTGCTGTTGTCATAAAAATGGGTTACATCGTGTGACGAACAGAAGCTCCGCCCTCACGGGTCAATTCCATTTTTCTATGGACCTACGACCAATGGGGGATCAGAAATGGTACCAGTCGGCCCTGCTTAGCAGGTCCATTTTGTAATGGAAACGCTCAAAAGTCCAGTCCAGTCTGGACCGCTGTGAACATTAAAGTCTCACTCTCATCATCTGGATCTATTGTTCCCAGTGGTCTTTTCATTGTGATTATTTAGCCTAAATCTTAAAGTCTGTGTTGAGTTCTAGGACATAGTTTCTGCAGAACGACAGGAGTTCATTAGAAATTCACCCTGTTGGAACCCCGCCCCCCTTCCCCTCCCCGTCACAGAGCGGAGCAGGGAGCTTGTGATCTGCATATTTTCTCTCACAAATGCAAAAACACATTTTTTTGTCTGCTCCTTTTTGCTGAAAATTTAAATAAAGAATACTCAGAAATGCAAATTTAAGCTTAATTGTCTTTATATGTGTCCTTCATCATGAGAAAAATGCAGAAAGAACATATTCGAAAGAGCAAAAATACAATTTTCTTCAGAGGTTCTTTAGGAATATAGTAAAACTATAACTGTGATGAGTAAAGCAGGTTTTGTGTCTGCTGGCTCTGATCTAACGCTTGTTACTCAGTTAAAACATGTTTCCCAAAGTAGGTGAAGTAAATCTAATTAAGACACAATGAATTCCATCGACTACCATAACTCTTCACTCAGTTAAGATCATTCCGGTAAATTCTGAAGCAAAGAAAAGCAGAATGTTACAGCAGGGAAGTCTTTACACAACATAAGTGAGATGATTCTTCTGTGGAGAAAAGCAGTGTTTTAAATGAGGTGAAGAGTCACATGAAAAGTCACTCATCACCTCATCAAAGTTGGCTGATTTGTGAGAGTGTGTTCATTCGATGTTACAGACAAATTTCCCAGCACCAGTGAACTCCTGCTGTTCTGAATGGCCATCGACAACATTCAGAAAGCTTCTGTTAAGTTATACAAATGAATTGGTAACAAAAAACATGCAGTATTATTGATATGCTTTGAGCTGCAACTTCCTAAAGTCTCACTCCACATTTATTTGGATCTATTTAAAAGTGTTCCCATTGGTCTTTTTTAATCATAATTTTGCAGTTGTTGCCACAATCAAAACACCTGTGTTGTTTTCTTGCACATAGCTTATGCAGTGAATCAGAAATTCCCCCAGAAATTGACTCCGCTGATATCCCATCATCCTTTTGTTTACACTCTTTTCCACCAGCTTGAAGAAATGTTGGAGTTATCCAGTCGTACAGTTTTGAACCAGCTCGGATAAGGAAAACAAAGACGTTCATGGATCTAGTCGAGTACAAGTGGATGCATCAGAATGGAGCAGAGCAGGGAGACTTTAGTCTGTCCATTTCGGTTTTACAACTTCTGGATTTCTGTTCTTCTGATTTACCACAGTTTGAAAATAAATGCTCAGAAATGCAGTTTTAATCCTAAATTATTTGATATATGTCCTCCAAAAACTCAATTTTCATTGGAGTGACTCTTTACCCTTCAGACACACCTGGTGTGTCTGCTGACTACTCGTGTAGCAAAGTCAAGTTATAATAAAATGAAGGGAAATTCTTCCCATGATATCTTCCTTTAGGAGGACAGAACTGATAGACTAAAAAGATTATCCTTTTTTTTGGTAAATAAATCAACTTTGACCTTAAATTTGACTCAAACCGGTGTTCTGCAGATGGCAAAAGCTAACTTTTTATTGAGAGTTGGAAAAAAATGGCTTTGTCTACATCTCCTCAGGCATATTTTGAACAAACTCAGTTTAGAGAATGAAGGAAAAAGTAGAATAACCGAACAAGGTATTTTTAAATTACTTTTTCCTCCTGAAGTCAATAAAGTCTAATTCTGAGTCTTAAGCCCTCTAAAATGATTTCAGTAATATTGAGTGTATGTGTATCCAGAGTTTTTGAAAGACATAATGATCCCAGAAAGTAAGTTCAAGTGAATCATTAAACAGTCATATTAGGCGAGGCTTATTAAAACTAATCATTCACTTATTTGAATAGAGAGATCCCAATGAAAGAAATGTCAGGGAAGGGCAATCTTCACATTTGTCATTTTACTTTCCTATATTTAGTGATTATGAAGTGGATTAAAGCTTTAGTGGAAATTCTAAATTGAGTAGTCAGAGAGCTTGACGCTGTGCCAAGTTCTACTTGGTAAAGTTCTGGAGCAACTCTGCTCTGGTTTAAACCCCGTGGTCATCTGTTAACACTCATGTATTTGCTTTGCATTAAAATAATTTGCTATCAGACGCTTCAGCTCTTTAATCATCCCAAAACCTTTACAGGCCTTTCTTGCGCTGACACTCTGCCGCCTCTCTGCCCTCTTGGCATCCGCGCGGCGTAAAACCCGATCCTCTGTTATCATAGTAACAACATGCTGTTGACCATTAAAAGGAGTTTGAAGTGAATGACTCTTAGTTTTCCATCATGCTTAGTGACAGAAGGGGAAACCCCACGCTGAAGGACAGACGCTACCCAATCTTTGATATGGCTTCTTCTGCCTGAATGTCAAGGCTATCCTGCAGCTCATCTGCATACTGGATACTGTTTAATACTCCGACACTTAGTCAGGAGAGCCTTTTTGTCCCTCTGGTTTTATCTTTATTCTGCCTCCTCAGTCTGGGAGCTTACGCTGGAAACCCTTTGTTTATTTGTCACCTACAGTCAAGACAATGTGGTCAAGTCGGAATGATCCGGGTCTGAACTGGATCGTACCAATCTGGAATTCCTTAAATTAAACTTTAGTTTGAGACAACTGTAGTTTTTAAAAAAGTTTCTTTACAACAAACTGAACTGAATTAATTAAATAATTACCTTTGGCTAATTCCAAAACACCAACAGGAATCTTGTAGTTTCTTCACGAAGGCTCAGGTGCAAAAATTTGAGTAAGTACGGTGGCCCTGAAGTGCAAATCATATAAACTCAAAAATATATTAAAGATCCCAACAACAATTGAAAAAGTAAAGCCAAAAATTACAAAACTAACATTACATTTTAGAAATCAAACTCAAAATTTAAAGAAACTAAAATGGGCAATTGACTATATTCCATATATAGAAATAATATATTTTTCAGTCTATTAAAATACTGTAATTATTGCTGTTTTCCTATATGGTAAAATAATGCAATATATTGAGTGATATACTATGTAATACATTGTATCTCACAATATCATGTAACATAAGTCATATATTGAATGAGAATGTATAAATGTATCGTAAAATATATCATAATGTATGAATTAAAATAAAACATAATATATCCAGACTTATATTATGTTTTATATGTTACAAATACACATAGTAGCTAAAGCTGTGACTGGAAGAAGTTTTTTTCTTTTTTTATGTAAGTAATCATTTAGTATTACAATTAATGACATTTAACATAAATCAGTTATGACATCTACATATGTAGTCCATTCATTTTCAGGGTTTTTTTAGGAGTTTTTCCTTACCGGGAGGGAGGGTCTAAGGGCAGGGATAACCTGTTTATTTAGTCTTAGTTACTGACTATTATTCATATGTTGAAGCCCAATGAGGCAATCTTCTTTGTGATTTTGGGCTATATAAATAAAGTTGAGATGAATTGAATTAATCTTTTCATAATAAAAAATGTAGGTTAGCAAAATCGGATTTGGAGTTTTTCCCAAATGAAAAAAAAAGTATTTGCAAGCAATAATGAAAGAAAGTACGTTTTTTACACCAATGAATTATGAACGTGTATAAGTCAGTGTGGTTATCCATCCATATATTTCAATATAGTTAAAATATATGAGTAAGTTGTAATATATGTCTTAATATATATGATACATTTATTTGAATATATTTTTCTCTTGTAAGGATTTGCTCAACATGGAGGCTGCAGTTTCCCCGACTCAGTTGCTGATGTGACTCAGTGCATGTAAGCCATGTTGTTCTTCAGCCAAAGCGAAGTGGAATTAATGGCTTAATCTTTAATATCAGGTGTCAATGAAAATGTCAACGCGTCAGCACCTACTACAAAATACATTCTGCTTTGTAATAGATGGCATTCACAAAATCAGAGATTAGTAATAAACTGTAGGTTTACGATTATGATCCTAAACCATTATTATCTCGTTTCTCCACAGTTTAACAGTGCAACAAAGAATCATTAGAGTTAGAGTCCTGAGTTTTGTAAAGTTTTGAGGCTACAGAACTGAAAGGAGAGGAAGCTTTCATTTCTGTGTTTCTGTCAAACCTGTGGGTCTGGATGACATTATTCTAATTTTACAAAAGTCCAGCAGATCATCCTTAAACTGATCATGTGACCATCCTGATTCTGGTTGTTGTGCGTTCTCTTACAGACAAACATCAAACCAGCAAAAGAAGCTTATGTCCAGCAGATACTTAAAAAAAAAAAAAAAAATATATATATATATATATATATATATATATATATATATATATATATATATATATATACATATATATATTGATTAATTCCACAACATATTGGGTGTTATTGTGAATACACTAATGTGGCTAACATGTAGCATTGTTGGACTATGTTTTTTTCTTGTTACTAACAAGGTTAGGAATTAGTGTAGTTACAGAAACGTTTGTTTTACATGTTTTTCTTTATTTTATTTTTGCACGTTACTACAAGGTTGGGAATTACAAGTATTATGAATATACTAATAAAGTAAGGCTTCTAACATGGCTAATGTGTAGTGCTGTCTGTTTTTTGTTTTTGTTATTTGTTACTAATAAGGCAAGTAATTGTCACAGTAACATTTGTTTTACGTGTTTTTCTTTATTTTGTTTTTTTTTTGCACATTACAAACAAGGTTGGGACTTACAGGAATAATGAATATGCTAATGTGGCTAACATATAACACAGTCTGACTGTGTTTAAAGGTACTGTAAATATGCTAACATGGCTAACATTTAGCTGGGTTGGACTTTGTGTTTTTTGTGTTATTACAAGGTTGGGAATTACAAGTATTATGAATATGCTAATACAAGTAAGGCTTCTAACATGGTTAATGTGTAGCGTTGTCTGTGTTTTTTATTTTCTTGTTACTAATAAGGCAAGGAATTGTCACAGTAACGTTTGTGTTACGTGTTTTTTTTTATTTTTTTACAAGTTGCAAACTGGTATTGTATTGTGAATACGCATGTAACAAGTCCTAGATCGTGTTTGAATCCCCCCCAATCACTATTTAGGTAGTTCGCCTATCTTCTACTGCTGTCTGAATCTACAAATTCCAAAATCCAGTGCACTCAGAATTTCCCAGAAGTCTTTGCAAATAACTAGTGTACATCAATGCTCACTAGATTAGCTAATATAGATCACAATGCCTTGTGGACGAACAATTTAAAACAAAAAATGTGTTTAAATGTAATTTTGAATAAGCCATCCACATTTTCACCATCAGAACACAATGGAGTCAGGAATAAATGTTGTGAAATGTTCGTATTAGCTTGATTTTCACTTGGTGAAATCGATGACGTCATATCCGGTGTTTAGAAAATCAAATGAAAAGTAGTGAGTAGTGTAAAATCCAGCGCACTATATAGTATAGCGCACTACTTCGGACACAACCCTAAAACACAACACAGTTCATGAAGTCTGACTGACTGACTCACTTATCTACAGTCACATATCCCAAATGCTACAGCGCTGTGACCGAAAAGTTTTTCAGCAAATTTGCCAGTTGGCCACGTGGTGGTATTTGTATTTGGGAGCGGGCAGTTGCATTTTTACATGCTGTGGATGTTTTAAAAATAAAAATTCTAATTTGCTTTAAAAGATGATGTCGGTCAGTGGCCGCCCGGGCACATTTCGATGTCATACGGTGGCAGTCCAGTGACAGGCGGGAATGCCAACATTACAAAATCCGTTGCCCCGGAGCCTAGGAGTATATAAAAAGCGGGACACTCTGCACACTTGACGGTCACCTGACTGCTGCTTTCTACATTAATGCCCCCCCCACACACACACACAATTTTCAAAAAAATCAGGCAGCAGTGGCAGTTGTATTTCTGACTGTAGCATTTCTGCGTTTTATGGTTCGGCAGGTCTTATATATGATATAAGTTTGAAAATAGACCATTCATTGATGGTGTGCCTTATAACCCAAGAGTATCCAGCTGCAGGTAGCATGGCGGATTAACATGGCGGATTAACATGGCGGATTAACATGGCGGATTAACATGGCGGATTGACCCAGTGAAGCCGATGGATGTCCAACGGAAATTGTACTCTTTCCAAAGGAGTTTTTTTTGTAGTTTTTGTGTTGTTGTTGTGTTATTACCGTTAACTTTAGTTGTACTTTAAAAAAATAATAATTTTAATGTAAATTTTATTGTCGCTGGAGAAGCAAATTGTAATGCTGCATTCACACCAATTTGCTCAGCAAATGTGCGTGTCCCTTTGTGAAGTGAAAAAAATCAGTTACACGTCCATGTCTGTGTTCACATGATCGTTCAGAGACTCCAGGAGCGTACTCTCACTCCGGGGCTGTGTTTTGTACGACAGCTGCTTCCACAGTGTTTCTGTGACTGTGAATATGAAAGCTCACTGTGTCCAGCATTAACTCGAGAGGGGAAAGTAAAAACAAAAATACAATTTGGACGCATTTTTTTTATTATTATTATTATCTTGATGAAAATAAGAAAAATATGACAAAGTCCAGGAGGCTCGAGCAGGCAGACTTCCCACCCCGCAGCAGCTCTCTGTCTGCCGGCATATCGAGCGAGCGAGCTCCGCAGACAGCAGGCGATCTGTCCAGGATGTATCCTGCCTTCATCCAACATTAACCAGATGGGCTCTGGTAACCCCACAACCCCAGCAGGTAAAGAAAATAGATGGGAGATTAAGACAAAAACACTCAAATTGATTTTCTACTCTCAGCTCAAAGTAGACTGTCAGGAAAAAAAACATTTCCGCTTTGAACAAAAGTAACTTCCATCATCCAGTAGATGTCCATCCACCATGACAGAACTCTATGCATAAATACATCAGCCATGTTACCTGCAGCTGAGTGCCTCTCTTATAATCTGGTCCGCCCTATAAAATAAGCGGTACTTAAGTACACTGTACTTCACTTGTAGCGAACAAGGCCTCTTGATGTCAGCAGGGATGTAAAAACCTTTATCTTACTTAGGTGCACCTCAGCTATAAATTTATAAAGGTAACTAATCTCAATTAAATGAATGCTAATTTAGTAACTCTTACTGTTAAAAATGCCAAATATTTTATTTTTCTTCAGCCAAAGAGACACATGAAAGAGCCTCAAGTGTCTCCGGAGACTCCGGCCCAGGACTACGTGAAACGTTGTCAATAGTTTTCTTTAAAGTCCAACGTCAGTCACTGTCATCCGACCAGAGAAACATCTGAGGCACATGCAGTCTGCATTCAGGCCTTTAGTAGAACCACAGAGGAATATTAGCAACAAAGCAATGTGCAGCCTGCTGTCCCTTCAAAATAACAACCAAGAGTGCAAGCTATGTGACCTTTCATCCAGCCAACATTAATTTGATCCATTACAGTCAGGCTAGCCAGCAATTGTATTGTCATCTGTCAGATTGTGTGCCCCCCCTCCCTGCTCCATAAAGCCATGATGACCAAACCGCTGGGTGTCGCCGCACAAGGGTCAACCTCTGACATTTAGGTTGTAGAGTGAGATCAAACTGGACGGAGAATAAAACAGCTTCATTTATTTAATGATGGAGTCATTTTGGTTGAGAGTTTATGGTTTCTTAACCATGAAACTTACGGGATTACCTTGACTAGATTAAGAAATGGTTACTAAAAGATTTACAATAGCATCAAATGCATGAGGAAATCTGCATGAAAAAAGAGTATTTGTTAACTGAAAAGTGAGACTGAACAGTCTAGTGTCAAACTCAATCATACAAGGGGCCAAAATCCAAAGCATACCTTAGGATAAACATTGATTGAACTATCTAAAACGACATTTTTAAAACTTTAAAACCATAACTTTTCAACATAATTATGAACTAGATATATAGTATTAACTACGATAATGCTAGTGTGAATGCTGTAAGAATTAGAATTCTTATAAGAACTTGGCAGCTGAAGCTGATAGCTGAAATCACTGAAGCAAATAGCTAAAAACGCTGAAGCTTTTAGCCAGCTAAAATATTAGCTAAATGACAAATTAGCCTAAAAAACAAAAATAAAAAAATCCAGGTTAGCCAAAACAGCTAGCATGTAGCTAAAAAAATATCTAAACTTCAAAAAAGCCTAAAAAAACTGAAAAAATCCTAAATGAGCTAAAACAACCATCGAGTAAATACTAGCCTAACTCCAAAACAGCCTAAAAAAGCCTAAATTAGCCCAAACAGCTAGCATGTAGCTGAAATATTAGCTAAACTCCAAAATATTCAAAAAATCTTAGTAAATGCAAAAGTAGTCCAAAAAGCTAACAGAATGCCTGATTTTTAAAGCTTTAAAACTGTACATTTTTAACATATGATCTGGAGGGCCAAATATAATTACCCGGTGGACCGGATCCGGCCCCCGGGCCTGGACTTTGAGCACATGTGGAGTACAGGTTATTCGCAGAAACCTTTTCAAGCTCTGTTTCACATTAAGAGACACAGACATGACCTTAGCGCCTAAACAAGCAGATCATGTAGTGAAGAACCCATTTTCTAAGGATCCATTTTTGAAAAGTCCTTTTGGTTATTTTGGGGAATGTATATAAAAAAAAATAAATAAATAAAAAAAACTGCAATTACAGTTGACAAGGTATCCTGCCTGTTACTTTAAGGAAACTGGATTAAATTGATGCCACCTGTAGCAGAATCAAAGCAGACCCAGCTCTCCACGAGGGGAATTAACTGTTAACATTTCACTGGACATCAGCATCAGTTTCAAGTCAAATGCCATCATCATCTCCTTCTGGATATCTTTTTAAAAGTTCCCGGGAATGATAAGTTAAATCTTGAATCTGCGTCCTATTTTTTTACGGTATAAGTTTCAGTTTATTGCATGGTTTGGTCAAGGGTGTGACTTAAAGAACACTGATAGAAGTGAAACGTTGGATCAATTTACAAAAGTTCTGTAAATGGTTACATTTAAAATGATTAGTTTTCATCAAATTACAATTTTTGGTTGATGATTTACTCAACTCAGATTTTTAATTTGATAAAAAATAATATTTTTAAATTAATTGATCCAATGTTTCACTTTTTACAGTGTACATTCAGGTGCGACTTTGATGTTATGTTTTTGAAGAGAAATGTGTTAAAACCGCTTAAAAGTATTGTCGCCATCTGAATCAGGATTTGTATTTATTGTTTATTAAGCTTTATTTAACCAGGACGTCCCATTGAGATTAGGAAATCTCTTTTACAAGGGAGTCCTGGCCAAGAGGCGACAAAAAAATCAAATTAATTACAGTTAGAAAAAAAGAACAACATTACATTGCTGTCAGTTTCAACATTGATACTGACAGCAATGTGACAGAATCATTCCAAACCCAAACACGGTAAAAAGTCAAACGTTGGATCAATTAACAAAAGATTAAAGATGTTAGTTTTTATCAGATTACTTTTTTAAGTTGAGTAAAGATTTACTCAAAAATTTCTATTTGATGAATTTTTTATGTAACAAATTACAGTGCAGAGGATAAAGATTTCAACGAGTTTAGTTATTTCAAGTGACACAGATAAAGGAATTGATGAGCATGTTCTTTATGCTTTATTTATCTAAATAACTGTTCATATGCTGCAATAATATACTTTCAATTCCTCCTGTTTCATGAAGCTAAATAAGTGTTCTGTTATTATTTTCAATTCAAGAAGAAATGTTGCATTTTGTTAAATAAATATCTTTCAAAATTTGTATGATTTATTTTTCCTCTTTATTATGCATATTTTGGCAGCTGCGACTAACAGTCTGAAAAATGCGATATTTACGGACATAAAAATGTCCAGCAATAGGAGACAACCTCCTTTATCATGTACACAGAAGCACCAAGCGTGGCTGTGCTCGTCTCCTCGGCTAGACTCTGAGTCTCTGGAGACTCCGTACCTAACCCTCTCTGAGACCTCATTTCACTTCACAGTCATCATCCCAGACGTCCTGGTTAAACTTCTTCTAGCTTGTTTTTCTGATGATGGAGGACATATATTATGAAAATTATCAAATCATTGTGAATCAGATAAGATGCCGCTCCATTCTGATGCAGTAGTCAAACAGATCCATGAACGTCTTTGTTTTCCTCGTTTGAGCTGGAATCTGGATCAGAACTGTACGGCTGCATAGATTCTATATTGCTCAGTATTTTTGTTGCACAGCTAACCTTAGATTGGGTGTGTAAGACACCGAAAGAGAGTGTTTAAGCAAAGGGTTGTCAGTCATGGGTGACGGGAAGGGGGGTGAAGTTGCTCCAGAAGTCCTGCCCACAACTCAAAGGTGAATCTCTGTGAATGTCCTAGAAATTAGTTTTTTTCTGTGGCTAAAACGGCATATTTATAGTTAAAAGACCTCTTGAAATGATTTTAAAATAGATCAAAAGATGCTAGGAGTGGGTTTTTAAGAAAAGGAACCTTCCACAATTTAGGAAATGTGTTCTGTTGTCTTCAGAACAAAGCAGATGATAGATTGCAGAGCAAGTTAGAACCAGAACTCCCACACAGCAGTGATTTCTTCATGTCACTGGTTCTTTACATTTCTGAGGACCGCGGTCCTGAGTGAAGTCAGGATCGGGTCCTCCATCATCATCAGTTTTTTCTTCATCTCCACTTTGACTCTGCACTGAGACAGAATCATAAACACAGGATCACTGGCTGTCCCCTCCCTCCCGACCTGAAGGTCATGTGGAACTCCCTCTGCCTTGGCAAAAAAAGACCATCATAAAGTCCATTTAGAACCTGCAGGTTTTTCACCTGTTTGACCTGCTGACCTCTGGAGACTTTACAGGTCACTTGCTTCTCACCAAATGTTCAAGTCTAGTGCGCAATGACCTTTCACTGGTACCATGTGGTAAAAAAAGCTTTTATTTATGTCAAACATCTAAAAAAAAGAAATTTGTCAAAGTCAAGGCCCCGGGGGGCCGGATCCGGCCCACCGGGTAATTATATCCGGCCCTCCAGATCATTGTATTTTATTGTTATTAATGGCCCAATGTTATCTTGAGCTCATTTCTAACTTGTACAATTTTGAGAAAATGCATTTTTTGGGGAATAAAATTTAGAACGTTTCTTAAGGATTAAGTTGGTTTAAGTTGATTTATTCCGGAATAATATTCCTGCCATTTTATTATTCATAATTATATTAAAAAGTTTTTAAAAAGTTCTGGAGGTTTAAGCGTGATCCAACCCCAGCATAGCGGTCTGTCTGCCGGCATATTCATGGCGTGAGCTCCGCTGGACACGTCGCTGCATCGAGCTGCAGCCAGAGAACGCGGCGGCAGTAACAGACTGTCAAACTATCCACAGAGTATCCCGCTTTTCTCAGTCTTTAATGTTTTAAAAAACAAAAGTTCATTGGAAATGATAAATCTCTATTTCATTTATTACTGTAGTTCAGCAGAGGAGGAAAAGATTTGGTCCTGACAAAAAATGAACATGAAAGTGTGATGGAAATGTTATTTTTGATGTTTTTTATTTTATTTTACTGAACGTTGATTGAAGTTTAGAATTTAAAATGCCCTTCACTTGCACTTGGGCTTTTGTTAGGCATTTTATGTTACAGCCTTTTATTGTTAAGAAAGTTTATCTCAATACAATGTTACAAAATAAAGTATTTCTGATGAAAACTATTAATTTTGTCATTCTTGTTTTCATAATTAATGTAGAACTGCTAAATTCCACGAAGCACACATTTTTTTTCCTAAAAAAAGGCCACATATTAATTTGCGATTAATCGCGAGTTAACTATGGACAATGTGATTGATCGCAATTAAAAATTTAATCGTCTGACAGCTCTAGTTTTTATTTTTAGTTTTTTAGGCTAATTCGGCATTTAGCTAATATTTTAGCTGGCTATCAGCTTCAGTGTTTTCAGTTATCAATTTCATCATCTTCATCTATCAGCACTAGCATCTTCAGCAGTCAAATTCCGCTTACAGCATTCACACTAGCATTATCACGGGTAATGCTATATATCTAGTTCATAGATAGTTAAAAATGTATGGTTTTAAAGTCTTAAAAATATGGTTTTAGAGTGTTCAATAAATGTTTATCCTGTTTGACCCGCGACCTAAAGTGTGTTTTGGATTTTGGCCCCTTGTGCGATTCAGTTTTACACCCCTGCTTTTAGAGGATCTGAGACACTGCAAAAACAGCCCCTAAAAATATGTCCAAAATAATTTCCATTTTCTTTAAATAAGCAAAAAAAATCTGATTGTAGTTTAAAAACATAGTAATTCTTATTTAAGGAAAACATTTTACAGGGATGAAGATTTTTTAAATTTCAGTTTTGAATTTGCTACAGAAACAATAAAATGAATTGTAAGAG
The DNA here is from genome assembly GCF_002922805.2 of Oryzias melastigma. Taxonomy (NCBI): domain Eukaryota; kingdom Metazoa; phylum Chordata; class Actinopteri; order Beloniformes; family Adrianichthyidae; genus Oryzias; species Oryzias melastigma. The sequence continues at coordinate 9,335,270 of NC_050526.1, read as the reverse complement.
ATAAAACAACAACTCGTAAACCACCCAATAAAGAGGAGCTGGAAAAAGAGCTTCACATTGTTCTGTCCTGCGAGGCTGAGCAGGTGTAGGAAAATGAAGTACAGCTCCCATCAAAGACAGTAGTTGTCGACATTTGTGCTGAAGAAAAATGAAGGATTGATGAAGAGACGATTGCTAGAGGAGAGTTTAGTGAGCGCCCATTAAAAGATTTAAAGATAATCTCAGATAACAATAATCTCTTAATCATTGTACATAAAACCTGTTTATGGAACCTAAAGAAATATGTTTGATTAAAAAGTAAGTTATTACAAACAGATGGAAAAAAACATTTAAAAAAACAAAACAACTAAAGTAATGGACAGTTTTTTATCTAATAGTTTAGTTTAAGTTAAAAAATAAACTATTGTTTAAAATGTTGCAAGCAAACAATGATAACATGGACCGATCATTAAATAGTTGATAAATACTGAATGTTAGTTTCTTTGCTGCTTCATTTTTTATTGCGGTGTAAAAGCAGATATTAGTGGAGTTTTGTCTGTTTTGAATGAAAGCATCCTTTTTTATGCTTTATCAGCATGTTGCTTCCTTTTCAAACATGGCTGCTATAGAATGAACCGCTGGGCTTCTCCCTCAGGCGTCAGAGCGTGAATACCCACCCGGACCCGAGCCTCGGTGAGGTTGGTCCACACGGCGATCTCCTCCCTGGTGCTCATGTCGGGGTAGCGGTTCCTCTGGAAGGTGGCCTCCAGCTCCTGCAGCTGCTGGCTGGTGAAGTGCGTCCTCTGCCGCCGCTGCTTCTTTTTCAGGGAACCATCTTCAGCGCTGGACTCGTCCAGCTGGTTCTGGTGGGATTTCTCTGTGTCTGCGTTGCAACAAGATAGAAAGGTTTTGGATGAACCAGCGGACGGACACTAGCTGAGGTAAACTATGGAGTCAAAGTATATTAAAAAAAGATGCTTTGTGCAAATATTCATTCTAATAAGATCCAGGTTTTTATAGATTAAATGAAATCAAAACTGAAAAATATTTAATTTAAAATAACGATAGTTTGAGCTGTTATAAAGTCGCTGACAGCAGAATCTGTTTGTCACAGTTCAGATGAGTCACTCCTCACTGGGGGAGGCTTACACCCCACCACACAGAAACATGGCGGACTGTATGGATGTTTCCGTTTTAATATAATTTTAACAAACTGTTGAAGTAACTTAGAAGCTGCTACTTCTTCAAAACAAAAATGCTATAAATGTTCAAAGAAGCATGAATAAATATAAACCGGCTTTTTCTGAAAGCACCTGTCATTTTCTTATTCTTTTTTTATTGTAGCTCATAAAATGTTACACCGTCACTTTTGCCAGGTAATTTTTACTTGATATAATACACGGGGAAGACCCAGGATACGCTGGAGAGAGTACATCTGTCGTTTCTCCTCGGGGTCCCCCCAGAGGAGCTGGAGGAAGTGGCCGGGGAGAGGGAAGTCTGGGCATCTTTGTTTAGACTGCTGCCCCCGCGACCTGGTCTGGATGAGCAGATGATGATCGATGGATAATATACCCAATAAAAGGTATTTTTCATAAAAAATAGATCAGATTTTGATAAATTATAGAGTATGGATGTGATTTTTGTAACTTTACAGGGCTGTGGCTAAGAAACAGCACAGGATGGGGTGCCCTGCCGCTCTATTTGGGATGACATCTGTATTCATTCTATTTTTTTCCCGGCACAACCCCACTACCTGAACCGAACAACTGCCTTCCTATTGTTTCTACGTATCCCTCCACCAAACCGTAAACAGGGCAACCTTGTATAAAATAAAATACAAGTTGCAAAGAAAAATAAAACCTCATCTAACAGAAGTTTTCTTTTATTTTCAACCATGGTTTATGCAAGAAAATGAAGAAAAAAACAACTATAGGAATATCTTAAAAACATGCTCGAAAATTGCAGGAAAATTAGGAATTAAAAATAAAAAATTCCTGGAGACTTGGCCTTTGGTCCACCCATACCTGTGAGATGTGAGACTTCACCCACTCAGAAAAATGCAACATATTGAAAATCACCTGGCTAGTGCTCTAGGTCAGGGGTCCCCAAAAGTTTTCTTGTGAGGGCCACATAACTGTTTTCTTCTCTGATGTGGGGCCGGGGTCGGTTTGTAGGCTAACAGGAAAAGTGTAACAATCACAGCCTAAACTTAAACACTTAGGGTTTTTCAGAAAGCAACACATAGCTAAATTTTAAATAAGCAATTTATGCAATTTTTACAAAAAAATAATGCTAAAACATTTTAAAAACTAGAAAGGTTACACTACATGCGATAATGCTAGTGGAAATGCTTTTTGCAGAAAGTAGTTGCTGAAGATGCTGAAGCTTTCTGCTGAAAATGGTGAAGCAATTGACTTGCTGAAGGGATTTGCTAAATAAATGCAAAACTATTTGCAAAATGTTAAATTTGCTAAAAGACTGGAAATTTTGTTAAAGAACTGTGAAAGAGCGCTGAAGTTAATGCTTTCCTAAAAAAGTAGTTGTATGATTGCTTACAAATCCTTAATAAATGCTAATTTTGCTAAAATATTTGGTGTGAAACTTAAATATGAGCTAAGCTCCAAATTAGCCCAAAAAAACCTTAGTAGATTCCAAATTAGCAATAAAACCTGGTACATTGTTTAAATAAGTAAACACAATTAGTCAAAAATGTTAGCTTGTTGCTGAAATAGAAGCTAAACTCTAAATTTGCCTTAAAAAACCCGGTAGATAACACATTGGCCAAAAACTTTAGTATGTTGCTAAAGTACTAGCTAAACTCCAAAATAGCCTAAAATTCCTCAGTAAACCAAGTTAGCCAAAAACGTTAGCATGTTGCTAAAATATTATCTACACTCAATCTTTTTTGGAAATTACTATAAAAGATTAAAGCATGAATATATTTAAATTCTTGTTGCTAATCTTCTTAAAATTACAAAGTTTAAAGACTTTCTCATTTATTTCCTGTGGGACATATTTTAATCAATATTTCAAAAAATATAAAATTTATGAATACCAAAAATACAAGTAGTTATGTCCTGAACGAGCTGAACATTTTGATATAAGATTATTGAAAGTTGGATTGAGATTTTACGTGCCAAAAAAATTACTGGAGAATTATTATAGTGTGACAATACAATAAAAAATAATAAAAAATGAGGAACAAAAATGTAAAACCCTTGCATTAAATCACAAAATACATAAGAGACAATAATTCACTAAAGTAGTTGAATTAAATAAAAATGATGATATATGCCAGAATCTTTCCTGATTTCATGGTAAAGTATTGATAGATTATCATCTGACTAAATAAGAAACAGAAAATGTAAACATAGTTTGTCATCATGTTGCAGCATGAATTGCAGAACAAACATGTTATTAAAAAGGTAAAGAATCAGATCAGAGCTTTTAATGCAAGCAGGATTTATAAAATCTCTTTCTAAAAATTCTTGTCTATTAAGAGACAAAAATAGTAAAGGATGAGGCCATGATTAATTATCTGATTATTAACCGTTCAACACCTGACACTTAAATGCACAATCTTTAACATTTCAACTGTTAACATGATAATTCTAGTAGATTCTCATTGAGCCGCTTTTCTCCTTCAGAATCTACTGGAATTATTGCGTTAATGATTGAAAAGTTACAGTAAATCAAAGAACATAAACACTGCTGCTTAGTGATCACTACTTATCCAGTCAACAACATTTTTTGTAATACTTAGCCAGAAATTACGCCTTCTTTAAATTTTCTTAAAAGTTCTTGAATCAGAAATCAAATCAAACGATGAGGACATTTTTGCGCGGACAGGAGCAGAAACAGCTTCACCTAATAATGTAACCACTTAACATCATCCGAAAGTGCTGCAAATTCCGCCCCTCATCCAGGAGCACTAGTAGATAATGAGGTTTTTGCCCCCCAGCGCTGTGGATTTACAGGACCACACATCCATGTTGTGTCTTCCCGGGCTCCTCTGCCAACTCCTGCAATTTGAGGACCTCACAGAAAGAAGTGAAATTAGCTGGCTGGCTAATCCCGAGGATCAGGCTTTTGTGGCTGGGGCAGGTTGGGCTCTGTTTGGCGAGGGCTTAGCTCTCTGGGAGCACTTCGAAAATGATCAGTGGGGTTTGAAAAGAGGCTCCGCAGGGCCACCAGCAAAACCAATAAGGGCCCGGCTGAGGCTGTTATCTGCAGTAAACTGACACTGGCTAAGCTGTCACTTAAAGCCAAAGTCTATAACACAATACAGAGAAAAGGGCAACCCTTTTTAAGAAGGACGCGCTGACCAACAATAGAAGCAATCTGACTGACGATATCCGACGGGACAGAGCTGCTCCGGGGTCACCTGTCTTCTAACTAACGCGTCATCAAATGTAAAAGAAAGAAAAATGAGGGAACAACATCTGGAAAATGAACACATTTGCTCCCACAGTCAAGATGTTGCTTTATGATGAAGCTTGATGCGGGAAAGCAGCTTCCTCCCAATAACCGATATTCAAAGTGCTATAAATAGGATGGAAAAATGCACAATTTTATTGTTAAGATATGGCTTTAATTTTTTTTAGATAATTTTAAAGTGGAAAAATAACATTTTAAAAGTTTTATTTTGAAATATTCCATTTAACTTGCTACCAGAAGGTCTATTTTTAGAGTGCTAAATAAGATACAGGCATTTATGCACCTTGAAAAAATATATATATTTATAAATATTTTTTTCAGCCTCAATCTGGAGATTTTTAAAGGTTAATCCCAATTAATTGTGTGAATTCTTAGTAAGCATTCCCACTATAAGGATTCTCCTGCTCCTTTCTGTATGTTTTTTGGCACTCAATCAAACTTTCAGCGACTTCAGCAATCAAACTGTTTAACTTGTTCAGAACATTACTGCTTGTATTCTTTGTAATTCATAAACTTCATATTTTTTTAAATATTCAGTCAGAAAGTCTTCAGAATTTAAAGTAGATTAGCAACAAGCCTTTAAATATATTCCTGGGTTTTAATCTTTCATAGAATTTTTTAAAAATATCAACAAATATTTTAGCAACATGCTAATGTTTTTGGCTAATTTGTATTTAGGCCAACTTTGAGCTTAACTTCTATTGTAGCAACATGCTAACGTTTTTGATTAATTTAGTTTACTGAGGAATTTTAGGCTGTTGTCGATTTTATTTAGTATTTAAATAGTGTGTTAGCTTTATTGGCTAATTTAGCATCCACTCAGGCTTTTTTATGCTAATTTGGAGTTTAGCCAATATTTTAGCAACATGCTAATGTTGTTGGCTAATTTGTTTTCTACCAGGGTTTTTTAGATAATTAAGAGTTTAGCTTCTTTTTTAGCAACATGCTAACATTTTTGACTAATTTAGTTTACTGAGGAGTTTTAGG
>NC_050526.1:9323969-9329800 GCF_002922805.2 Oryzias melastigma | reverse complement strand
TACTGAGGCTTTTGGGGCTAATTTGGAGTCTAGCTCATATTTAAGCAACATGGTAAATATTTTTGCAAAATTGGGATGTATTTGGGATTTTAAAGCCCTTTTACTATTTTTTTAAAGAAACTGTGGACTTCAGTGCTCTTGTGTAGTTCTTTAACAAAATTTCCAGTCTTTTAGCAAATTTAAAATTTTGGAAATATGCATTTTCAGCAAATCCCTTCAGCGATTAAAGTAAATTGTGTCACCATTTTCTGCAAAAAGCTTCAGCATCTTCAGCAACTACTCTCAGCAAAAAGCATTCACACTAACACCATTGCAGGTAGTGTAACTCTTCTAGTTTCAATAGTTTTAATAAAATGTGGTCTTCCTTTCAGAATAAAAGCCTTCTGTTTCCTGCATAATCTGAAGGCGAAAATAGAGCCGTCTTTCATGCGGATGTGTTTAACGGAGGCTTCATTATGGCTTTAGGATCAAGGCACGTGAGAGCATTTTACACCACATGTCTCCCCAGAATAGTTAGTGTTTGACAGTTTGTTAGAGCTGCATTTTTAACCGCACGCGCTTCAGTCTGGGGGGGTTGGGTTACCCACACATAAACACGCACACTGTGACGCACACCCGCGCGCGCCGCCAAGACTCAGCACCTCTTCAGCAGATCCACACACACTTGGTTCTGACAGGCCGAGTCAGTCCGCGCAGGTGAGCAGAGCACGTGACCAGAGCGCGCATTCACGCCGGTATATTCACGCAGGTGTCTTTTGATTCGGACGCAGCTGCTGCACCGCATCGCGGGTGCGTGCGCGCGCGCGCTCCTTAGCCATCCAGGTGTTTCTAACAATTAAAGTGAAAATAAAAATTTTAAAAAGTAATATTTTATCTTTAAAAAGCTTATTTTTGTTTAAGATGAACTTTTTCATGAAAATGTCCCGATTGAAATCCGCTTCACGCATGGATTCATTGCGGGGCTTTAGCTTTCGCTTTGAAGGCGTCGCACTCGGACTCGCTCACTCCAGGCGCTTTTCCATATTCAAAGTCGGATTTGGTTGGAGCTGCTGCGTCAGGCGCGCAAAAAAAGACATCTCTCGGTCCAAGTCTGGGTTGGATTTACAGAGAAAATAACATTTTAAAAACACTCTGATCGGTCTCAACGAGTGACATGGATCGCTTATTGCGCGCGCGCGCGTAGGAGAAGGAGCGCGCGGGCGGGCGGGGATACTGACCGCTGTTGTCCTGGCCTTTGCATCCCGCGTCGTGTTGCGGGGTTCCAGAGTCGGACAGCGACAGCGCCGGACTGCGGGTCCCGGAGTCCGTCAGCAGGTTGAAGTCCATGAGCGGGTTCTGGGGGAGGAGACGGACACAGGCGCGCGTTAGCATCCCGCACGGGGATGATGTGGAGCTTCAGAGAATTATTGGTTTATCTGTAAATCGTATTTATTTTGACTAAAACACTTCATGATCGTCTGAACTTTAAGGTTTTTGGGTGATCTGTAAATAAATCACAAACGCATAAATACATCTGCAACATCTGCATCTTTCTGAAAATGTAAGGCAAAACCTTCAGAGAATTTCCGGAAAAATCAGATCTGCAGAAGTTTTTCTGGTTCAAATGTTTTCCAAAAATCAGCATCCATTCTTTACGCTCAGCTGGCGGCTTCATTTTCTCCAGAACTAATGTCTCTCTTGACCCGCGGAGAGAGTCTCCATCACCACATGAGGGCTTGTGTCGTCACGTGTGAAGTGCGCGCGCGCGCTCTGGTTTTTGTGTTGTTCCCGCGTGCGCTTCTGACCCTCTCCTTTTAATAGGAGGCTGACATCAGCAGCCAAAACAAGCGCTCTCATCAATTGGCTCTATTTTGGGCGCCGCGGACAGAGTGATGAAGGCCTCCCTGATCTGCCCAGCTTTGAGGATGATTTGTGTTTTCCACGCGCGCGGGCCCTCTCTGACTCCTCCACGCGCCTCCGGACGCTGAGGCCGTTTGGACCGGTCCGCTTATTGAAAAGCCACATTCAGAGTTTCTATTCTTAGCATCCGGTTTTAGGAGTCTCTGAAAATGATACTTTTTCTCAATTTTCCTTTCAAATTAATAAAAAACGCTTTCACGTCTAAAAAAAATGACATTTCTTGTTAATTTGATGCGAAGGTTAGATAAACCCTTCATATCCAGAGTTCCTGACATCTCCATAAACTTTCCCTGATGTTTCTCCTGTCTGGCAGCTTTTGTTTTTATCAATTATTATCACAAGATCAATGAAGAAAGAAAACTGTAATTTATTTAAACGAATTTTTAACTTTTTCAGACAAAATAAATAAATAAATGTATTTTTCTACTGTCCACAATGTTTTAAAATGTTTTTTTTTTTTTTTTGGATGAACAATCAGTTAAAATGTAAAAAAAATAAATGTTCCCGGGAGTTTGTACATCTTCTGTTAGAGGAAAACAATAAAAATAAAGTAAAAATCAGCTCCCTGCTTTAAAATATCCAGGAGAGCTCTTTTGTCAGATCAGTCAGTAACATTTTTTTCAGCTATTGCCAAAGGCGACAGCTATTCTTTATCCACGTTTTCTTAATGATTTTGTGTGAGCCAGCTTTGAAAATCTGGCATGTTCAGGCCTCTGAAAGCCAACGCTTGTGTGTCTAGTGCGCGCAGTGGTTTCCATCACTTCCTGACAAGTTGACAACATAAAAAAAGCTCTTTCATGTGGAGACAAGTAACTCCTGCAAACACTAAAATGAAAGCTAAATTTGATTTTACACTTAATAGCCACCTTCAGCTGGCAGGCTGTCAGGATAAAACGTCGTGGATTTGTCTTTTCTTTGTTGCATTGGAAGAACCTGAGACAGTTTTAGCAACAACTCCTCATCGACGTGATCCTTGAAGGTTTTTTCACCTGAATGACCTAAACGCCGGTCAAACGTGACGTTTGCGCATCTGTTTCCAGTTGCGCCTCCGTGAGAATCATCGTTTCCAAAAGGCTCTGCAAACAGGAAAAGCGGTCTTTTCTTTTGCCGTCAGCCGCGGGCGACGGCAGCGAGCGTCCATGGGAAGAAAGATGCGAGACTGAGGAGAAAGGAGAAGGGGAATGACCTCGGTGCGCACGCGGCCTCCGCGTTCTAGCTTTGGATTAATCAGCCTCTGATCGGGATTTTGGGTGAAAGTTGACTCTCGGGTCACACAGATCAGTTTTCCTCCTTTTCATAACAAATATTATTTCACTTCTGCCTGGTCTTCTCTCTGGTCCCCGATCCGTCGATGGGATTCGTGTCTTCTCCCTCCAGGAGTCGTTTGAAACGCTCCCGTCTTTCATCTTTATGAACGGCAGCTTCTTCGGATCGGAGACGTTTCCTTTCCATTCGGGCCCGTGGAGTATGACCTCATCACGCAGGCATCCTAAATGTTCGCGCTTGTTTACCTTCGCGCGCGCGCGTTCAGAAGCGGCTCCAGTGGAGTCCGCCGGAGCAACAGCTGCTTCTCTGTGGCTGCAGGTCAAGTGTCCGTCTCCTCAGAAATATGAGCCGGTACCGGGGACTCTCTCCGCGGACGGATGGATGGCCTTTAGTGTCAGAGAAGGGAGCGCGCCTGCATGGTGCACGTCCACTCATGCAGTTCCAGCTGCGTCCCTGGATCCATCTCCTTTGCGCGCGGATGTGAAGCAGTTCTAGAGTACTCAGGGGTCAAGGATATTTCCCGCCCTGACATGCTGTTGGGATGTGAGCGCGCGCCCACGTCTTCTGCTGAGCCTCATGGTCAAAAAAAAGCTCCTCATAGAGGATCAGGTTTTCTCAATCTCATTTAAATACATATCTGTGTGATAATAAAGATAATGGCGGGGAAGGCAGAAATCCTCTCATTTTTCGGGATCCATCTGGCGCCGTGCTTTACCCTGGAATTATTCATAAACGCGCCGAGAATTAATTCCCGGGATTAAGAGTTGATTAAGATGTGTGTCACTTTGCTGTCTGAGAACTTATTAAGGGCCTCCTCGAAGAGGCGGCAGATGGAATTTCAGTCCAATGTTTGTAGATGTTAATTTGTGCCCTGCTATAACAGCCATTTGCATATGATTGGGGCGGCGGAGGCCGCGGCGGTCCTGCAGCAGAATCACCGGGAGAATAATTGGCTGCTCGCGCAGACAGGAGCCCTCAGCAGTGATTAACACGGAGCTTTCACACCTCCGCCGTTTATTAGGACGGATCAAATGAAATTTCTCTGATCTGACTCGGGAGTGTTCCACAACTTCGCATGGTTCAGTCCATTTGGACAGTTTTTGCGTAAAAAAAAACTCTCAAAAGCCTTATTTTGGTTTGTCCACAAACTCCATTTGCATGGCTGTGACCCGCCGTGCGGCCTTTACGCAGCAGACTGCACCCGGCCATGTGAAGACCGGTAAAAAAGGCGTATTTACATTCACACCCGGAGGGCAAACGTGAACCTGGATTAAACAAATTTGTCCTTTCCATGTGTCCGGGCCTCAGGATATATGCAAAGGAGGGACAAGCGGAGGGCCCCCAGGACAAAACCGGCGGATGACTCCAAGAACATCTCTCCAATTTTACGCATCATAACCTTTCCTTAACCCCTTTGATGTACTGTCATTTTCTTTTAAATTGTTAACACGATCAATGTTATTCCAGCAGACTTTGAAGGAGAAAAGCGGCTGGAATTACATCGATGCATTAACGGTTAAAAAGTTACGGTATATGTTAAAGACATATATGAGGGAAAAATATCGTTTGAAGTTAAATTCATGAAGCTAAAATGTAAAGCACTTAAAACAACTACTGGAAACAGAAATAAAAGCCAAAAATGTAAAAATATTGCTCATATGTATTTTTTTATTACTATTATTTAGCTTTCTCCAATTATGTCTGCTTTTTTATTCTAGTTGGAAAATATATACATTTTTAGGCATTATGTGTTATGTATATATTTGTCAAATTAGCCTCAATTTAATCCAAACTTATTCACATTCTCCTATTTAAAAAAAAAACTAATTAAAACAGTTTAAAAGTTCTGAGGCGCGCGTTTCCATCAATTTATTAATTTTTTATTTTTACCCTTCTCTTAATTTATATTTATTATTATTTTTTAAAAATTTGGTGAGGTCTTCTATATGATCAAAACCATCAATGTAAAATATATATTATATAAAAGCGCAAATCCTCTTTTCAACCCGTGTCTACATGTGTTTTTGATTCGGATCCATAATTTTTCTTTCTCATTTTTTTTAATTTTAATTTTTGGAGGGATAAAGCATCGAACAGGCCTCAGCCACGGACGCACAGCCGGTTGGCCCGCACACGGCAGGAGCAGCGCTCACACCAGTGATGAAAATCGCGGTGGAGCTGGATTTTACGCACATTACGCGCGTCTTCTGTTTGCTCCTCAAACCTCATCCAAAGTGAGGAGACGCACAGCCGGTCGCTACTTCGTCCACGAGGACGAAGGGAAGTTGTAAGATCGACCCCCCCACCCCTGTGCTGAAAGTGCTATTGTGTTCCATCTCAGTTTTCGACTTTTACGCACGAGGTTAAGGACACGGGCTGAGCACACAGAAGTGGACAGAGGCAGCGGGCGCGCACACACACTTACATGGAATCCCAGTCTGGTTCAATTAATCCGTGGAAAAGCGGGGAGCGGAGCTGCTGCGCGCTGTCCTGGCCGCAGGTTTCCTGGTGACATGAAGGAAAGTTCCCGGAAGCGCAAAAAGGGTCAGAAAATGCGTCGGCTTCTTTCTTCCTCCTCTTCTTCTCCTTCGTCCTCCTCTTCCTCTTTACTCTGTGCCGTCAGACATGAAGACTGCGGACGAGTGAGGCTTGAGCCCCACGCAGGG
>NC_050526.1:9266371-9323947 GCF_002922805.2 Oryzias melastigma | reverse complement strand
GACTTCATGCTAAATATTATGACAGGTCCACTGTGGGAGGGGCGGCCTTTCTCTCTCTTACAAAGACACGCACGCGCGCACACATTCGCGCACAGCTAAACCCGTCATTTTTCTGTTGTATGTTGACGCTACCTGTTAATTTAGCATTAAATCCCACTTTGGAGAATCGGATCAAAACATCCTAATATGAGGCTTTGATCTTTTTGCATTGATTTCAAGCAGACAAAATCCTCTCTCTCTCTCTCTCTCTCTGTCTCTCTCTCTCTCTCTCTCTCTCTCTCTCTCTCTCTGCCTGAAAGTAGAAGCAGGAGTCAAACCAGATCAAATCCACATGTTTGCTGTGAAAGATTAGCAGAAAAACTCAAGAGTGTCACTACAAATGAGTTAAAACAATTAAAGAAAATAAAACCAAAGTGAGAGCTGAAAGCATCAGAACATCAAAAACCTGACAGCCGTTCACGAACTGATCACCTCAAAACTCTGCTGTCTGCATTTTAATAGAATAGAACAGACTAAACTAGATTAGACAATCCCTTGTGCTATCCTTGTTTACATTAAAAGTGGGGTCACCTGGACCCAAGGGTTAGACAAGAGTTAGACTAGAATAGACTAAACTAGACTAGACTAGACTAAAAATGGACTAGACCAGGGCTGCCCATTCCTGGTCCTCGAGAGCTACCACCCTGCCTGTTTTCCAGATGTTCAGGCTCTGCTAGCTGCTGATTAGCTCAGTCAGATGTCTTCTGATTGAATGAACACACCTGGTCCAGGTAATCCGGGAATGGGGACCCTGGACTAGACCAAACTAGAATAGAATAAAAAAGTAAAGACTAGAATAGAATAGAAATAGAATAGAATAGAATAGAAAGACTAGACTAGAGTATAATAGAACAGAACGGAATAGAAAAGTAAAAACTAGATTAGACTAGAGTAGACTAGACTAGAGTAGACTAGAATAGAACAGAATAGAATAGAAAAAAATGAAAAGTAAAGACTAGTCTTGAATAGAATATAATAGACAAGACTAGAGTAGAAATAGACTAAACAGAAGATACTAAAATAGTATAGAGAATACTAGACTAGACTAAAATAAAATAGAATATTGGACTAAAATCGAATAGACTGGACTAGACTAGAATATAATAGAAAAGACTAGACTAAAATAGAATAAAATAGAATAGAAAATACTAGACTAGTCTAAAATAGAATAGAATACTGGACTAGAATAGGATAAATAGAATAGAATAGAATATATTTTGAATAGTCATTGTCACTCATACTGTTACAACCCTGTAGTAAACTGTTTTGTTTTTCTACCTTAACCCCATATAACCATTGGTTTCATATCTAATCATATCTAATACAAGCATTTCTGAGACCAATATATAGCATGAATAACACTTTCCTAAACCCCCCTTATATGACCATGTTTCCTGTCCTGCAGTTCATCATTATTCCACTAGGGGCAGTAAAAGGACTTTTCCTGCTCATTTCAAAATGGCTGCTTCCGTGAAACTATTGGCAGGAAAAGTTCTGATCATTTTCTAATTTTTTGAAGAGAATAACTCATCTGTTATCATTCACTTTTATTAAACTTGCTGTATTAACAGAATGCAAACTTTTTTGATGATCAATCCTTCATCAACTACAGCTGGGCGATACTGAGCATCAATATTAGTATTGATATCGCCGATATCGATACTAATATCGATATTTTTTCTAAATGCAGTGGATGCTATATGAACCTCAAATTGTTTTAATCGCAGGGATTTTTTTTTTATAAGTTTGCTGTTTTTAAAATTACTTGACAAACAAAGCAGAATTAGGACAATATCTTAAATTAAATGGAAATAGTTTTATTAAATAAGTTCTTCAAACTCAATAATAAGAGAAGAAATGAAGGCAAAACAGTCTACAAACCAAAAGAACAAGTAAATATGATGCAAAAATAAATCAAAATATGTACCAAAAAGGAAAAAAAAAACAACTGGTAGAAATATAAATAATTAGTAACTTATTAACCTAAATAGAATCATAAAAACACTGATACAGTAAAGTTTCAAGCAAGAGTGGAAACATTGATATCTGTGGGCCGGTATGGATCCAACACCAATTTGAGATCAATACTATTTATATTTTGGATTGATCTGCCCAGTACTATCATAAACACTAGATCATAATGTGTGGATCAAATTTGAGACAGCGGGTAAATAAGGTGCTTTTCCCTGAACACTCATGTCAATGTTTTAACTATGAAAAAAACAACTTACCACATCACTCAACAGGTCATCAGTGATGCTCTCTAGATCTCATATAAAATGGAGATTGCAGAATTGTTATTGTGAATATCATCAAAGGGTTTTAGAAACATCTAAATTCCAAAATGAGTGAATTTTCTGTGGATCTTTTTAGCTTAATGGGGTAAATGTTCAACACTCTACAAAGGGATATTGAGGCCAAACTTCCATCTGATTCTTGTGCTTTTCCTCAACACTAGAGCTGGGCGGATCAATCCAAAATATCGATAGTATCGATCTCAAGTTGCTATCAGATCGATATATTTTGATATTCCACTCTTGTTTAAAATCTGTAAAAAGGACCCAGATTTTAATCAATTATTTTTCATTTAATTGAACATTTTGTCCTAATTCTGTTTTTATATTTATAAAGTTATTTAAAAAAAGGGAAACTTACAAACAACCATTCACGTCGATTTGAAACTATTGGGATTTTCAGGTTCATGTTACATCAACAACATTTATGAAAAATATCGGTATCTTTATCGGAGATATTTACCAGTATCGGATCGGTATCGGATCCATACCCAACCTTACTAAACTCAAAGTCCTAATTTCAAAGCTTTCCTTTGTACCTGAGGGAAACTCTGGATCAAAAACTATATTTCAAGACAACTAAAATAATCCAAATCCCCAAACACATTTCCTGACCTTTCTCATGAAGGGGATTCATTTCCTAACACTTGTTCTTCATTTTCTCTGATCTCCTGTGAGGAAAGGTCAAGAAATGTGTGTCTATTATTTTAATGACAACAGTTTTACAAAGTAGGACTTCAGAATGTGCTTTTTCATGTTAGAATAGAATGGAATAGACTAGACTAGACTAGAATGAAATAGAATGGAACAGATAATGGAATAGATAATGGAATAAATTGGAATAGACTAGACTAGACTAGACTAGACTAGAAGACTGGACTAGAATACAGTAGAATATAAAATAATAGAATTGCAGACTGGAATAGAATAAAATGGAATAGAAAAGAATAGAATAGAATTAAAAAAAAGAGTGGAATAGAACACTGGAAAAGAGAAGAATGGAAAAGAAATAATAGAATAGCAGACTGGAATAAAATAGAATACAAGAGAAAATACTAGAATATAATACAAAAGAAAAGACTAGACTAGACTAGACTAGACTAGATTAGAATACAATAGAATAGAATAGAAGATTGGACTAGAATAGAATAGAATAAAACAAAACATTTTTACAAAGTAGGACTCCCGAATGTCCGTTTTCATGTTGGATCAGTGAGCATTAAGTCAAAGATGATCGCAGCTGTTTTGTGGATGTCCCTCAATTAGCTAATGTGACATGAGTCGCAGTCCCAAAGATCAAGTTTCAGCAAATCGGCTTTTAGCAGAAACAAAGATTTCATCTGAAGCATAGAGGAGGACCACGGAGGACCACGGAAGACCACGGAGGACCACGGAGGACCACGGAGGACCACATCATCCCTACTATCCAGTACATGAAGCAAACTGTAAGATAACACAAATGTTAAACATGTACTAAAAAGCAAAAGCAGGATTGAAGCTCATGAACCAGCGTGTGCTCTGACAAGACTCCTCTGGCTGCTGCAAGACCAAAGCAGCTGCATAAGGATGGTTGAAGGCTTCAGCCTGATGGTGGAAAACATACAATTCAAATATTTCCTAAGAATTTGGATGATTTATTTGTTTAGTTGTGTAGTCTGTCCAGCAGCAGAGCAAACAGCCGGTGATTGTTACAACACGGATCATGTTCCTTCAGCAAACAAGGTGTATGGAAACCTTTTTGGATTGGAGCTAAACGATATCTTTGTCCATTATTCTATTCTATTTTAATTGTTTAGTTTTACTTTTTGGATCAGAGTCAAGATGAACAATCCTGAACACTGACAGACAGTCACACGACTATTAAATCAATCAAACAGATGGAAGCAGAGAGAGTCACTTTAAATTAGAGATGGAGATGCTAAGAGGAAAGCTGCTGGAGGCGGAGCTCTGAGGCTTCTGGAAAGCATGCAAAACAAAACAAAACATCCAGTGTAGTAAAGCTGCACAGGGGTCACGCTCCAGGAGATCTCAGTCCAAGTTCATTTGAGAGCCCATCACCAGAAGCTCCTGAATATATCTTTATTCTGGTTTATTTGTTTTATTAGGCAAAGTTGTGCAGCAACATTTATTCCCAAAGCAAATGAAAGGATTTATAGAATGAAAACTAGAAAAATCACAACTAGGACAGAAAGATTTTCTCTTTCCTCTTTTTATTACTTGCTACGGTAAAAATAAAGTTTTATATCAGATTTCTCTTTTTTTAAACCACAAAATAAACAATATTTATCCAGCAATGTTGCACTAGCTAGAAAAAAAGAAAAAGAATTGAAAATACAACGAGCCGTGTTGATTTATACAAAAAAAGTGTGCAACATTGTAATTGACAAAAGCCAATTTCCTGCCCAGATTGAATACTTTCCCCCCAAAAGTTCTTTTTTTCTCAGGATACAGATTAACATGTAGCTTTAACCAGTTAAAGCTGTGGGAGACTCCTCCTCCTCCTGTTAGGCTATGCTATATGTTATATACGTTATGTTATATAATAAAGCTATTGCTTTATTATATAACATAACATATATAACATATAACATCCATTAGTTTGAACTTACAGAATGTGTTCTGTATCTGCTTTCAATGAGGTCGACCTCAACAATATTGGTTCATTTTGAACGATCCGATTCACTGACCTAAAATGGATCCAGAACATCTTTATCCCAAACTTCCACCAGTGAGACTCAGAGACAAATACCTGGAACTGAACAGTCCAGGTGAAGTTTTCCAGATTCCTTGTATTTCTTCAAGATAATTAAGTGTAAATTAAATGTGAACAAACAAACAAGTAAACAGGAATAAATGCCAAATCCATTCACATTTTAGTTTGATAAAGCTTAGTCCACTATTGTTTTTCATCATCAGAATAATCCAAAGGGAACAATATAACAACATTCTACAACACAGTATGGTCACGTCTTTGCTAAAGTCAAAGTGTTTCCACACATTGGACTGGAATGATGGTTGATCTGTTTTAGTTCTCATCACATGTGTGTCGTCTGCTGTGATGGTTGTTTTTAAGTCATAGGAAAATGAACCGACCATGTCTCAGTCCAAATGATTTTATCCATAATCAATATATTTGATTACTTTCACTTTTTGGAAAAAAATTACAGCAGTATAGTATAGTATTGTATAGTATAGTACACTATGGTACAGTGCAAGACAACATAGTATAGTATAGTACAATATAGTATAGTACAAAACAGTATAGTATTGTACAATACTCTGCAGTATAGTATAGTACAATGCACTACAGCACAGTACAGTATAGTATAATATAGTATAATACAGTATGGTACAATGCACTGCAATATAGTATAGTATAGTACAGTACAGTTTGTTTGCTTCACCTTTTGTCTGTCAGCCATCTCTTGAATTGGATCAAAGGATCAAGAGTGTTTATCACTTTCTCAATTAAAAACAAAGAATTCTGCTGGTACTCATTTACATTTCGTGGATGTTGAAAGGAAAATGGATCTCAGCTTTACTCAATACCTCAGTGGAAATGGATCTGAAAAAACTCACCTGGAGGATTAAGTGTCTAGTGTGAAGACTCCTCCCCCCGTAGATGCATTATTTTTAGACATTTGTGTTGTGACCATGAAAACAAAGCGATGTCCTTCAGTTACCTGCGCTGCTCCAGGGAGACCGTCCTTACGAACATAAATGTTAGTAAGAAAGTTTGTCTGTAAGCGTTTTAGGATATTTCATACTAGTTTCAGTCTACAAGCAGAACTTGATTAATAGTTCTACAGTTCCAAAGAACCTTTACTTCATTCTTTTGACTGGAGTCAACACAGCTGTGGACTTGAAGATATGAGACTTGTGTACACAGCCCAGGTGTGCGTCCTCCTATAGTGACCTTTGCTTTTGCTCTGGGACCAGAGACTTGCAAATAAACCAAGAAAGAAGATTAAGACAGAAAAATGATCAAAACTTGGGCACAGGTGTATTTGTCTTTCTGACACATGTCTTAAAGCATTCAATGGTAGTACTGATAGTAATACTGTATTTGTGAGGACTGTTGCACACTAAAACGCCACACAAGCGATTCTGATTTCAATATCTACACAACTGGAAATCACAGGTGGCATTTTTCTGATGATATAGAACATATACGAAGACAATTTAGCTAAAATTTGCATTCCTGAAAAAAATTTTTTTCAAGTTATGGTAAATCAGGAGAAGACACAAAAATTTTGTATTTATGACAGAAAATACACTGAGTGAGCCTCAATCTCCCTGCTCCGCCCCATTCTGATGCATCCTCTTACAGACAAAGAGATCCAAGAACGTCTTTGTTTTCCTCGTCTGAGCTGGAATCTGGATCAGAACATTTTTGTTGTTCCGCTAATGTTAGTTTGGGGGTGTGAGGGGCTGTAAGCTAGTGGGAGAGTGTAAACAGATGGATGATGGGAACGAAAGGCAAGGTCTGGCAGCAGCTCGATTTGAGCAGCAGATTTGCCGCAAGGCAATAGAGGCGCAGACCACGCGAATTTATCGCGCCAATCACATTTGGTGTGAATGCATCTTAAGGTTGATGTTCAGTCCAGTTCTTGTATTCAGTCAATGTTGGCAGTTCCAAATGAATAACAAAAAAAAGCAAGGTTAATATTTCAGGAAGACGGCCAGGAATCTTGTAGAAAAGGCATCATAGTAATAGATGCTCTTTTTAAAATATGTACTGCATAGATATAGTAGAAGTAAACTGTATTAAAACCAACAATTTCTCAAGCAAGAGTAAAAGAGCAACTGATGAAAAAACAATTTTGCTAATATTTTGCCTCTGATAAACAATTAGAAATAAAACTTCAAAGTATTAAAAATCTTGTACTGCAAAAATAATTATCTAAAAGCTAAAATAAAAGTTATGGTTCACAGTCTGTCTGGAATTTTCTGTGTTGGCTAATTAATGGTAAAACAAGTGACAAAAGTAACTAAATGAGTCGAGTATTTGTTCAATCCCCCTACTTTCTAAATCATTACAGTGAAACGATTTCCACATGTGGAATGAGGACAATTCTTCACATCAAGCTATGTAGAGGGAAAAGGAAAAGTCCTGGGCATGTGTTCCACCAAACTGAGAGCGATTGGAGGTCTTGGCTCTTCTCTGGAGCCAAGCTGGACACAGCTGTTGTCAGTCACTCACACTGTCCCTGAGAAGCAAATAAAGGTTAAGAAATAGTCTCAAAATATGCTTTGTATCATGTTCTATCAGGTTTCTAATACAACAAGCTTAGCAGGGGCTCTACTTGGTTTTTGGCACAGTTACAAAAATAAATGACACTAAGCACAGTCTCAGAAGGACATGTCTAATGGTTTAGAATGTAGTTAGACTTAATTAAAGGAATGTTGGAGTCTAAAGAAAACAGGAGAGAAAAATGGAAGAACATCAACACAAGACGTAGTAAGCATCAGTATGACTTGCGATGTTGTAAAAGAATCCAGGTAAGGTTGAAATGTTCAAAGAAGTCTCGTTTCTTCTCTGTGTTTCAGCATAAATGGTGAGTCGGGACGGTGGGGCTTCAAAACAATTCTTCGGGAAACCTGCGGGTGACATTGCACATGGTGGGGGGAGTTCTTTTTATATCATCTGTGCTATAAATGGAGCCGCAAAGACGGGCTTCACCAGTGAGCTGCCTCCTAACAGTTTTTGAGGAAAATGATGGATGCATGACATCAGGTAACTGAATCAACAAGCAAAAAGGTCATTAAGAAGCCTCAAACCTTGATGATGTGATGCAGTTGACTGGATGCTGCCCACAGGACTTTACCAAAGTCTGTCCAAGTTAACACTAAACATGGCTGACCAATGCTACAGACATCCATTCAGACGCAAGTTTAAGTTCATGTCAGAGTCACTGAGTTAAAACTAGCATGTGTCTTTGTGGGAGGAGCCAAAGCACCACAAGAAATCTGGAAACTACTACAGAAACTACAACCGAGTGATGGAGAATGAGAATCTCTGCATCCCTGCTGGGTGTGTTTCCATAGTTACATTGAAAGTGTTAAACTTGTGCTGAATTTAATATCCTTAATATTATTTTAATACATTACATCAGGTTTAGTATAAATCAGGGGTGGGCAGACTACAGCCTGGGGGCCATTCGTAACTCGTTACACTATTTAACCTGTTTTTTCCAAGTCAGACCATCGTTTTTACAATCATTCCAACGACACATGAATGCAGCATTTAGTAAGTTTGCTGCCATCAGTGCAATTGGCACAAAAAAAAAAAAACAAATGTTGAAATTAAAACTCCAAAATGTTCTGTTTTCAATAGAGCTATATTCATTTTCAATCAAAGTTTTAGTGTGTTTTGCGTTATTCTGTGTTATCTCTTTCTCGAATATTTCTCTTATAAGGTGGATTACCAAATTTCTATTGAATTTTAGAACCCTTTGTGGCCCATGAGTCAAAAAGTTTGCCCACCACTGGTATAAGTTCAGGTTGAGCAGTAAGAATCTAAAAAAACATCTATTCCAGCTGTTATAAATAAATAAAAAAACCTTAATCAAAGAACATCTTTGACAAAGCAGATTCATGCTGCTTTACAAGCTGGGTTTTGTTCATGCTGAAGTTTTTGCGTTTTCATTTCAAAAACTTCAAATAATATCTGACCTCCAACCTTAAGAGAATGTTCCACTTTTAATATTTAAAAAAACTTCAACTGTGGCTTATTTCAAAACATCACTGTACTCATTCTTAAAGATTTCATGTCAAACAACTGCATGAACTTGAAAATGTATATACTGGTTGTCAGCTTTGGATATCTACCACATTATGACTGTTGAAACGATTTTATTATAATAATCTAGCAACTGATGTGTAATTTATGTTTTTTTTCTCTTCTTCTTATTATCTACAGACTACTCTATTTTAACCGTCAAATTCTTAATGAATTTTGTATTACTGTCAATGTTTTTTCTGATCTTATGTGTTTTTGCTGTTTGTTGCTGGCAAAGCTACAATTTGCACAGGGACTACGGTTGAAAATTAGCTTTGTAGCTAACACCGGCACATTTACAGAAATGTCCATGAACATGCACTGTCATTGTTCAAATAAATATTAAATATTAAATAAAAAAGGTCAAAGAGTTGACTGTGTTTTTGGTAGTTTTAACATGTTTCTATGACATTTCTTTGAATAGGAAGAGCATAGGGTTAGGAAAATTAGGCTTGAAATTGGTCTTCGGAGTATTTAGTTATTCAAATTGTTGTGAATCAGGAGCAGATGAAAAAATCTCATTTGAGAAAGAGCTTAATCGTGACATAGAAATACTCCGCTCCCTTCTGATGAATCCACTTTGTAGACAAGTAGATCCATGAACGTCTTTGTTTTCCTGGTCTGAGCTGGAATCTGGATCTAAACTGAACGGCTGGATAGAAATGATATTGCTCACCATTTTTATGCATCTGTAATGTCAGGTTGGGGGTGTGAGGGGCTGTAAGCCAGCAGGAGAGCATGTACTCTCGTTTAAGATGATGGGTGCCGCTTTGCAGAAATTATCCTGGAAAATTTTTTGATTTTGGTGAAAAACTGCATAATCAAAATTAAAAGACCACGGGGGCGATTTTACAATAAATGAGAGTGCGAGAGTGGTGAGAGTGGTGAGAGTGGTGAGTGTGGTGAGAGTGGTGAGTGTGAGACTTTAAGCAGATTCATATTGTAAGCTTGGTTTTGCCCCTGGGCTGCACGGTGGCGCAGTGGTTAGCGCTCTTGCCTCACAGCGAGAAGGCCCCGGTTCGAATCCCGGCTGGGACCTTTCTGTGTGGAGTTTGCATGTTCTCCCCGTGCATGCGTGGGTTTTCACCGGGGACTCCGGCTTCCTCCCACCATCCAAAAACATGCTTCATAGGTTAATTGGTGACTCTAAATTGCCCCTAGGTGTGAATGTGAGAGTGAATGGGTGTGTGATTGAGGCCCTGAGACAGACTGGCGACCTGTCCAGGGTGAACCCCGCCTTCGCCCTTCAGTAGCCGGGATAGGCTCCGGCACCCCCGCGACCCCGAAAGGGACAAAGCGGTCAGGAAAATGGATGGATGGTTTTGCCCCTGCTAAACTGGATGCTCCTCAGTTTTAAAAATGTTAACCTGTTAAACAACAGATGTATCTTGAGCACTTCCAAATTATCAATGCAAACTAGAAATTTAAAATACTTGAAACAAACAACAACAAAATTAATGAATCTAAAACAGTTAAAAGTACTGCAGAATACTTGTCTAAGTTTGGATGAATGAAAAATTCGACATGGCTTCAGTCCATGTTTCCTCACAGCCAGCAGATCTTGAAGAGCAACTTAAAATGACAAAGCAGACATTCAAACCTGTTTCGTGGGATTCAGACCAACCAGTGTTGAGGTCCAGGTGTTCAACGAGGAACATCAGTTGAAGATGCTTGCTGTGTGTACATTCTTGGTATGACGAGAACACACAAACAGTATGAAGTTCAGTGCCGCCTCTACTTTGAAAGGTAAAGATTTAGAAAATCAGACAATCAGGGCCAGTACCCCATATTTCTCACTCGGTAAAGCTTTTGCATTTTTCATCCCATGTCAGTTCATAACAGGAACAAGGAAAAGCTTTATTACCTGTACAGAAACGTCCTCAGATGGACAAAATGTTGTAATTGCAAACCTCAAAGGTGATTAAACAGTTTGCAGTGAGTAAACAGAAGTCTGAGATAAGTTGGGTCTACATACTTCAACCATAGACAGGTTGTCTGATTGGTTGAGCAAAGGTCGTTTCTGTTTGCAAAGAGTATAGTGATAATGTATCTGCACCTGGGGAATCATTTGGTTCTGGACTGACAGACCAGGGTGTTGGTCCCTCTTTCTAAAAACGACCGTCCTGATTGTGGAGCAGTGGATCAGCTCTACACCGTGCACAGAAGGCTTGGGCCTTTATAGAGTTCTGTTGTAGGTAGTCTAAGAATATGGGGTCCAGTGCCCCCTACTACGGACCATCTGGTCTCTACAACTAGAACAAGAGCTTGGTTTGAAGTGCAGGTGGGGAGTCAAATATGCTGCCAGTGGATGCTGGAACTTTGCAGGAATGCCCTTTGTCAGTTCATGCTTTTCATGGACAGAATCTGTGTGCATCCAGGGGCCAGAGGGAGAAGGGGACTGTATGACTTCACCTGTGCTTTTTGTAGATGATGTGGTGCTTCTGGTTTCTTTTGACCAGGACCTTAGGAGTGCTAGTTCATAGATGAGTTCAAAGTGGCTGGAGTGAGAGTAAATAGCTCCAAGTAGGAACTGAAAAATGTAATTTTGATGGGTGGAGCTCCTGCCCACATCATAAACGAGTGTGACAGCAGTGGTGGTGAGTACAGTAATGTGGTAGTGAAGAAGGAGCCAAAAGGCAGCACTCTTGATTTACTGGTGGATCTATGTTTAAACACTGTTAACTTTAGCATTTCCAGCTATCAGCTTCAGTGTTTTCAGCTATTACCTTTAGCATTTTCAGCTATCAGCTTCAGTGTTTTCAGCTATTACCTTTAGCATTTTCAGCAATCAGCTTCAGTGTTTTCAGCATTTTTAGCTATCAATTCTAGCATCTCCAGCGGCCAAATTCAGCTTACAGCATTCACACTAGACTTATTGCAGGTAATGCTATACATCTAATTCATAATTATGTCAAGTTACAGTTTTACATTTTTTAAAAATGTCGTTTTATTGTGCTCAATAAATGTTTATCCCGTTCGGCCCATAACCTAGGTGTGTTTTGGATTTTGGCCCCTTGTGTGATTGAGTTTGACACCCCTGCTATACAGTGTGTATGCCATTTTGTAGAAAATAAAAAAAATGAAATTCAGAAGCTAAAGCAGTGTGTGCAGTGTCCACTGATTGGCTTATATAGACCACAATGCATTTTATTTGAATGATTTTTCATGTGGAGAAAACGTATTTCAATTTATTTTTTCAAGTTTTCATCTTCAGAATACAGTGATTTCATAAATAGTCTTTATAAACTGTTCATATTTATTAGGTTTTACCTCAGGAAATCACTGATGTTATATTCACCAAAAAAAAGTGATGTACTGTTGTTGTCTTCGATTTACCTTTAAAATCCAACACTAGATAGTCCTGGACTAGATCTTCCTGACTACGAGAAATGCGAATTTGTCCTCTGTAGAGGACATTTCTAAATTTGAATATCTCACCGTCGCTGCATACTACTGAATGAACTCCATTTAGTAGTATCTAGAGGGGATATTTGAGGCTTGTCAATTATACCAAATTTGAAGTAGTGGTGCTCTGGGAATTGCAGTTTTTGGTGAATTTGAAAAAAAAAAAAAAAAAACTTGATTTCTCCCCCCTCTGGTTGAGGTTATAATTTTTTTTAGAATAGGGAGCAAGGAGGGATTGCAGACATAACCTGAGTGATTGTGCAGCCAATCGATGATTTGTTCATTATATTTTTGATAAAAGGCTGTCTTTTTAAATTTTTTTAATTTATATTCACTGTTTCTGATGACAGTTTAAAAGATGAAACATATATTTAAACATATTTCATCAAAAGGCGTTTAGATCTTATTTTAAGGCAGCCAGTGCTTTCAAAGGCCCTGCTTACGTCATCAGCCAAGTGCAACCTACCTTGCTCTACAATATTAACATTGATCCCGCCCTCAATTCACTTTTACAAGTAAAATTAAAATGATCATCGTTGCTTAATATACTTCAGTAGAATATAAATCAAATTATTAAAATATAAAAAAAAATTGTGAAATATGTAACAAATAGTCGTATCTGGGAACACATTTTTCACCATAGACTGCTGTGTGAATACACGTCAATCAAAGGGCTTTAGTCATGCTAGGTTGAGAGCGCACTGCTTTTCCACGTCAGTGTGTTTACCAAAACCAGACTGACAGCTACAGGAAGTCGGTCCCTTTATTCATTATTTATACGTTACTGAAGACTTAATGAATAGAAAGAGTTTTTAAATTTTATATAGTGATAAAGTGGAATGTCCGATTCCTGTAGCTTGTCCAGGTGTCGCAAGGAACTGAACTTTGCTTCTTTTCTGGCAACCCTCGCTAGCTAGCCTGCTAGCTCACTGAGCTAGCATAGGTACATTTGGATCCCGTTGGAAAAGGAGCAGCCGCACAAAGGTTAGACAACTGTTTTATTTGTGTTTTAGTTGTGCAGACAGGGCTCAACTTATCGTTGCTTGATATTAAACAAGTTCATGTGACAAACGTCAGTGATTTCACGTGCTAAAGAGAAGCTGCACGCGCCGGCTAGTTGTGCTAGCTATATGATTTAACATATATTATGGCCTTAACCTTCTATATTTGGTAATATATGAAATACTCATTCAATTGTTTTTGTCTTTTTATTTTTCATTTTCCTACTCCAGTTGATTATTCAGCATCATATCGTTGGAGAGGCTCACACGTTAATCTAATTATCAAGCTTCCATATCAGACCAAGCAAATGAAATTAGTAATTGTATCATTAGAAGTGTGGCTTTGATTAGCAAACATTATATTTATTGTACCCTTTTCAAAAATATGTTACTGAATTGAGTGTAAGTTCCAGTAAAGAAGGGTTAAAGTGACTCAGGAATCCAGGAATCAATGAAATCTGAATGAAAAAGATCCAGTTTGCTCTGCAACATGCTGCCAGCTTCAGGCTTAGTGTTTTAAACAATGCTCTCATACTCACTGTAAACAAAGTGCAAGCAAAAGTGCAAGCAATGGTCTAATATTCAAAATGAACTAAACTCTAAGATGACAATGTTAAATACTTTAGAAATGTTTAGAAATGTTCTTCCAATCTGTGAAAGCTGATTTGCTTCAGTGACCCCTGAGGGAATATGGCAAAAGATAAACAACAAAAAAGTAAAAAATGTATGTGAAAAGCCATTTAAAAATATAAAATATTACACTACAGTAGATTCAGTTTGAAGTTAATGTGGTACTATATATGTAACAATTTACAACTTTTAAATTATAATCAACATTAAAGAAATGCGCTTAAGCATCATGCTTATCAAAGCCCATCTAAAACTACAGACTAAGGATCTAACAAATGTCTGCTTTGCACAATTTCAAGCTTTATTTGTTGTTTTTAATAGTCTTTTAATAGTGAAGTGTGCAGTGTGTCAAAACATTGTCACACAAACTTAAAAAAGTCTTAACTCTCACTAGCTTACAGCTCCTCAATTTAGAATATATTTTAAGATATTATTTTAAGCCTTTGTTTGGATCAACTCCTATATTTTTGACCCTTTAACTCTACACACTCCTGCATGGCTCCCTAGATGATAATCCTTGACGCGTTTTAAAACGAGGGGAGACCTCGCCTTTCGGGCAGTCGCTCCCCAAATCTGGAACCCCCTCCCTCTGTGTCTGGGCCAAATTAATTCAGTCGAATGTTTTAAAACGTTTTTATTTAGAAGACCTTTTATCTGACATTTTTCTTCTTTTAGCTATCTTTTATTTTACTTATCTTACTTAACATGTTAACATGTTTTATTGTGTTTACCTATAAGCGGCATGTACTTGGTTTTATCTTGCTTTAACTTTGTGAAACACTTTGTGAGTTGCACTGTGCAAAAAGTACTATATAAATTATGATTTACTCACTTACTTTACCTAATTTAACATTAGGTTAGTTAAAAGTAACATTAACGTTGAGATTCCAGCTCAGATGAGGAAAATAAAGACGTTTTTGGATCTATTTGTCTGCAAGTGGATGATCAGAATGGAGCATGAAACTTGTGACCCAAATAGTATATTTTCTACATCAAAACTACGATCTATTCCAAACTAGGGCTGCCACAAACTAATATTTAATCGGGCCACGCCTGAGCTGGATGTAAAACACACAACCTAACCATCATTAGCTTTAAACTTGAAGTGTTTAAGCTACGATATATGCTAAATGAAGACAGTTTATAAAACTCTTAATGAATTGTGCAGCTTCTTTCCTTCATTTGGTTAAAAAAAGACTTAAATGGGCCCTACCATGAAATTTCTACTTTTTGAGGTTTAAGTGCATTATACTGTCCATTCCTCACTATAAGGAACCTCAAAGTGGTATTTTGATCCGCTCATGCATTTAAGAGTAATCCTCTAAAAACCTGCACTGTCTGCAGCAGCCCCTCCCATTCCCACAAAACGAGCGGTTGGAATTGTGCTGACGTCAGCACGATGTGAACTGCCCCCTCCAGGAAGAATCTGTGCAATCTCTTGCAAGCTCCGCCCCCAGACTACAACGAACAAACACACACTTTCTCCACAGAGTTGTGGAGCCGAGGTAGTTATCCTCTGCCAGAATGTGTCTCCTGGCAGGTGATAAATACCTTGGCATCACAACTGTACCAGGAACCACTCTTGGACCAACCTTTGAGGTGGTCTTGGTTCAATCGGACTGAACTTCTGTTCACTCTGAGATTCCTCAGTCTGAATACGAAACAAACCGAGAGCAGAACAACTGAACCAAAACGGCCACCATACCTGACAGTCACGTGATGTAGACACGTTAGAAATGAGGCGATCGGTGAGCCGCGGACAAATGTAGAGCATTGATCTTCTTGTTAGAACGTTTATTTTAACACCACTAAAAAATGTATAACTCGCTTTTCTGTGTCTCGTTACGCGGCACGTGCGTGGGCTGCTGCCGTGACGTCATCTTAAAGCTCTGTTGTAGTTCTGACAGAATTCTCTTCAGAACAATGTCATAACACCACAACGATGAGACACAGAAACTCATTAAAATGTGGTCGGATGAATTCATGCTCAATAAAACAACTTTCAACGTGAGTCACATGGATTCTGCCAACAATCTACATGTCACCCATCACTTATTAGCGTGTGTACCTGTAGCCGTAGCTGTCATGCAGGATTCCTCCGGGGTACCAAAACTGCAGTAAAAAGTATTGAACTTGGCCTTCACGCTCAATTTAGCTGAAAATTCATCAGCAAAATAATAAGTTTGAAAACGGGAATAATCCTGGCAAGCATTTGCTAATCGCAGCGCATCCATCTTTCTCTTCTGTTTTGACCCGCCCCCATAGCTGCTGGCCAATGACTGAAGAGATCTTTAGCCACGTGGTTTGGTCATGCTGAGGAGGCTCGAGGAGGCAGGCTCAAGGATGATGACAAGGAGCCTAAGGCGGAGCCTCACAGATCGAGTCGTTTTAGTTCCATGTATTAAACGATCCACAAAAATAACTCGCATTTCATAAATAATTAGTTTTATTAGTGTTCCAAAGTTAATGTATGATCATTATATATGGATATAGTTTACTCTGAAAGGCTGAAGAAAATCATGGTATGGCCTCTTTAAGTCAAATGAGGTATTTCAAAACACATACATGCATTTAAATAGAGACAATGGCAGGTATGGTATTAGAAAGTGCGCACCGCAGTTTAGCGATTTAAAAATAAAAAAAGTAATCAACTACTGAATTAGTTGTTGACTTTTGTAATAGTCTACATAGTCATTACTAAATTGACTAATCGTGGCAGCCCTATTCCAAACTGC
This sequence comes from Oryzias melastigma, assembly GCF_002922805.2. Lineage (NCBI taxonomy): Eukaryota > Metazoa > Chordata > Actinopteri > Beloniformes > Adrianichthyidae > Oryzias > Oryzias melastigma. Next base: position 9,307,062 of record NC_050526.1, on the reverse strand, counting down.
ATTTTTTGTCTGCTTCTGATTCACAACAATTTTGAATAAAGAAATACTCAGAAATGCAATTCTGAGCTTAATTTTCCTAATATATGATGATGCTTATACTTATGTAGCACTTTACTCCTTCTTGAAGGCCCAAAGCCCTTTACAATCAGTCCTATTCACATACTGATGGCACTTTGCAGCCAAACACTGTCACCAACCTGTAACCACCAGGAGCAATAAAGGGTTCAGTGTCTTGCTCAAGGACACTTCAACACAGGGGCAGGCAAGGCGGGAATCGAACATGCAATCTTCTGATCAGAGGTTGACCTTTCTACCACTGCACCACAGCTGCCCCGTGTCCTTCATCGTCAGAACAAAACCATAAGAACATGTTGAAAACACTGGCAATTTTCATCGTATTTAATGTGTGTGAAAATAATGTGTTAAACCGATATCAATGTCACTTAACAGAATTGCTTTTCGTTATTCTGTAAAATGTTTTGATTAAAACTCTTCTTTTTCCCACCCTACTTTAGCCTACTTAACTTTATTTATCTCAGCTCTACTGTACTCTACTCTGTAAATAAAGCAGGCGATGCAGTTTAATCTTTGTGCAGTTTTAAAGACAGTCTCATTGTTAAATGTTGTCTGCAGCCGCAGTTTCAAGAAATATATCAGTTCTTTCCTACATATCAGTGACTCACAATGGAGTCCTATTATAGACTCTAAGCCTGCTGCTGTGACCATAGATTTCTTCAACTCTGTGTAATTTTGAATTGATAACATACAATGAATTTCATAGAATGTGTCATTGCCCATCCAGGCCGTACTCTCATAAATCTTTTTGTAAAACAAGATTCCAATGACAGGGGAGGTTAATCCAGCCTTTTTGAGTCCTGCTGCTTGTCAAACATGACCGCCATATTGATTTTATCTGTTTGGTTATCCATACGGGTTTTAGATTGTATCAAGTTAGACATTCTGTCAGTACTTTATACGAGAGATTCCAGGCATGAGAAAACTTTGTTTTTATTCACTTTCAAACATTTCCAATTAAAATTGGACTAAAGCAGATCGTGGCCAAATTCTTAGCTGACTTATTTACAGTTTCCCTCCTAATTATACGTGAAGAATGCAGTTTTTTATGTTACAAAGCTACTGTTTCATTCAAGAAAGAAAACGAGATTTGAAAACATGACAAAGGTGTTGTAGTCAAACACCAGTACAATTTTGCTGCAATATGAATAGTGTTACTTAGGGATTTAGTAGAGGTGGGAATGTTGAGGCACCTCACAGTTCAATTCAATTACAATTCAGGAGGCAATGATTCAATTATGAAACCATGATCAATGCACTGCAGATCTACATGTTTTTTTTTTAGAAATGTTTTTGTTTACTACAAAGTAAAAGTCCCATGAGTTGTCACACACTGAGATGTGGGAAATTTGTTCTCCGCATCTGACCCATCCCCTGGGGGGAGCGGTGAGCTGCAGACCTAGCCGCACTCGGGAACATTTGGTTACTTTTCTCTACCAAAGTGCATTTTTAAGTAAAATAAGATCAAGGATTTTGTTTAACTTTTATTGACAACATAAAAATTCTAACATGAAAAATATTTTGTTGATAATCAAAAATCTTTCACAGCATCAAAAGGGGAAAAAAATCCCTAAATTCAACAACCTTAAATAAGATAATATCACGTTTTATCATTCGACCAGCTTTAATAAATGCTCTTTAACTCGCGTCAATCAATATAAACAGAGTCGAGCTCAGGGGTCGGCAACCTTCAACAGTAAAAGAGACATTTGGGTTCGTTTTCTACTGATCAAAACCTAGAAGGAGCCGCATATTCTTACTTTAGCCTTTAAGAAATTTGAATTTGCAGTCAGGACCTTCTTTTTTTAAATAATAAACACGAATTATGTCTATTTTTTGGCACAAACAAAAGCAAAAATCTAAAAAGAACATAGCAAATCATTTTTTACTTATTTTTCAAAGTAAAATAGGCTTTGTGCCAAACAGGATCATCTCAGTGCAGCCCTTGACAGCTAGTAACCAAAGTAAAGACGTCTTCAGGTCAGCAGGATGTAAAAACCTACATATTTTATCATCTATGTGCACCTCAGACATCAATTTATACATTTAACAAATTAAATAAATGCTAATTGAGTAATCTTTACTTTAAGAAATTGCTATTTCTTTTTTTTGTTCTTTTTCTCCTCTTGGTCCTCAGCAGTCTTACTCTGCTGGGTTTTGTTATTTTAGTTTGTGGTTGGATCTTGGTAGTCTTAGTTTTCAGGCTTTGTTTGTTTGTTTTCTTTAGGTAGTTTTGGTTAGACAGTCATTATCAGGAGCTGCTGACTCTGACGGTCGACATGTCTGGATCAGCAGTCTCCATTACTTATTTTATGTTTGGTTAAGGAGTCACAATGGAGAGATGAAAGATCCAGATGTGGATCTGGAGCTGCAGGTTGCAGACTCCTGTTCTAGCTAGTCACACATTGTGATTTCACAAATTTATTGTGTTCCCTACATATTTATATTTGGTGTGACATAACTTAACACCATGTGACTTTATTCTAATTGATCCTCAACATTATGAAAGCCAAAAAGGATCCAAACAGTCGCTTTAAATTACATTGGGGCCGGTCTGCCATGTTTGTGTGCTCTTTAAAAAAAGTCAAAGGGAAAAACACTTTGCGGTTAGTTCTGCCTTTTATTTTGTATTGTCAAAAACATACAAAAGGGAAAAATGTTTGTGTTTAACAGTCGACTCTTCTGTGTGTTTTCGTCTGTCAGGAAAGCAGCATGGTGGACAAGAACATCTACATTGTCCAAGGTGAAATTACCACTGTTGTTGGAGCGATAAAGAGAAACTCCAGATGGAATACTCATACATCACTGGTATGTACTTGGCATTTGTCTTACATTTTGTAGTGTGAAATATATAAAAGGCGTTGCAACAAAAGTGGTGCAACAAAACAGGAGCCTCTGTCTGATGTGGTTGTATCATTTTCCTAACGTGTCATTTTTCTGTGCAGGATGAGGAACAGGATCCATTACTGAACAGCTTTGGACAGCTCAAGGAAATACTCAATAACATTAAAGGTATTTTGGTGGTTCAGTGTTGATTACAATTATTTTCACCTGTTCATATGTCATAGACTAGTGATGGAGACCGGTAACCATAGGTTATTTGAACAACTTTTGTTGAATTTCTTTGTTACTCCAGCAGATTTTATGCTGTTGATTTAAGATTTTCATCATTCTGAGAGAATATTAATAGGCTTCAGTATTTCTTAATATAGAAACAGTTTTTCTCTACATTGACACTCATACTTTTACCCCCGTTGATGTGTCTTGATAAAACTTTGACTTATCATTTAAGTCTTTAGTCACATGCACCTGTATGGGTGCTTCAGAATTTTGGGTTGTCGGAGCTTGTGGAGGGTCATAGAGAGGAGTGGCTTTATCTTAAGGGGAACACAGGTGTGTGTTGCAGGTCCCTCGATGCCCATGTGGCCGCCTTAAGAGGCAAAATAAAAGTGGAATCTAAGATTGTCGTGGGTTTGGTTAACCAGTGACATGCAGTCAGGGGAGGCAGGTGAGGTGCAAAATATAGCTTAAAAATGCATAAATTACAATAAATGAATATACTTTTTAAAAATAAAAATCTAATTTTATATTTTTTAGACATGTGTTTTCTTTGATTACCTGTTTCTGTTTGGGTTTTCAACATTTCTTCAGTAAAAAAGCAGCAAATTTACAAGTTTGATGTTCAAATATGCCAAACAGCGCTGGGTGAGGCAGCTGTAGCCCCGCCTCTCCAGCGCCGCGGACACTGACTGTAGCTGCAGCTGACGCATGCGCTGTATTGTTTCTGTCTTTCCATCATCATAAAAGACACTTTCTTTTAAAAGTACCTAATTTGCCTATCTCTTGCCATCTGTCTGATTACATTGGTGCCAGTTTGTGACTCATTAAGTCTTTTTATTTGCTAAAAATGCGCTTTAAAAACACACTAGGTGCAGTACGCATACCATGAGGCAGAGGGCGCTGGTGAACCCAGAGAATGTGACACCACGGCCAAAGAATAAAAGAATTAATGGCAGCAAACAAGTTAAGCCTTCCAGATACTCTTTAATATTGTTTAGCATCAATTTCTAAATGGGGGATTTCATTTTTAAAGAGTAACCAAACAGTAAAGTTGGAAGCTGACTCAACCCACAGCTGAAATATTAAAATCCAGTCAGAGGGGTGGGGCTGAGGAACAGGACTCTTATCATTACTGGAGCTGCAGATCATGACATGAGACTTCTGAAACTTACATGGTTTGACCAATCACAAAATTCAACTGTAATACCCCGATTCAACCTTTAGGGGGCAGCACACGGACATTTTTTCACTCTATTTTCAAGAGTTAAACAAGTTTATTTTAATTTTTCAAAAATGTGGCAATGATCAACAGACAGCACTTTTAAAGCCTCATGTATAGAGATCAACAGCCAAAAAAAGCTGTACCCTTTAAACCCCTAAACTCAAGAATTTTTCTATGCTACAGTTTGTAAACGGAAGAAAAATACTGAAATGAAATTTTAAACAACAGATTTTAATTGTTGTCAATTAAATGGTGAATGAGCTGCTCTGTAGAGTTCATATATCGGTAAATCTGACTGATGACGTCAGTGCCTCACCAGCCGTGAACCTCACTGCACGTCACTGTGGTTAATATGTTGTGAAGTATTAGTAAGAATAATGTTAGTTGCACACACTGATGACGTATGGTTGATGCTGTCGCACTGAGCGCTTATGCCATACTTTAGTCGTTAGTAAGGTGCACACACTGGCTCTTTACTGACCGCACACAAATGCTGCATGGATGGAATGTACAGGTGACACTTAAGTGCCCATAAGACACCTGTAGGATGTCCACACAAACTATGGTCTCATTGACTAATTGACTCTTTTTAGTTTTTTTTTATCAGTTGGGCTGCGTGGAAGGATCACGCACTTATCATGTGAACAGCTCTAAGAGCCCCTTTCAGAGTGCGCAGGGTTCAGGGGGTCAAATATTTGAAAAATCTGCCTGTGTCTCACCTACTTTACCTTTATTTACCATTGCGTGCTGTTGAAGTATTCACTATAACTTTTCGCCCTCAGAATGCCTCAGCATGTGCATGAACATTTTCTCTCTACGAGCAGTCTGCGATCTTAAAATTTCTCAAAAGTTCTGGTTGACAGATATGTTCTGGCCAAGTGTACTGCAGTCTTGACCATCACTAAAGCTAAAACTTGGCTGTAAAAGGCCCTTTGTTAGATCCTGAGAAAAAGTCGACTCATTGCAGAACAAACTGTCAGGTGTTTAGATAGCGGCCAACAACACCGTTTGCTGCCGATGGAGAGTTGTTGACCTTTACTGAAAATGTCTGAGAGGAAGAGGTACTTTGAACAACAGGTCCTTCTCTGATGGAGCATGGTACCTAGACTTTGGGGTTAGGCCACCAAATGCCAGGTCTGGGGTTTGTCGTGGTAGTCAAATAAGGCCAGGGGCAGCAAGCAAGGCACTGGAGTTGGATAAATCAGAGTTTCTCTAGACAATTGTAGAACGAGTTGAGCTGATAGATCTCTGCAACATTGTGTGAAGACTGGTGGCAGTTGGGTTGTGGTTTACCTTTTTAAGAAATCAAACCTGTTAGTGTTTGTGTTTTAAGTACGAGGGAATCACATTCATCAGCCTCCCTGGTAAAGTCTGTGGTAAATGTAGGTTCTGTTAGACTAAACCAACTATTGACCCTTCCTTCCTTCCTTCCATCCATGCATTCAATTGGTTTGTAGTTAAACACCTTTGATCTCGTAAGGATCTGTTTTGTCTTCATTGTACTTTGTCTCCTCTATATGATCAGTTCATTCTAAAATGACTTAGTTTAAAAAAAAACTATGCAAGTGGAAGCAGCTATTTTTAATCATTTACAACAAAAGAAAAAAAGAATACTGTGTGTAAAATTCTATATTTGGAAGTTTGTGGATTATAAAGTATGCTTGCAAACTAAAGACAGGATCCACTGAGGTTAAAGTCTTAACCCCTTAAGAACCCATGGTGACATCAGTGTAACAGAAAAACATCAGAAATATGCGTTGTGGGCCACTAGTATATCACACACAAATTTCCCTTTAAGGAGAAACGGGTCTGGGTTTTTATGGGTTAAGGGATGTAAGACATTTAACCCATTAGTAGAGGAAAATGTAAGTGGTTAGTATTAATTTGGGGATCTGTACTGTCTTGGAGTATGGCGGCTAATTATTTATGTTTTCAAGTTCCTGTTGAGTAGTTCTGCTTGAGTTCCCTCCACCTTGTTCTCTGACAGAGCCAAGCTGGCTCTTGCATGCCTTTGCAATGAGAGTCCTGGCAGCTTCCAGAGTCTTGCAGCTCCTCTTGTAGAAGATGTCAGCAATGGGAAAGATGCAACACATGGAACTGTGTGGAAGTAACCCCCCCACCTTTGCAGCCTTCCTCCAGGGAATGCCTCCACCACTGTGAGATGGACAGGCACTTCTGGCTGCGGAGGACCCCCCCCCCCCTCTTTCCTTCTTCCTCAAAACCACTGAATTACAAAAAAAAAAAAATATCCTTCTCTTTTAATTCTAATTCTATTACTGTATAAGACCTGATTGAAGATTTGATCATTTGGGACATGTATAAAAAAACAGTGTCAGTGAAGTTTGAAGTCTCTTTTCCTATGTTTTCAGTTGAATCTAGTGTACTTTTAGCCTATTTAACCTTACAGGAAGCTGATATTGAAGGTTGAAGAGCTCTGCTTGAGAGACTGATTAGTTAGTTTTGTTTTTTATCTTTCATACTATTTTAGTGGAAAACCTTCCAGGTGGGCTGTGTTTCTCTGCTGCTTTGAGCTTTTGTGGTGGCCCAGCTGTCTATGTATTGAAAGCTCAGTAATTCCATTCATTGCAGTGTGTATGTGTGTTCCCTCTAACAACCCAAGCCAAACAGCAAAGGAAACATCAATTGGTCCCCACAAGGTTTTTCAGCTCTTCTCGTTGTCTTCTGTTATTTTTCTCTTTCCATCTTTCTCTGTAGTTCATGTAATCTGTTTGAGGGATTTTAGCTCTTTGGCGCATCTGTTCTAATGAAAGCTCCTTGATTGACAGGACCATGTGCCATGGAGGTGGGGAGTACTGCAGCTGGAAGTATATCATCTGCAATTTTAGTCGGGTAAATATAGCAGGGAGTCTTGTCAAGCAGGGAGATAAATTGTTCTGGGAAAGGAAGTGTTGTCTCTCTTTTCTCAAAGCAGGACAAAATTTTCCTTCATGGAAAATGTAAGGTCCATTCTGGTCCATGGAACAATGGCAGCACAGTTGTGGAAAGCCAGTGATGGACCATGTGTTGTCACTTCTCAGCCCCGCCTAGCTCTGGCACAACAGTGATATAAGCACAAGAAGTCAGAGCCTATTTTCTGAAATAAACTTCTCCTCCTATCTTATTCTCTATCTCTGGTTCATCAGACTCATAATTGAGTGCTTTCCATACCTCTGTAGCTGGAACCTGCAAGTACATGTGTACAGTAGTGCTGCTTTTTTATATAGTTGTTTTAATAGTCGACTAATCACTGATTATTTTTTCCAATTAGTTGACTAATAGGGTCTTGGACAAAGTGGATGTAAAACACACTTCTTAACTGTCATTTGCTTTAAACTGACTAAAAACTATATATATAGCATTACCTGCAATAATTCTAGTGTGAATGTTGTAAGCTGAATTCGGCCGCGGAAGATGCTAGTGCTGATAGCCGAAGATGCTGAAATTGATTGCTAAAAACCCTGAAGCTGATAGCTGGCTAAAATATTAGTTAAATGCCAAATCAGCCGAAAAAAATGACAAAAAGCCCAAGTTAGCCAAAACAGCTAGCATGCAGCTGAAATATTAGCTAAACTCAAAAATAGCCAAAAAAATCTTAATGCCAAAATAGTCCAGAAGGCTAGCATAATGCTATTATAATTTTCAACTTTACTACACTCTGACCTCATATAATATAAAGCAATGACTAGTCAACTATTAAATTAGTTGTCGACTATTTTAATTGTGGAGTAGTCGTCTAATCGTGGCAGCCCTAATGTACAGGCTCATGAATATTTCTAAGTGGTTTCCGGGTATAGGAGTAAAGTTTTCTATGACTTGAGGCAATAGAAATTAAGACTTTTTTTGACTGAGTTTTCACTTGATCTTTGGACAAAATTGTCCTGTGACATCTTAAGGAGATGTGTGTTCACCGAGGACTTTCAGTTCAGAATGTAGTAGTAGTAGTAGTTCACTTTCGGCTTATCCCTTTCGGGGTCACCACAGCATAACAGCACCCACTGTTTCACATCAGTGATTTGGCAGAGTTTTTATGCCGGATGCCCTTCCTGACACAACCCTGTACTTGAGGGGCACAGGGACCCAGTTAAGCAGCAGCATCAAGGGTCTTGCCTAAGGACCCAATCTGGGTGGGGATCAGTGGACAACCCTGGGAATCGAACCCAGGGCTCCTGCGTGTCATCGCTTTACCTAGCCCACTTTCAGTTCAGAATAGTGGATCCTTTTAAATGAGAAACTTAAACTACTTGATAATTTGGCTTTTTATCTCTGTTTTTTGTTTTTTTTAGTCGTGCTTTGATTTGAGTTTCTGTTGAGTTCTGAGAAAGAAGGTCAAACTAATCAAGCGACAAAGTTTTCCTTTTAAACGTTAAATCTGGGAAGCCCACACTTTTAGGTGTTGTCGAGGGTACCGTTATCATTTTCTGAGTTATTAGATGAATCGTAAAATATTATTAGTCTGATCACTTCAATTTCTTTGTTGATAACCTTTTAAGTATTTCAAAATGATCACTTAACCCAATGGCAGACTTTATTGGTTTCATGTCATTAAGACTTCTCATGGAGGAAACTTGTTTTCTGCTATTAATATAGCAATGCTATGTGAAGAAAAAGAAATAAAGCATTTCAGTAGTAAAAAAAAAGGCATATTTTAGTTTTATGGTATTTTGCTAAATCTAATCAACTGATCTCATAAAATAAAGACGTAATACCAATGCTCACAATGTTCAGGGAACACAACAATATTTTTTTCAATTTTCTCTTTTTGATGTTATCCATTCCCCCATGCAGGTGTACATCTTGCGCCACTGAATGACTATTAAATAATGATGATGATCAGACTGTTGAATCAAATCCCACACCGACTTGGAAACTTAACTCCTTAAATGTTTGCTGCAAGATGTTGAATATCTTAAGTGTAGAGTAGTCATCTGTTGTGGTATTAGCATCAGAGTAAATGACAAAAGGAATGTGGACAAACGGAGACAAAAGGCAGGCTCGGTTTTAGATTCTGCTCTGAAGTGGATTTTTAAAAGAATGCTCTATAAGATGAACATCTTTACTGAAATGTTTAACTCTCAATAATACAGTAACTCAACAACCGTGTCTTTAGTCAGAAGCTTCTTTAGAACTGAAAGGAGATCCTTTCTTTATGTACCCACAATAACTTTCTGAAGAATGTTAGAAAATACTTTTCTATTCTCCAGTTTATTGCATTTTTGCATTTCCTTTGTGGTTTTGAATTTCATTTGAAATAAATTGAATTTTCAAGCAACAGGTTTTGCACGGAGGGAAAATGTGAAACTGTTTACCTGCTGGCTGTCAGACACCCATACTAATAGGGACACAAGGACAAAATGGGTTGAAGTTTTTGAACATGTGAAAAACTTTTAGAATTAGTTAGTATGCAGATTATTGCTTTTGTTTGATCTCGTTAAGGAACCTTTGCTTTGACTAAAGATGGGATCTTTGTGTGTTGATGTACTCACAATCCTGATACATTTCTATTAGTGTAGATATAGTGGATCTCAATCTGGATTTATCACCTTTTCATTAGGCATCATGTTGCGCTGTGGCTTTGGTTTTACCACCACTATCCTCTGGTTCCAAGTGAGCTGAATCAGGGCTGAACCACTGACGAGATGACTGGTGCTCTGAGCTCTTTGTTGTTGTAAACAGTTGAAGACGTGTTTGCATTTTGTTTGCTGTGTTACAATGAGTCTGAGCACACTGAAGTGGTCCTCAAGGGAAATGACTGTTGAGTTTTGTTCAAATGGTCAATGATATGTGGTTGACAGGTTATTTTGAGGTAATTAAAGGAATATTTTTATCAACGTCTCAATTAAAATAAAATAAAAAAATCATAAGGTTCACAAGGCCCCACCAGGCTGCTTCCCCATCCTACAGCGGCTCTCTGTCTACCAGTAAGCCAGGTTTCCGAGGTCCGGTTTAATGAGACAATTGCTACGAGTGACTGCTCTTGGTGTCAACATCGTAGAATGAGCTCCACTGTTCTCTGCATCGCGGGGCGACCTCCTCCACTGTTCTCTGCATCGCGGGGCGACCTCCTCCACTGTTCTCTGCATCGCGGGGCGACCTCCGCCACTCTCGGCGTCACAGGGAGCGCTCAAATGTTCACGTGGTGAGCTTCAACTCTCGAGTGTGTCATGTGTTCATAAATGGGCGGGGCTTTTATACTGGAGCTCACAGCATGATGATGTGAAACTTCTTGGACTTACACCAGTTGACCAATCACAAAATTCTACTGTAATACCTTGCTTTAACCTGTAGGGGGCAGCACACAGACGCTTTTTAATAGTATTTTCAGGAATTAAATAACTTTGTAAAATTTTGTAAAAAATTTGGCAGTGACCAACAGACGATACTTTTACAGCCCTATTTATAGAGATCAACAGACAAAAAACTTGTTATAATTTCCACCTGGAAAGCTAAAAAATCTTTTCAGGCTTGTGTTTTTTTAATTTCATTTATCCAACAGCTTAAAAAATGGCCATGGAGTCATATGCTAACTGATTTTTTTTCCTAATTCTTTTTACCAAAAGATCTTCCTTTCATCTCCCTTTGCTGTGTTTTGCTTATTTTACTTTGAAAAAAGCTTTTAAAGTTTTTAATGCAGGTATAGAAGGTATAGAAACCCAGCTACCTTTCTGAAGTCTCAATGATTTGACCATGATTCCTTTCCATTGGGTTTGTTTGATCAGTTTCATTGTCTAGACCTGGGTTTACTTGACACGGACAAGGGTTCTCTTTGAAAATGATGTTATCACATAGAAAAGTCTTGTCTTTTTATCTTGTTGAATAATTCAGTTTTTTTCCCTTCACTAGACCTCAGAGAATAAAATGATGTACCAAACAGTATTTCATTCATCAGATATTTTTACTTTCTCTCCTTTTCACCTGTTTTCTTCTTCCCGTTTCACCTTTTTATGCAGACACCACTGAGCCTTAGCGTCTCAAATCTTCAATTCCTTCAATTCTTTCCTTCCTCCCTCATCTATCCGTCAACCCCTCCCCCACGCCCCCCCGGCTTCGAAGGTCAGGTTTTTGACAAGACTACAGAAGAAACAGTCTGCGCCTAAATCCCTTCATTTTTATTCATACAAATGCAGGTTTAGAGGCCCTTGCAGCTCCCTGGATACACATCCAGAGTGGCCCTTTGACTGACAGCTTTTTCCTTTATACCCAGACTCTAACAAAATTCAGAAGCACACCCCTAATTGACTGGAATCACCAGCAGTGCAGCAGAAGCAGACATCGGAGGCCATGGGAGTGGATTTTCACGATGAACACAGAGATGGGCGACATGATTAATCTCCGGCTGACCTTTACAATCATTAGGCTAATTTTCTCAAAAATGAGTACAAATCAGTGCTAACTTGACCCCTAAACAAAAAAATAATTGTTAAAAATATTTATATTAAATCATATAGGCCCTTACTGAGTTGACGATTTACATTATCAGTGGCCACAACACGAATGCTCCCATTGGTGGAAGTAGAATAATACTGGCTTTAAAGTGTTTTCACCATTTCCAGGCCTTACTGACAAGCTCTCTAATTTCCATCATGTCATTCATGAGGAGATAATGCACACATGCCGGCCCTCTTTGTTTCATGTCAAGGTCAAGTGTGTGTTTGTGTCTGTCCCTGATTCAGAGGGGGCTGCAGCCCAACTACTTGGCATCTTCCTCCCACCCCCTCCTGCCACCTGATCTGTACACATATATCACTCCCAATTGAAGCGGCAGAAGGCAGCTGGCAGACACCGGGAAGGAGAGACCATAATTCATGTCGGCTAGCCACTTATTCCAAAATGTTTACTCATCTGGGCATTCAGATCACAGAGGATCTGCCTCATGGTAATTCTTCACATGTCGTCTGTGTGGTCTCAGTGTCTCCCAACTTTGAGCATGAGGTCACAGGTTGGATTCTTGGTCATGTTGCCAGCGTTATTTTTATGGCACAGACGAGAGGCGATCAGCTAAGCGAGTGGAGTCCTCTCCCAAATTAATGTCTCATCAGAATTGCTCCAGTGGGCATACACTTGGGAAAAAAAGGTCCCACCACATGATTTAACACCTATATAGAAAATAAAGGTGGAGCTGGGGAGTTAGTCCCAGATGCCATTGGGTAAGACGCACCTGAATGGGTCACCTCTTCATCTGCAGACCCCACAGGCTACAAACATCAATTCCAAATCATTTGTCAAAGTTGAGTTTTTAGAGGAGACTGGGATACTCTTCACAGTGCAAACTGTAACAGTACATTTCAAAATGTCAATTATTCTGAGGGATCTTCAAAGTTTGCTCTTGTTAGTGAATAATTTTAGAGTTTACATGCACCCAAATCCCTTGAACCCTTTGTTCTATCTGATGGGGTCCAGATGACCCGAGCCTTACATTGATGTGTTATCCATCCCATGAAAAATGTGGGTGAATGTAGACAGGATTTCATGTCTAACACGGACACCAGTGAAAATCAAAAATCATTGGAAAAAAAAGTTCAGTCTTGTGGGGTCCAGATGATCCCACTTCCAATGTCAGCATACCTAGGATAGCACAAGGGTTAGAGATATCAACATTCTAAAACACAAAGGACCAAAAAATATGCATGCCCAACCATCATAAAAGGGAACCATAGACAGATCTGAAATACATTTTTAGTTTTCCATTTTCTAAAGTGGTTGTAGAAGCAGTTTATCAGGGAAATATAATCAATACAAAGTTTTTAACTTTCCTTTTAGTAGAAAAGAAGGAGATTTGTCTATATATATTTTTTTTACATTTTAATGTAGTATTTATTTATTTAAACTTTATTTATCCAGGCAGGATAGATTAAGAACAGCATTCTTATTTAAAACTGTGGCCTGGCAAAAGACCTTTTGAGAAAGAAACAAAGAACAAGTTTACAGGAAACAAGAAATAACATCAGAAAAGAATCAGAAATTATCACATTCTAAAATATAAAACCCCCAAATCATTGCAATGAGTAACAACAGCATTCATCTTTAAAATAGTCATTAAAATGTTTTTTAAAATCTTAAATCTCAAATAAAAAGGTCCAATCTGAGTTTTTTGCAAGTCATTCCAGATGTTTCTATTAAAAACGAGATTAGAGGTAGACGAATGACTTAAAGAACTATAAGTTTCTTTGGTTTATATGCTCTTTAAATCTTAGAAATGAGTGTTTTCTGGTCTCTTTCCTATAGACTACGTCTTGTGCTCTTTCCTTCAGCCTGGCCTGAAAAAATGACCATATTTCTAACATACCAGTAGTACTGCTTATGGAAGCTGTGTAGAATGTGTCATTTTCTGAATCTGATTTAAGGAAGAGTCTTTTTTTGGTATTAAATATTAGTCAGGAAAATGTATTTTTTAAACAAAAAAATAAATAAAAGTCCAAGAATTATTCACAATCCCCAATCTTGATCAAACACATAATTTTAGGCAATTCACACAATATAGATTTGCATTCACCAGAGGTTAGTGGGATCGACTCGAAGCTTCTCTATCAGCAGAGTTGAGTTTGGTGTCCTGTGACTCGGACTGCTTTAGGGTTATACAGTGGGTCATTGCTTTAGGACACACTTGGCACATTTTTATCATTCTTTTATCTATACTTTTCCTCTTTCTGCTTTCTTATTGTTGCAGTTACTAGGAAATCTCTCTTATCTCTGAACAGATTTTGATTGTCTCCTGTAAGCAAATAAATAAGCTATTAAAACATAATGATAATTATAATTTCAGTGACTTTAAAAGGTTTAACAAGATGTTAAATGTAACTCAATTCAGTTTAAATTTTTATGGATCTGTTTATTTACCTGTGTAGCCTTTATCCTCCCTGTCTGATGAATACTCATTATTTACAAAGATCACATTTCTTTGAACAGTCCTTCATTTTTATCAGCCAAACTTGGATCCCTGTAACTTTTCAGTTGAATGTCACAATGCCAGCTTAAGGCATCATTGAATAGTTATGATTGATTGTTAGTGGGAGATACCATGGATTATGCAGGTGTTGTACAACGACAAACATTTGGCCTGCCTGTTGCAGGAGGTCCCATTAAAATGGCTGTGATTAATTAGAGATGGCCCAACTTCCCAGGCAGGCTGCCAGCTAGTGATGGTTAGTAGCTGTAAATCTAGCCAGTTAACTGTGCTCTAACCGGGGACTGACAGCAAGGGCTTAGGCTCTGTGTGAAGAGGAGATGCAACTGTTGTCCTGTTTCAGAAGCCCTCAACAATGTGCTGAGTGGATGGAGACTCCCAGCAGAACCCTATTAATCATTATGGCAGGGGTGTCTGTTGGGTGGGGACGGGCTTAGGCTCTGAGGGAGCAAATGGGGGAGATGGAAAAGAGGGTCGAAGGTGCCGATGAGGATCTAGATGTGCTGACAAGAAGAGCGGTAAAGATGTGAACCAAACAAACTAACCCCCACGAGCTCAAAGCATAAGGAAAAAGAGGTGGGGGCGAGTTGACAGGTTTGGACAACAAAACGTGCTCTGCATGTACAGCAGCGATTCCTGCATCAATGAAGGAGTTTTCGGACAGCTTTCAACTTTTATGCATCATGTCACATTTGATTATCACTTGTTATTTAGCCAGTGCTTTCCTTCAGGAGATATAGTCCTAAACAAAAATCCCTAAGGTTCATAGTTTCTTATCTCATCCCTTACTTCCACAAAATTGTCATTTTTGTATCAAAACACATTTTAAGAAACTCAAGCTAAGAAAGTGTTGCATTTGTACTTTATAAATGAACACTTGTGTACCAAGGGATGAAAACGCATCAGCCTAAATGAGCATTTGATGGCCAAGTCTCATCGTGCGTTTGTGTTGAAGAATATCTCATCGTTGGTATTTTGAGTTTAATTTATGGTTTCATTTTCTTAAACAACAAAACATGTCTTGACCATTTCATAAAAAGCTAACTTGGAAATCACAAGTCAACAATATCAAAACCAAAATAGCAAAAGCAATTGCACTACTACACAAAGTAAAATTGTTCTTAAACAATAACTCAACGCTCAACGAAAATCAACGCTACAAGATCAAGTTTTAAAGACTACATTATAAACGGTATAATCATATCTATCTAGTATCAATAACAACTACTCATCCCAGAGGTATGGTGTTCATTTTGCACTGGTTGATGTTTGTAATTGTACATTTTGGTTCCTTCATTCCCAATCTTCTCTTATTATATACTAAATTAGCAAATGCTTTGTTTTTCATTTTTACTGATTGATTTATTGATTTGTTAAAAGGGGCAGAAAATATAAGTTTGTCTTCTTTCTGTCCCCTTTTAATTTTTTCTTTTTTGTTTCCATCATATTTGAGTTTACAACTCAAGGTTGTGTTGTATGTTTTTATTTTATTGAATAAAAATGAAAAAAAAAAAAAGATTATTTTAGGGCCTGCTCTGTTTAGGACACCAGACAAAGATTACAGATTATTAACTACATTTTGATCACTGTCACTACATGCCATTCTCATTTAGGAAAAGGTGAAAAGAAATGTCCAGAGGAGTTTGGGAAAATTAGACAAGCTTTAGATCAAGATAAACCTTAAAATGAAAATTGCAATGTAAAAGTAATGCAAGCATTGCATATAAAACTTGATCTTAGCATGAATCCTACAGTCTGAAGCACTGACTCAGTTGTTTGAGAAACATTAAAAATCTTCTAAAAAGCTGTATTATTTATTAATAGAGAAAAAAAATACAACGTCTTTTGGGGAAGAAAAACCTTTATCAATATTGTTGCCACAAGTTGTTAGTCCAAAATGTTCATTGTTGCGATAGGATTTATTATCCATGTAGGCATTCCTAAAAATGAACTGAAGCTTTTGAAAGTTACAGTCAAATGTAGTTACTAGTTTGAGTTGTCTGTCAGTCATTCAGTAATCATCGGGTAAAGTGTACAATATTCTGATGCTGTCAGCCCCTGAGTTTTTTGTTATCCTTCAAACAAGGTTGTCTTCTTGTGTCAGTCAAGCGTATTGTTACGAGGTGGTAATTAAAGTTCACAGCAGGAAAGATGGCCTAAGTTAAAAGCCACCCTGCTGTTTGTCCAAAGTTGTTGGACTTTGAGTTGATTTTTAAGTGCTCACCGCTGAGTCTGGATCATTGCTAAAACAGAGGGTCTTAGGTGGGTTTTGGATGTTTCAACACCTCTGAATCCAGCACCCACTCCTTGGCGGAGGTCACTTCTAAAAACAGGCTCATGGTTGGCACGCGGTGACATGTTGATTGGCTGAAAAGCATTTTCAAGACTGACTATACAAGCGTGTATTGACAATTTGTGAAGGTGTTGGGTGTCGGTTTTCACGGTGTAAATGGGTGAGTCTCTAATTTTAGCTAGGTCAAGTTAGTAAGCACCTGATTGTTGTTGGCATGACCTGCACAACATGTCTTTGAATAGTCTTGGCTTTTTATTCTGAATGTTAAAACCCTTTAAAATAACTGCTCTGTGTAATGACCACCAGGAAACCCTGACATATGTTAAATCTTCCTGTTCCAGTTTTCATCTTAAAGTAACATGTTTTACCCTCTCTAAACCTCAATCCAAAGAATAATTAGAGATGTGATTGGAAATCGGGTCCGATAATGTCGTGTCTGACTCAATGTAAACAGGATCTCTCCCAATCAGGATATGATATTTATTTTTTTATTTCTGATCAGCACTGTGTATTTCAAGCCTGTTACATGACTAATTATTACCTTAATTTCCTACCGCTACAAATGATTTTGGAAGAAATTTTGGATCATAATTAATCAAAGAGTTATAGTTGTAGAGCACATGTGTCAAAGTCAAGGCCCGGGGGCCGGATCCGGTCTGCTGGGTAATTTTATCCGGCCCTCCAGATCATTTTATTTTGTTGTTATCAATGACCCGATGTTATCGTGTGCTTATTTCTAACTTGTATAATTTTGACAGCAGTTATTTTTATGGAGAGTAAAATTTTGAAAGTTATTTACTAAAATATTTAGGCTATGTTGGTGTTTAGCTAATATTTCAGCTACATGCTAGCTGTTTTGGCTAATTTAGGCTTTTTCAGTTTTTTAGGCTATTTCCGCTACATGCTAGCTGTTTTGGCTAACCTAAGTTTTTTAGGCTAATTTGGCATTTAGCTAATATTTTAGCTAGCTATCAGGTTCAGTGTTTTTAGCTATCATTTTCAGCATCTTCGGCTATCAGCACTAGCATCTGCTGTGGCCAAATTCAGCTTACAGCATTCACACTAACATAATTGCAGGTAATGCTATATTTCTAGTTCATAATTTTGTTAAGTTGCAGTTTTAAAATGTTAAAAATGTAGTTTTAGAGCGTTCAATAAATCTCTATCCCGTTCGACCCGTAGCCTAGATGTGTTTTGGATTTTGGCCCCTTATGCGATTGAGTTTGACACCCCTGGTCTATTAGAAACTTGGCTTTTAATTTTGAGTTTTAAAAAGCTGTTGTAATTTTGAAGATTTAGATAAATTATTTTCTTCAATCATTTTTCTTTGTGTATAAGGGGGCCTAAGAGGAAGCAGGAAGCAATCCACTACAGTTTTGACAGTTTATATTCAATTTTTTTCTTCTTTGTCTCTTGGCCATTCCTTCAGGGGTCGCCACAACAAATCACTCGCCTCCACTCAACCTTATCCACAGTATCCTCCTCCCTCTCACCAACCATCCTCATGTGCTCCTTAACTAGATCCATGAACCTCCTCTTTGGTCTTTCTCAAGGCTTTTTTCCTGGCAGCTCCAACCTTAGAATCTTGAAGTTAGCAGCATATAAGAAACATAATAATAATGTTTTAAATCAGATTTCCATTTGTACATTTTAATATTGTCAAAAATATTCAGTTGAAGGGGAATGACGTGGATATTTCAGTGTTGATAATCACTGTTTCTCAGTCATTTTGGTCTAATTATTGAACCTGGTTATCAAGCAATGGATACAGGCAGTACCTAAATTGAAAGCTCTGTTCAAAAACAGCTGGATGTTTCAGGGTGGTGTTGGAGTTTTGCTTTAAAATAAGGGTCCACATTAGTATTTCAGTAAGAAAGCATCTAGCTGTCTTGCTTGTGTGGCGCTCACATCCTTAAGCCCTCAGTGTCTCTGTGTGAATCCCACACTGCCTTGATAGACTGGGTTAATAAACCTCTCAGCAGCTATCCCTCACACACACACACACACAGTCTCCCAACACACACAGCTGCTTGTTATTTCATGCCCCATAAGGGTGCTGTGACCACAGACATTGTAATACACATATCCAATTAGTTAAGCATTGCACTGCTGTTGATCTCAAGCTTGGATTCGCTTAGTTTCACATGTCAGAGTTGGTTCTTTTTGAAATTTGGATTAAATCAGGAGTTTCGATCATTTTGCAGCCATTGATATTCATTCTTGCAGACTACCCTTCACATGCTCAGATCATGATGTTCTACCTTTGAAAATGGATGTGCCTGAGCCTGAAGGGAGGATTTTATTTCTGTGCAGTCATTTGTTAAAATTATGAACAATATCCACGTGGTTGTCATCTCCATCCCATTTGAGCCTGGAACAGTGCTTTGGCACAGGACAGTTGACTCAGACTGTGCAACCAGGATTAAAAAAAGCTGTCCTATTTCTGTGCTACAGCTGGGGGCTGAAAAGATTGTTTGCTGGAAAGGTGACCTGGGTCAGAGGTTTCTTGTTGAGGGATGGTATGAGGGTGACTGGTGGGTTTGAGGCAGACAGGCGTGCTCACGGGCATGTATGGAAGGGTGGTAAGTATGGTCAAGCAACTGGCTTTGTTTCAAAGAACAAAAACTTCATCAAAAGAAGGGAGCACATGCAACAGGAGCTCTTCAAACCTGTCCACTCACTTCTTTTTAAATAGATCAGGATCATTACTGTCGATAACAAATTTTAAGGAACACCGCCGTGCTGACAGCAGAGACAGTAGACCTGACCGTTGTGGCCCTGAGCAGCTGACAAGAAATGCTAACAACCTATAGCAACAAGGGGGTGTTGATTGCTGGAAAAATAAACCTAACTATACGTCCTACAATGACAAACACTCAGAGCTCTGTCCATCTTTTTTAATTTATTTTTAAAAATTTTTAATTGCTGTGCACAAATAAGAGATGACCTAGATTAAAATATATCTTATATATTAGTGCTCCAACAAACAATTATTTTAATAGTCGACTTATCACCAATTATTAATCAGGTCATGGGCAAACTGGATGTAAATCACACATCTTAACCATCATTAGCTTTAAACTAACTAAAAACTAGATATATGGCATTACCTGTGATAGTGCTAGTGTGAATGCTGTAAGCTGAATTTGGCCGCTGAAGATGCTAGTGTTGGGGCTGCGCGGTGGCGCAGTGGTTGGCGCTCTTGCCTCACAGCGAGAAGGCCCCAATTCGAATCCCGGCTGGGACCTTTCTGTGTGGAGTTTGCATGTTCTCCCCGTGCATGCGTGGGTTTTCACCGGGGACTCTGGCTTCCTCCCACCGTCTAAAAACATGCTTCATAGGTTAATTGGTGACTCTAAATTGTCCCTAGGTGTGTCTGTGAGTGAATGTGTGTGTGATTGAGGCCCTGAGACAGACTGGCGACCTGTCCAGGGTGTACCCCGCCTTCGCCCTTCAGTAGCCGGGATAGGCTCCGGCACCCCCGCGACCCCGAACGGGAGGCAGCGGTCTGGAAGATGAATGAATGAAAAAGATGCTAGTGTTGATAGCTGAAGCTGCTGAAATTGATAACTAAAAACCCTGAAGCTGATAGCTGGAATCGCTGAAGCTAATAGCTAAAAACGCTAAAGCTGATAGCCAGCTAAAATATTAGTTCAATGCCAAGTTAGCCTAGAAACTGGAAAAGCCTAAGTTAGCCAAAACAGCTGGCATGCAGTTGAAATATAGGCTAAAGTCCAGAATAACCTAAATTAACCAAAATAGCTAGCATGTAGCAGAAATATTAGCTAAGCTCCAAATTAGCTTAAAAAACCTTAATAAATGCCAAAATAGTCCAAAAAGCTAGAATAACGCCATTATAACTTTCAACTTTACTACACTCTGACTTCATATAATATAAAGTAACGACTAATCGACAATTAAATTAGTCGTCGACTATTTTAATTGTCGATTGGTGGACCAATGTTGGCAGCCCTATTATATATTATAAGGTTAACGACCCACCCTGATCATCTTTTGATATATTGTCCTATGAAGACCTAATGCTGGACGTTTTGTAAGCAAGAATGCAGTACGTTTCTCTTTGCAAGTTTAGGTGGTGTATAGCAGTGGTCTTTTAATTACGATTCCATTTATTATGCAATTTTTTGCCAAAATCACTGATCAAGGCTCACATATAAGGTGCATTTTTTTACCACCCTTCTTCAATCAGTGCTGTGACAGGAGAGCATAGACTAGTCTTTTTTTCACTTTTCCTTTCTTTCTTTATTATTATTATTATTTTTCTTCTGTACATTTTTTGGACGTCCGTAGCTCTTTCAGCTATTTATCTCATTTAGCTATTAAAATATTCAGCTCTTTGAATGCTAGCTTTTTCAACTGTTTTGGCAGTTATTTTGGGGTATAGCTAATATTTTAGCCAAAGACTAAATAAGGCATTTTGCCAGTTTTTTAGGCTAATCTGGCATTTAGTCTTTATTTCAGCTACATGCTAGCTATTTTGGCGGATTTAGGCTTTTTTCAGTTTTTCTTTGGCTAATTTTAAGCTTGGTTAATATGTAAACCTTATTCTTGCTGTTTTGGCTAAAGTAGACATTTTTTAGACAGGTTTTTAGGCTAATTTGGCATTTCACTAATATTTTAATTTGCTATCAGCTTCAGCATTTTCAGCCAATAGCTTCAGCATTTTTAGTTGTCAGTTTCAGCATCTTCAGCTATAAGCTATCATCTTCAGCGGTCATATTCAGCTTACAGCATTCACACTAGCATTATCACAGGTAATGCTATATATCTAGTTTTTAAATTGTTTTAGTATTATTTTTTTTCTATGAAGATCACAGAAATGGTTTATTTAAGATCTGGCTATGTGTGGGTTTCTGTAAAACCCTAAATGTATACATTTAGGCTGTGATTGTCACATTTTTTTCTGTTAGCCTACAAACCGATCCTGACCCCCCATCAGAGAAGAAAGCAGTCATGTGGGGCTCACAAGAAAAAGTTTGGGGATCCCTGTGTTAGGCTGTGGGGAAGTGCTGGCAGCGCAGACTCTTCCTGGAAGGGGCTGTTCCCCACTTATCTATGTCACAAAGTGAGGACCCACCTATTTTTGTGGGTTGGGAGGGGCTGGTGCTCAGAGAGCAGGTTTTATAGGAATGCTTAGAGATATGTGAATTGACCAAAATATTAATTTGCAGTTGTTTTGGGAGGAATTAATATCATGATACAGTTAAAAGCAAAAATTTGATTTTGCATGAAATAGGCCCTTTAATGTATGCCTGTTGTTGAACTACAGGGATACTTTCAGTCATGGAGATGTTTTTTTTGTACACCTTAAACAGCCAGGTTCACTGTTACAACCTAAGCTTTCTATTGGTCACCCCATAAAAAAAATAGCTTCTTAAATTGGTAGACCCGTCTGACTGACTCTGCCAGGTCTGGGCCTTTTTGCAAAAATTTTGGACACCCTTATTTATGGAGAGGTCAATGTGGAAAACCAACAAGTATCTCCAACATTTACAGCTGGAGAAAGAAGTCGGTAGAGTTTATTTATAAGAAAGCTTTCCAATAGGTCATAGTGCATCACTGCTAATTGCATAAAAACCACAAATAAAAACACTTTCATTATTAAAAAGAATTCAAATATGTTAGTTTTACTGATTAAATGAATATAGGATAATTACACAATACACCTGCTGTGATAATGCCTCAGGGAGGTTCTGTCTATTTCAGTTAATAATTCATCGTGTCAAAGAAAGGACCCTGCTGTTCCTGAGCAGCGCCTGCCTGTCCTGGGCAGCCATGGTCATTTCAACTATGCAGATATGTCTATGTTGGTTTTAAATTGTAAAAATGCCTGCTCAGCTGGTATGGGCTGGGCATGTCGTGAGTGTTGAAATGTAACTGAATTTATGACTACGAAAGCCCTGCGGTCTGCAGAGGATGAGGGGGAGAGTCGGTTTGGGTCTGGTGGAGTAGATGGGAGGTGGAGCTGATCTGTATGTGTGTGTGAGGGGGGTGGGATGGGGGGTATAAGGGTCAGACTCCAAAGGTTAAGGGAAAATGAACTTGTGCACTGCTGGAGATCAGTGTTATTGTTGAAGTACACTCCTCCAGTGTTTTTGTTGGTCTGGGTTGGTACTAAACTTTATGTGCTTTTTGAAAACAAAAAAGAAAATCGTTTTTGTTCAAACTATAAATTTATTTTAGATTAACATAAACAATGCAGGTCATTCATTCATTCATTCATTTTCTTGACCGCTTGGATGCAGGTCATATATATATCAAATATAAACAAACTGGTTAATTTTGTGTGAACGTAAAGAAAAAAAATATTTTGGATTTTAACCCGGTCCCGGATGAAGCGGAGGAAGATGGATGGATGGATGGATGGATGGATTTTAATATTTGCTGTACTAAGAAATCTTTTGAAAATGAAACTGATATATTTTTCTTAAATTTGAGTGAGTTCTAAAAAGCTAAGTGTATTTTTGCTGAACTTATATTGATGATAAATGACTCTTCATATTTCTACCCTCGCTTTTATGTGGCTTGATGCCACCTCAGATGCCACCTCAGAGTAATCCTCAGAGTAATCAGATTGGCATTCATTGTTTCTTGATTATTACATGGTAATGTAAACATGCAAAACACATATGTGCTTTATGTCTGTTATTTGGTAAAGAAATCCTCATGTAAAAAACGAACAATTGCAAATTTTACCTGTTTAAATTCAAGGCTAAATTTCAATGAATACACTTTTGTTTAAAGTCACAATCCGATTATCTTGATCTATTGTCAAGGTGTTCCCTGTGGTCTTTTAGCTATGATTATGCCATTTTAAGGCTAAATTAAATACAAAATAAAAAAAACTGTTGTTTTTTAGGACATAGTTTCTGTAGAGCAACAGAGTTCATTAGAAATTCACCTCTGAGTTGTGGGTGGGACTGTTGGCGTGAAAGTAACCCTTCTCCTCCCTTTTCCCTTCCTGTTTGAAGGCTTCACAATGTGTGGTCATACACAGTAGACCTTTCAGACTTTGGGGAAGATTTTTAGCTTTGTGAAACCTTAACATTTTGAAAAATCCTAAAATGAAGTTGTAAACTATGGAAAGTTCCATTGGATTTGTGTGTGCATAGCTCTTTATTTGTAACTCATACAATGCATTTTCTTTATAACTGTGTGCAATATTTTTAAATGTACAAAAATTACAAAAAAACCCCCACAAAATATAATTTACACTTGCACAACCTAAAATTACAGCAACTTGAAACTAATCACACAAACAAATCTTTTAAAAAGTTTGTACCAATTCCCTGATCCACACACAATTGTGAATTTACGCACAAATAAGATGGGAGTAAACCATTTACAATTTAAAAAATAAACAATTTCTAATCTAAAAAAAATAAAAATGTAGTTATCCTGTGTTTGACATGTTTTTATGGATGTAAACCTCTTGGCCCCTGAAGATATTGGTGCCGATAGATGAATAGCTGAAATTGATGGCTAAAAATGCTGGTGCTAATAGCTGAAAATGCTGAAGCTGATAGCTGAAAACGCTGAAACTGATAGCTGAAAATGCTGAAGCTGATAGCTGAACGCACTGAAGCTGATAGCTGAACGCACTGAAGCTGATAGTCAGCTAAAATATTAGCTAAAAGCCAAATTAGCCTTAAAAGAAAAAAAAAAAAAACTTAGGTTAGCCAAAACCGCTAGCATGAAGCTAAAAAAATAGCCAAACTTCAAAATTGCCTAAAAAACTGAAAAAAAGGCAAAATTAGCTAAAACAGCTAGCGTATAAATATTAATATTATTATTATAACTCCAAAACAGCCTAAGGAGCTAAAAAAATCTTAGATTTACCCAAAACTACGGAAGCCGAAAACGGCCTGCCTTACTTTTTTTTTTTTTTTTTGGATCGTTTTCTCGTGATAACGAAATAATATGTCGTTATCACGAGAAAACAAAGTTTGTTTTCTCGTTATAACGAGATAATCAAGAACGGAGAATGAAGCGTCTCCCTCCATCTCTCAGAGACACGGAGACTTCACCCGATTCCCTTAGATTCCCCCAAAACTCTGAACAAACATCGATAGACAGTGAGCTGCAGAGCTTGTCTGCATGGTGCGTTCACTGAGATCCGGACATAAGCAGCAAAACAAAGCAGTTTATCAGAGAGAACGTTGAATATCAGCAATGATCCATATATAATCAATTAATTAAGTGGTGTCGAATTTTTTTCTGAAAAACTGCTTTGTTTCCCCGAGGTTACATAAAAATGACAAAACCATAGTAGCGGATTGAGTTGGGCTGAGTGGCTCTTTTGGTCTGCTAATGTCCGGAGTTCATTGAACACATCATGCGGAGATTCTTGTCTGCGCTGTGATCTGTGGGAAATAAGGGATGAGGGCTGGTGGATAAGACGGATTGAAGGCGTTTGAGGAGTGTAGACCCACTAATAAAATAATAAAAGAAAATTGACTAAAAACAACTTTTCTGGAGTGTCCTTCTTCTGTTTTTCTTGTTAACCACAAATTAAATAGACTTAAAGCTGAAGTTTTTGCTTCTCCGTGCGGAAAGGGAGTGTGGGACTCTTCCTTCTTCATTATTAATTATCTCGTTATCACGAGAAAACGAATTTGTTTTCTCGTGATAACGACATATTATCTCGTTATCACGAGAAAACGATCAAAAAAAAAAAAAGTAAGGCAGGCCGTTTTCGGCTTCCGTACAAAACAGCTAGCATGTAGCTGAAATGTTAGCTAAACTCAAAAATTGCCTAAAAATCTTTGTAAATGCCAAAATAGTCCAAACAGCTAGCAGAATGCCAATTTTTATAACTTTAAAACTGTAACTTTTTAACATAATTATGAATAATAAAAATGCAGGAATATAATTCCAGAATAAATCAAGTTAAACCTTAAATAACTTTAAATATTTTAGTCTCCATATAAATATATATTTTTAAAATTATACACGTTGGAAATAAGCACAAGATAACATCGGGCCATTAATAACAATAAAATAAAATTATCTGGAGGGCCGGATAGAATTACCTGGAGGGCCGGATCCGGGTAATTTTATTGGATTTGTTAAAAAGTATTTTGGATGAAAACAGTGCTGTTGTACTGTAGTTGTCTTTAATCACAGTAATTAATTGATAAAAACAGGTCTTATTCTTCAAAATTGACAACTCTCGTTCTTTCACAGAATCTTCATTTCAACTATGAACGTGTATCTGTCACTCACGGCAGAGATTCGCCACGCCGTTTTCTTTTAAGGTGACAAAAGCGATAACCAATTGTTTTTCTGTTTATCAGAGGTGACATGACCAGTGGCGCAAGGGGGCGAGGAGGCCCTGTGTTTCCATAGCTAAATATACATCCCTGACAGCTCCATAATAGGTTCCAGGAAGTTCAGTCGAAAATAAAAACAAAGCAACATTTCTAGCTGATTGGCTTTGAAAGGCCGTTTTTCCTTGCTGAATGGGAAAAATGTGGACTTCAGCATTCCATGGTCATGATGCCAGTCGGATTGGATAGGCGCAGCCTTGCGTGTGCAGAACAGGACTGGTGTGAGGGAGACGCGCTGCACTGCAGGAACTGACTTGATAGCAAAGAATTTATATTGGAAACTTCGTAGGACACAAGAATATTTACGGATTATGAAATACGTTTCATCAGCCATTACTAGTGTTTAATTTAGTTTCTATTTTTAGAAGAGTTTACCCAAAGCTATTTACTATTTGAGATACACTAGAAGCCTTTCTCTTTTTCCTGAACAGGGAGTAAAACCTCTTGAATTTAGGGTTTTGTTAATCCTTGTGACATTGAATCAAAGTGTAAACCTTCTGTTTCATTGCACTAGATCTGTTTTCACTGTAATATTTGAAGCTGCTCTAGTCTGAAGTTTTGGAGTTTACAGCTCTTGTATATGCACTGCAGCTGCTGTACACATTCAGCTGCACGTTGAATAAGACAGAAAACCAAGTTTATTCCTCTGTACTCTTGTGTCCCTTTGAATAGATTTTTTTTTAGGATAGTACTGTCCCTTGACCACTTCCCATTCACTCACCCCCCCACAATGGCCCTGCAATCTCTTCTGAGGAGTGGTGTAGAATTACTGCAGTTCTGGAAAACAGCCACAGTATGACGCTACAACAAACTGAAGTTAGTTTTGTTTGTGTTTCCTTTTGTCCCCTTTTCCCTCTCAAGTTTAGTTAAATGATGTGCTGAGAGATGCTTTATGACAACGAGCAAGCCCCGGGGAAGTGCACTTTCTATGTGAGTGGAAGTGAATCGCCATGTGAACAGGAGTGAAGTAGCTCATTTTTCTCTCCGGTCAGACACTCTACTCTGCCTCAAGCTGAAGTAAAAAACAAGGAAACAGATCATTTCTAACAAATGGAAACAGTAGTCAGGATGTTTTTATTTGGGCTATACTGGCAAGAGACGCTGCTTTTTATGCTAATATATTTCTAATTTGAAGGAATGGAGTCCTGTGTGACTGCCGCCTCTCCACTAGCCTCATCGCTCCAGGATGGAGGCATGGCTGACATGCAAGCTCACAGGGGAGTCATTTATGACAGTTGTCGCCTCAGTTGCTAAGCCAGCCTGGACCATCTCTGTCCTCTCTGAGCAGGGCATTTCAGTGGCCCTGTGGGGATAAACCTGATATCTTTAATGTTTCCCCGCTGCGGAGCCTGTGTGGAGTCGAGGCCTGGAATTGTCCTCTGGAAGCCTCTGTTGCTCTAAGTCACCATGCGTTGCCATAGTGACTACGACCTGTTGCTTTCTGAGAAAGTGTTTGTGCTAAGCTTACAAATCCCTGTAAAGTTGACTGCAAGAAAAAGTAGTGTGACTACAGCAGATATTCCATTTTAATCATTTAAACTGTAGTGTTCTTTTTCACAAAACAGCTGATTCTGTAGTCAGTTGTCTTACGTGCTCAAACCAAATTAAGATTATTGCTAAGTTTAGAGTTAAATAAAAAAATAAAGTGTGTTTAAAAATGTTCAGTTGAAAGAATAGGATTGAAATCAAGAGACTGAAAAAAGCGTCTGGAGTTCCTCTAAAATGCTGTAAACAAATTTATGAAAGTGAAAGTCTTGTTCCTTATCAATAATGCATTAGTTCATTTTTCTGAGCTGTTGTACTTTTGCTGAATTACATTCATAATGTATTAACTGTTAGACTGAAATGGAGAGCCTTTCTTTCATGCTTCCACAGTGTTTTCATGCACTGTTTTAGTACAGAAAGTTATGAATCTATTGATGGGAGAGAAAAATGGGTTTTACGTCAGGACAAATGGTCTCCTTTGACCGCAGGCCTCTCAGTGTGTGTACTTGACTGGTTTAGAAGCATCTTAGAGTTGGATCCTCGTTGATCAGTATGCACAGTCCAGTGAGTGCTGCTGTTTGGTAAGAGACTGACCAGCTGCCTGCTGGGAAACACCCATTGCTCTGTTGTTTTCCCCAAACCACCCACCTCTCCAGCCCAGGGTAAACTGAAACAGCCTAGATTAGTATTAATCCCTCTTAATGCAGTGGCTCATAATATAGTCATTAAGTGACTTGAGACTAAGCCATCCCACCTAACTGCTGTGATTTATTAAACATACACAGAGGATTTGCTGTCAATGCTGGGTGAGTATAAAGTGGGCACCCCATCTAAATACAGTGATGTCAGCCTATTAATACTGATGAGCTTTGCTGTGGATGGTTTGCGATCAGAGAGCTCCCCGGGATGAAATGGATGACCAGGAACGCCTCTGAATCCTGATTTCCTGCCCCATTCTGCAGCCTTCAATTCTTTGAAATAAGCGTTAAGATAAAGCAAAATAGAACAGGAATTGATGCATACATATATAAATGTATATATATTTTCTTTTCCTGACCCAATTTTTTTCAAGAGAACAAGGTTGGGCTGTACCAATACCCAAAAAACAGCAGATGTAAACTGATGTCACCTGACTTCATATGCATTTATTTATGTATTTGAGAGCTTTCTGTTTAAGGTGGTTGAGACTTTTTTAGAGCTTTTATAGCTATATTAAGAATTATATTACTTTTTTATCCTAAGAAGATAAAAAAAGATTAAAAACAAAACTATGGAAATATTTTATTCAATTATAATTGTTAGTAGTAATAGAAAATATCTTAAAGCAGGTATTAGCAGTGAAACAACATGAACGTGTATACCACATTCATCCTAAAAATGAAAAAAGCTATTACCGTAATTGTAGATTAGTAGTTGCTAATCTGTTGAACTGCGGTGTAACCTAATGAATAGCTACAAGGATTCTGATTTTCACAATGTGGCAAATTAGATCTACAATTTTTGTTTAAATAGCCAAAGATGAAAATAATTCTTTCTTTGAGTTTTCCCAACATGTTTCTACCTTTATCTGTTTGTATTCTGTTTTCTTAAGTGGCATTTTTCTAAACGGGAGCAGCATTGAGCAGTAAAATAACCCTGTGTGGTGTGAGCAGACTTGCTCATAATTCTCTGCGGGGTGTACTCGTGTTGGAACTAAATTGTGTCTTGTGTGGATGAAGTGGACTGGGCATATACAGTGCATGGTTCCTGCAATCCCTCCTGCACCCACGGGAATGCTATTAGTGCAGAGCTGAAGGAGTGCAGCAGGTGAAACCAATAAGGGCAAATACGAACACACACAAACGCACACACACAGAGCGGGTTGTAGTTCAGTTTTCCCTGTGTGGCACTGGCTGCACATCTGCAGCCTTTTTCTACATCTCACAGATTTTCGGCTGTAAAAAGGAAATCTTAATTTATTTTGAAATTTGCCACTCAAATGCCAATGCAGTTTTTTATATTTTTATAAGTACGTTAACTAGGGTTGCAACACTTAGTAGATTCATCGACAACTAATCGACTATTAAAATAGTCGAAGACTAATTTAATAGTTGATGAGTCGTTACTTTATATTATACGGAGTCAGAGTGTAGTAAAGTAGAACAAAGTTGTGAACTGTTAAGCACCAAAAAATGCACTTTTTAAAAAATATTCGAGTCAGTGAGACCAGAACTTAACTTTATCTTTAGTGAAAAATAGTTCCTTGCTTCAGATGCTGACCTCCTTAGACAGATCAGGAATATACTTTCCACCTTTGGAAAAACACTGTGACCTTTGACCCTATGTACCCTTTATATATAAAATTGATATTAAATCGTTACGTCATCTTGAGGGGCAAAACGTGTTTGATGGATGGTGTAGGGTCAGAGGTCACCTGTCAAAAGGAGTTTGATGGAAAGTATATTCCTTGTTTCTCTCATTTGATTTGAACTTGTTTTAATACTAGAAACCAATGAAGGTCAGAGGCTACATGATTCATTAAAAGTTTAATAGACTATCATCTTCATTGTCTTTATCTTTAGTTAGTTTAAAGCTAATGATGGTTAAGATGTGTGCTTTACATCCACTTTGCATATGAGGCGATTAGTCGACAAATCAGTGAAAATAATTGGTGATTATTCGACTATTAAAATAACTGTGGCAGCCTCACAACGCAACATACTTCTAGGTCTCACTTTATAGATATCAATACATAGTTAAAAACTGACAGTTTATGAGAACTGAAGTGAGTGAGTGTGACGTCATCCATAGAAAATGGTTTACTTCTGGCTCCAACCAAATGAAATCAGTCGCCATTTTTCCGCTGCACGAACGCCGCCATATAGGAGCTAGACAACATCAGTAGGCAGCGATTGGTCCAAGTTGGTATGAGTCATCATTTCTATGGCAACCACTCTCACCAATCAGTAGTGAGCTTCTTGGAAGTCAACAAACCTACCATATGAACATTCAACGTAAGACCACCTACTTTTATTGAGGCATCTGACTGGTCAGTTTACAACTTGAATAACTAACACCACAGAAAGGATTATGTTAAAACAAAGCATCAGAGCAAGAATGGTTATTCTGACCAATAGAATGACTGTAGATGCTCATTTCTCTATTGAAATCTATGGAATTTTGGCTTTTTGGAGCCAGTGGGTACTTACTGTTTGAATGTGTGGAATTGTAGATCCCCCCCTCCCCCCAACATCAAAGCCAAATCCAGCTGACATCAAGAAGGGTTGTTTTTTAAGAGATAGATAGAAATGGTGTCCCTTGTTTGTTTTTCTGCAAATAGAGGTGATAATACAAGCCTGTTGTTTGTAAAGGAGTGGTCATTGTGACAATGTAAACACACTCTGACAGAAGATGAAAGGGAATTATTGGGGTTATATTTCAAGGTTTAAGGGATTATTGGAGGCATGCTGAGCAGAGAATTATTTTTGTTTGAAACATTGCAGCTATATCTGAAGTGCAAGTTAACTAGTAAGTGAAAGATCCTCTTGAATTAAAGTCCTTTACTCTGCGATAACATTCCTAAACAACATGACCCGGACATTCAAGTTTGATTCACGAAGAAAACAAGTACACTGAGGCTGATGGCCATTCATCACAGTAGAACAGCAGCCTGCAAAACACATTAACTGGGTATTGGGGCCTTGCCAGCTTCCCTTTGGAATAATGTGCTCTCTGTGCAAAGCATGCAGCATTGAAAATACATTTTGGGTCAGGATAACAGGTGCAGAGCATCCAAGCGGCTGACGTACAATGGCCAGACAAAGTTTACTCATGAAATCATGTTTTTGCTTATTTTATTTTCTTCAGTGCACCTGATTTTTCGCTATGACTTTTGAGGATTCAAAGCTTGCATCTAAACCAGTGTTTTATTGCCCAACTGGTCTTTTATTTCAGTTTTAGTGACACAGAAATTTAACTTTTTTGAAGCTTGATGATTTTCTTGCAAAACAAGATTCCAGTTTTGCAGTTTTAAAATATCAGTGCTTTTTTGTTGTTTATGAAACACGCCTACATCTCTTTTAACAAGTTGCTTTGAACAACATACTGTACCAGCTTTAGCTTTGTCGTGCAGCCACCACAAGGGATGTATTACACACACACTATTGTTGTGTGTGTTGTAAGTATATTGTAAAATATTCATAATCGTAAATTAAGTCGGACGCTCTTATGACGTAAGACGGCGATGCTGCTATTGTTGCTGTTATGCCACTCTCTAGTTGTTAGTAAGGTGTGCATACTGGCCCCTGCTGAACATGTGCAAAAATGCTCCATGCACGGGGTGTGCACGACTGCAAGTGATACATAAGTGCCTATAGTGCATCCACACAAATTACAGTCTGATTGTCTAATTTCCTAATTTCTAACAGTCAGGCATGCATGAAGGCTGCAAGGAGCCCGTACTTATCTTGTGAACAGCACTCGCAAGACATTGTGCAGTCTGCTGGATTTTTAAAAATGAAAAAAATGTGCCTGAACTGCTTTGCTGTAGATCAGGAGTGTCAAACTCAATCGCACAGGGGACCAAAATAAACCTTATGTTGGGGGTCGAACAGGATAACAATTCATTGAACACACTAAAACTACATTTTGAAAACTTTAAAACCGTACATTTTTTTACATAATTTTGAACATAGCATTATAGCATTATACCTGTTTTAATGCTAGTGTGAATGCTGTAAGCTGAATTTGGCCATTGAAGATGCTAGTGCTGATAGCTGAAGATGCTGAAACTAATAGCTGAAATCACTGAAGCTCATAGCCAGGTAAAATATTTGCTAAAGGCTTGGTTAGCCTGAAAAACTAAAAAAAAAAAAAAAAAAACAATGTGGTTAGCAAAAACAGCTAGCATGTAGCTGAAATATTAGCTAAACTCCAAAATAGCCCTAAAAAACGTACTTGATGCCATATTATTCCAAAAAGCTAGCAGAATGGCAACTTTTTAAAAATTTAAAACTGTAATTTTTTACCATAAATATGAAAAATAAAAAAGTCAGAAATATTATTCCAGAATAAATTAACTAAATAACTTTCTATATTTTACTCTTCATGAAAATATAGTTTGTCAAAATCATACAAGTTAGAAATGAGCTCAAGATAACATCGGGCCATTAATAACAATAAAATAAAATGATCTGGAGGGTCGCAAAGAATGACCCCGGGCCTTGACTTTGACACATGCGCTCTACAGGGTTGACGGGCCGTCCACAACCTTGATATTTTGTGCGGTCACCTCCGTGTAGGGCCGGCCCGGGCATAGTCGACCTAGGTGGCTGCCATCTGCTGTAAGGGGCACCAAATTGCAATGATTTGGCCATATATTTTTTTTAACAGCTTTACGCACCACTAACATTAGAAAAAAGGTAAAGATAAAAAAATAAAATAAAATAGATCAAAAGTTTAACATAATCAATCATTTTGCCCAGGGCTGCCCCCTTCTACTTATGTACTGCTGCTCATAGTATGATTTTTTTTTCTAATAGAAAATGATCTTAAACACGCAATATATTTAAGTTATCTAGCAATAAAACCTTTAAATACATTATTTGTCATGACTCTCATTTTAAAAACTTTAGCTGTTTCTAAAAGCGTTTTTTGTTTACAGATGGGTTGAGTCAAAGAGGATTTGTAAATAAGGTTTGGTCTTTGGACAAATGCAGTGATTTATTGGTTTTTAGGAACCTGTAGGTTCTTGCAGTTCCTTGTGCTTGATATTTTTTCTCTCTAAAACACGGCATGAAGCCTTGGGTAAATATAAATGCAAACTATGAGGTCTGTCAGAAAAAGCCTTGCTGTAGCGGCTAATACAGCAGTCCTTGCAAGCATTTGGAAAAGTTTTAATTTCTCCTGGGCTTTTCAAATTGCCTGTTTAGGTTGCGCTGTGGCATTGTTCCAGGCGTCTATAAAATACCAGTGTGGCTCCATGAAATGACCATATGGAGCTCCATAGCATTGTTCCGTCCTAATTGCCCCTTCTACAAGTGTCAATTCCATTCAGAAGAATACAGGGACCAGGAGCAGAAAAGAAGAATGAATGAAATTAGGGTGGGGAACAGGGGCTAAGGTGAGCTGACATTTATCAGAAATTCCTCCTGACAGATGGATAAAAATGCTGCTGTGCAAGACTTTGTTCAGTTGATGTGCAGCAGAATCCTCCATGGATTTCATTTAGCAGCGCTGGTCTTGTTAAAGTGTTGTCTCTCTCCTCAGCACCAGGAGCTTTGGCAATGCAATCAAGGACCCTGACTCTTAAATTTAGCAGCCAGCGAGGTCCAGATCAATAACCATCAGTGTTTGGTTTTGGGCCGCTGCGTCGGTCAGAGAGGGGGCTCCCAACCCTCCCTCATATTTGGCATCTCTTCTCCCCACTTCTGTTGCACTTCGCAGCAGATGCAACTTGATTTTGTCCAATATTAGTGAAGCTTTCCCACAGTGTATAAGCTTAGTTCTGCATGTTGGTGGTGCACAGACAGCTGAATGTTTCTCTGTAAAGGTTTAAGTACTGCCTGCATAATGTTGCTGATGTTTACTCGGAAATGCCACAATAATCTTAACCTTTTAATTGATTTGGGATCTATGGTTTTAACCTGAGATAATGCCTGTAATGAACCACAAAAGCAGCAGAAACTTAAGTGTATTAGCAGACGATGAGTGATCACTTTAAACCAGGGGGGTCAAACGCAATCGCACAAGGGGCCAAAATCCAAAACACACCTGAGGTTGCGGCCCGAACAGGATAAACATTTATTGAACACTTTAAAACTACATTTTAAAAACTTTAAAACCGCTAATTTTTAACATATTTATGAACTAGATATATAGCATTACCTGTGATAATGTTAGTGTGAATGATGTAAGCGGAAATTGGCTGTTGAAGATGTTGGTGCTGATAGCTGAAGATGCTGAAGCTAAGAGCCAGCTAAAATATTAGCTAAATGCCAAATTAGCCTAAAAAACAAAAAAAGGACAAGCAAAAAAAGCTAAGTTAGCCAAAACAGTTAGCATGTAAATGTTAACCTCACTCCAAAAACAGTCTTAAAAAACAATAAAAAAAAAGCCTAAATTAGCCAAAACAGCTACCATGTAGCTGAAGTATTAGCTAAACTCCAAAATAGCCTAATAAATCTTAGTAAATACCAAAATAGTCCAAAAAACTAGCACAATGCCAATTTTTTAAACTTTAAAACCGTAACTTTTTAACATAATTATGACTAAAAAAATCAGAATAAATCAACCTAAACTTTAAATAACTTTAAATATTTCACTCTCCATAAAATAATATTTTGTCAAAATTATACAAGTTAAAAATACGTGCAGGATAACATTGGGCCATTAATAATAATAAAATAAAATGATGAAATGATGGAGGGCCGGATATAATTATCTGGGGGGCTGGATCTGGCCCCCGGGCCTTGACTTTGACTCGTGCTGTAATCCAATTGAAGTTTTTCTCTACCACAAAAATAATGTTAGGACTATTTAATTGTCTTTTACATAGAAAAATGAATATTCCTTACCTGTCCTGAGTTTGTGTTATAAAAGATGTTTTCTGTAATTTCTTTCTTGTGTGTCTTTTTGTGTGTGTGTTTATTGTATGTTTGAAAATAAACCCTAAACTTAAGCAAAGATATTCTGGCGCTGAGACGATTTCTTCATCCATTTGTTATTGTAATGAATTCACAGCAACTCAGCGGCTGAAGCCAGTCATGGATCTTTTCTATTTCTCGTACCCACCACTCGTAGAACCAATACATTCTCTATGTTATCGCTGTGCCACTTCCTCCATTATAGAGGAGTGCTGCACACAGACATTCAAAGGCCTGCTAGTTATAGCAAAGATAATTGACTTTTTGTATGGATAATTGGCTTTTTTGTTTGTATAGTCTGATGCACCAAGAGTCTCTATTAGCTGCATTTGTTTCATCCAACAATAGCTGATAAATAAACAAAGGTTGATAAAGTAGTCCACATAAGTGTTGGTTCAATATCTCCTAGGTGAAAACATATTTATTCAATGCATTTCAGAAGAGAAATAAAACCATTATCTCACCGTTTTTGTTTTTTTAAAACTGTTCCCAATCACCACAGAAGTCTATCGCTGCACAGATGTTTTTATTGCTATTTTCAGCATCCAGTTAGTATCCTAACCGTCTGATTAGTGATCCAGATGCAGTATGTGCTGATGTAACAAATCCAAAAATACACACATAATTTAGCCTCCCTTGTAATAGTGAGGGTCCTCCATTCACTTTGCAAAGTCTGTGCAATGACGTGTGTCTTCTCACGTTATTCTTAAAAGTTAAATTCTTGTGCTTTTAATTGAATACGCTGAGTTTATTTGTTCTCTTTACATTATTGCTCTGGTATTTGCAAAATTAGATTCATGTTCCATATTGTGATCCACCTCCTATGTTTTAAGCCTTTTCTGCTCCACTGCAGATACATGTGCATGTGTTAAAGATGGCCTCTGTTTTGTGGTAAGCTGACCTCATCCCTAGATGCTCTCTTGGGGCGGAGGTTCCTCTTGACTCCCCCTAGCCCTTCTTTGCTAGGGTCATTTGTAAAGGTAATGCATACATAGCTGGATAGTCTCACGACCAGAAAGATGGACTCCACTGTGATAAACACAGCTAGGATTAGGCTCATTGTAATGGTCTTATTTCGCAAGTCTTTTCACCAATTAAGCTTAACTTCAGTTGAACTGGTATGCATTCTGAAATCAGTGCTGGTTCCTGACATGGTTAGCCTTTAGATGACAGCATGCGTGGCTGGATGAGCCACCTTAAGCCTGTCTTTTTTGTATTTTGGGTCAATGTCAGCTGGAGGTCAGCCTGGTTATGGGATGATTGCTTCACCACAGCTACAGCCATCCTTATTTATTTCATTCTACTTCATGAGCTGGGCAGATGGAGCTCAAGTGTAGAGCCTGTATTTAGACGTTATTTAAGAAGATTGGTGGTGGCCACCGGCAGGACGCTCCAGTCAGCCCCGCACTCACCGATGGCCAGCCAGATCAATACAACACAATTGAGTTTTCCAATCTGTGGTCTTTGGAAACGCAGCCATGGCACTTACAGGGTGATCGCTTTTGATGAAGTCTTCATCAGGATCTATTGACAGATTCATTTGAGCACCTTCCATCTCACCCCCACTACATGTTTTTGCCCCCCCACTGTAAAGTAATGGGACACTAAAACCCTCTTTAAAAAGTTTTTGACAGCTGATGGACAGATGGAACCTGCTGAGTTATTTTCTTTCTTTCAGGTTAACATATTTCATTTTGTACTTCTTGAATCTGATTGTTTTGTCACATCTCTGATGCAAACAAACGTGCTCTGTTTCTTCGTCTACTTCTGTTTAACTAAAACTGTTGAAAATTTAAATGTGAAAAAAATCCAAAAGAAACACCACATGGAAAAATATTCTCTAAGGCTCAAAGTAAAAAGATTTGCTTTTGAAAGCAAGACCTTAAAGCGACCTGGCGACTGATAAAGGGACTGTGTAAATTCCTAAATTATTTCATATTTGATTTCTAAACAAGCCTCGGGGTATTGGATATCACAAACTAATGCACGGCAGTCACACATGCTCCGTCTGAAATTGCTTGGACACTATCATCTGCGCTTTTGATGTGCAGGTTGTTTTTTCTTGTCTGGAGTGGGGCCGCTCTTCAGAAAGCTGTAATCCTCACAGTATTGCTGTGGCAAGCAGTCCTCTGGGACAACATAGCAGAGCAGCATGCGTGACTCCGCTCATTTTCCCCTTGTTGTTTTACCTGTTTTGTATTTTTTGCATCCCCCTCCTGACCTCCTTTATCTTGTGAAAGAGAAAGACTTTTAAAGTCAGGCTGGATTGGATACAGGAGCGTTCCCACACTGAAAAGTTCAGCTTGAGAACATGACAGCTCACTCCATCGGCCTTTGGAAAGTCGTGCTGTTCAGCTTTGACACACCCTTGGTAATGTTTTAGGGTTATTCTCCAGTTTTTCTGCTGACATTTATAAGAAACTTCTTTCACCCTCAATGTAAATTGGAAACTAGAAAAGTTGCATTACCTGCAATAACATTATTGTGAATGCTTTTTGATGAATGTAGTCGCTGAAGCTTTTTGCTGAAAATGGTGATGCAATTTACTTTAATTGCTGAAGGGATTTGCTGAAATTGCAAAAGCTATTTGCAAAATGTTAAATTTGTTAAAAGACTGGAAATTTTGTTAAAGAGCTTTGAGAGAGCTCTGAAGTTGACCTTAATTTTGGAAACATTTTGTAGTAAAATTACTTAAAAATACATGCTAATTTTGCAAAAATATTTAGGGTGCTGCTTAAATATGAGCTAAACTCAAAATTAGTCCAAAAAAAGCTATCTCATTGCTTAAATATAGCTAAACTCCAAAATCGCCTAAAATTCCTCAGTAAACTACATTAGTGAAAAATGTTAGCCTGTTTCCAAAACAGAAGGGAAACTCTAAATTAGCCAACCAAAATCTCAGTAGATAACAAATTGGCCAAAAACGTTAGCAAGTTGCTAAAATATTATCTAAACTCCAAATTAGCATAAAAACCTCAGTAGATGGCAAATGTGCCAAAAAGCTAGCACGTTGCTTAAATGCTAGCTTAACTCCAAAATAGCTTAAAATTCCTCAGTAAACTAATTTGGTCAAAAACATTAGCATGTAGCTAAAATAGAAGCTGAACTCTAAATTAGTCTCGAAAAATCCTCATCAGATAACAAATTAGCCACAAAGATTAGCATCTTGCTAAAATATTAGCTAAACTCCAATTTTGCTTAAATTACTCTGAAAGATGAAAACATATCCCATGAATATATTTAAAGGCTTGTTACTTATCTACTTAAAATCATGAAATTTAAAGACTTTCAAATTCATTTCCTATGGGGCGTATTTTGATCAATATTTCAAAATGTTTCAAAAGTTTATAAATATCAAAAATACAAGTAGTAATGTCCTGAACAAGCTGAACGTTTTGATACCAAGATTACTGAAATTACCAAAAACGTGATTGAGTTTTTACACACGGTAAGGAGCAGGAGAATCACTATTGTGTGAATGCTTACCAAGCAATCACACAATAAAAGAACCACACTTCACAGACAGGATGTTTCATTTTTTTGTTGCCTCTTTTAAATACAGACAAAGCAGTTTAAAAAAAGGAAAATATTTATCTTTTCCACTCTGCCGTCTCCGACCCTCTGTGAAACTACCAGAACACAAATATATCACCAGATCCCGGCATGGCAGCTGCCCCTGTTATTTCTGATGTAAACTCTTCACACTGGCGGCGGCTGGCTGAGTGTCAGCATTTGGGCTGTTGCTAACAACAACTTTTTTAACTAATCTAACGATGGCTTTTTAGATATCTTCATTTTTTAATGACTTATGTTGTATGTTTGGTTTACTCCAACAAGAATCGTGGACATCTACAAAGTCATAACATTTTTAACTCTTTCAGCTTTAAGGAATCTCAAGTGAATCTCTTATCTCTTTGTGTCTGAAAGCAGATCAAAGCAGCAATTTTTCCAGTTCCACAAAGCAGCTATCAGACAAAGTCAAAGATCTTAAAAAAAAAATTCTGTGCTTTTTTTTTACTCCATTTTAACATTGCCATTAATAGCTGACATCAACTGTTAACCTCTGAAGATTATTAAAAAGAGGAAAATGTGGATATTGGTCTAAAATATTTGACTTGTTTTCCAAAGACCTCTCTGGCCTGAAGCAGAAGCTGTCATTTTTGGCTGCTCACAGACAATTAAGAAAATTCCTGCAACAATGCAGCGACCACTGCAACTGGGAATGATAGTGGCCAGGAGACTGAGAATACAAGAATGGAAATCCCCCGTTTTCTCCTTCTTTCCAATAATGGAACACTGTTATGCTTTCAATTATGCAAATTGAAAACCGAAGATCCTCAAGAAATTGCTCATTAACCACTTTTCCAGATACCTGGGAACCATTTCTTTCACACCTGGAAGTGGTCAGATTGGAATGAGGTCAAAATAATTCAGAGGAGGAAAAAAACAAAAAACTCCTGACTAATTTTATCCTGCCTACCCTATGAACTTACTGTCTATTTTTCTTTGGAACTTGCACAATGCTTTTTACACATTTGAGCCTATGTTAGTTCATGTTTTGTTTGTAATTGAAAAATGCACACAAAAAAATAAATAAATTAAAATAGATTAAAATCTGAAGCTCAATGAAACAGATTCCACGATGGGAAAAGGCAGTTTCCTATGCTCTTTGAACGGGCTAGAACAGCGTCTTGGACATGCGGTTTGTACTAGTGCTGGCACGAACGATTATTTTGGTAGTCGAATAATCACCAATTTTTTTCCCTGATTTTTCAACTAATTGGCTCATGCATAAAAGTGGATGTAAAACAGACATCTTAGCCGTCAATAGCTTTAAACTAACTAAAAGCTAGATATATTCACACTAGCATTATCTGCAATAATGCCAGTGTGAATGCTGTAAGCTGAATTTGACCACTGAAGAGGTTAGTGACAATAGCTGAAGATGCTGAAATTTATAGCTGAAAATGCTGAAACTAATAGCCAGCCAAAATATTAGTTAAATGCCAGATTAGCCTTAACAAAAAGCCTAAGTTAGCCGAAACAGCTAGCATGTAGCCAAAATATTAGCCAAACTCCAAAATAGTTAAATAAAAAACAACAACAAAAAGGCCTAAATTAGCCAAAATAGCTGGCATACTGTTGAAATATTAGCTAAACTTCAGATTAGCCTAAAAAAATGAAAAAAATCTAAATTAGCCAAAACGGCTAACATTTAGTTGTATATATTAGCTAAATTCCAAAACAGCTTAAAAAAACAGCTCAACTTAGCCAAAACAGCTAGCATGTAGCTGAAATATTAGCTAAACTCCAAAACAGCCTAAAAACCTTATTAAATGCCGAAATAGTCCATAAAGCTAGCATAATGCCATTATAACTTTCAACTCTACTACACTCTGACTCCAAATAATATACAGTAACGACTAATCGACTATTAAATTAGTCGTCGTCTAATTTGATAGTCGACTAATCGTGGCAACCCTAGTTTGTATGTGATTAAACGCTGCTTTTTACACCCGTCTTTGGACAACTTCAGACTAGATTGGTACAGACTAAACAGGTATTTTCTGACCATAATTATCACAGTTTTCAGAGTCAGTGAATGCACCGGGACTGAAGTTACCACCCTCATCAATTTTGATTGGTCCTTCATGTTAGCCCGTCCCAATCCGCCACAACGGGG